>NW_028145505.1:627500-852500 GCF_977016875.1 Pavona decussata | reverse complement strand
TGTTGACAAAACTCTGCAGTTTTGCAAGATTTGTTTTTCTTGTAGTGTTGACACTGCAACTTGTTTAACTTTAATAAGCTTAATACTGTTAACTTCAAAGCAGTTTTTTTAGCTCATATTTTCGGTCCATGTTCTTTATTTCTCTTGGAGTCAGTTTATTTTTTAATCTCGTCCATTTTCCTTTATTTAAGAAGACTTGATTCTTAGTTAAAATAGTCAGTCAAACCCGAAACGTCTCGCAACACTGTATCGTTGGCATTCACTACTAACAAATTTTTCTCGGATATATTCCTAATTTTAGCATTTATTTGACAATCTTGACAGAGAACAAACAAAATACTTAAAACAATAGCATATAACGAACATTTTTCACTGAAAGTCTTTTCAAAGAAAGTTAAAACCGAATGTAAAATTTTAAAAAGTGTGATTTCATCTTCATCAAACAAAGCTTACGCAAAACATTTATTTGCTGTTTGTGCGAATTTTTCAAAGATTGTCGTTTTGTTTACTTCTGAACTGATTGCTTTGAATTATCACAGTTTCTTAATTTAGATTTATTACTCCAGTATACATTTGGACGCTATTTTATGGTTAGGTCTACCCTTTTCCTGAGGTTTACGTATGGCTTTCTTGATAAGCAAAATTTACTAGACATTGACAGTGCTACGTAGCGCGCGTTGACTGTTCACAAACCAGTTCGCCTTGATCTGTCTTAAAAACTAAAAAGAATGATAAAAAACAATATCATTTTGAATCCATTGAACCAAACTCAATGTAAATGTCGTTTTTGAACGTGAAGAAAACTACCGCAACTCGATAAATAGGCGATCCTGTCCCGAATATTTACCTACAGAGCACATAAGTTTAATACTTGGATATTTTTTGAAGCCCACACTCATGTAATCATGTACCTTAGAATGACAGTTGTACTGAATTTTTTTCCCGGGTGGGGGAGGGGGGTTGTTAGGGAATTTGCAAAGCCTTTGAAAATACAAGTGAAAATTAATCCTTAATCTATGAGGAATCATTGTGCTTTTATAACAAAGAGGGCAAAATTTTCTTAAAACCATCAAGGAACTTCATAAAATAGTCAATAAAACACTCACCGTAAGCAGGCAAACAAACAAATTATTTAATTTTTTTCGTAACGTACAAAACAAACAAAACTGACGAGAAGAGTTACCATTACATATGTGTAATTAAGAGAGAATACAATTTTAATTCAGGAGCAAACTAACAACGATAAAGCTTAATGTTAGGCATTAATTATTAAATTGTTCACCTGCGCTGTGAAGAATCCTACTGCTTGAAAATCACAGAAATATAGATCAATAAAAATAGCAAACGGTGCATCCAAAGAAGGAACTTGCGGAGTAATTTCTTCCACTAAATTTGACCTGTTCGTTCCTCCCATCAAAAGGACACTGTTATGCTCGGTTATCGTTCGTTATAAGAAGAAGTAGCGAGGTAAAAGCACTAATGGTCGCCATGACTGATTTCAGGTTCATAGCCAAACAAATGCCGATCGAATCCAAGTTTCTTGATTTCCATGTATTTTTGAACCCGGTTTAAAGAGTCGAAGTCCAAAGAACCTCAAAGAACTCGTTGATTTTGGGTACAAAATGAAGAAACCAACAAAATGTAGAACTGGCGTGCTCAGCCAATGAGAAGCGAGTATTTTCACCGATCGACTCATCAGGAGTAAATAATTTTGCCCTCGATGAAAGGAAACTTAAGAAAAAATGCCCTCTGTTACAACAAATCAGCATTCAGAAATTTTTCCACCTGTACTACATTGTTATTGTTGAAGAGCAGTTTGCTGCATATGCACTAACATATATGTAATTGCAGAAAGTATGAGGAACTTGTAAGGTTATTACGTTCATGAGATAAGCAGATTTCGATAAATGCTATGAAAGAAATTGAAGCTCCGCTTTTAGGCTTGGCTAAACATGTTATTATTATTATTATTTTTTTTTTATTATTATTTTTATTATTATTATTATTATTATTATTTTTGTAAATATTAAAATCTTTATTATAAAACCTCAATTAAAATCCTATTTACAATCAACCTGCTGTTACAAAAAATCCAATCAATTCATCAAAACACTATTCATTCACAAATTCTTAATAATAGAAGTAACTTAACCTTACATAAAAGAAGAGGAAATAGATATGATATAATTAATAATAAAAGTTCAAAATTCCATAAAATAAAGAATTCCATTATGCAGAAATATTAAGATCATACAATCGAATCATACTAATGACGGCTAAACCAGTGTCCATGTAAAGCCCTAAGTATAAAAGCGTATAGACACGTATTATTATTATTATTATTATTATTATTATTATTATTATTATTATTATTATTATTATTATTATTATTATTATTATTATTATTATTTATATTATAATTACTTTTTGGTGGGGCGGGGCTTTTTGATGAGAGATTTTAGTTTAACATCATAAATTTGATATGTTTGCACCTTTCCTTAGCATTTCGCTCTTAGTTTTAATAACTGATGAGTCAGCATGGATGATTTCATAAGTTTTTTTTTTTAAGAAATCGACAATTCAAAGATGGCGTATCCTACATTGTGGTTTTTCAAAGCAAAGGGCACGATTATCACGTAATATGGCATCATGAATTCTCTCTGTGAACCTCAAAGCACGAACATTTAAACGCTTTGAATTTTTCATTGTCGTAGCTTTAATGGTACTGTAGTGAGAACACTTTGTGTCCCCCTCAACCTTTAATGTATGTCTGCACCATATCGGATAGCTCGTGTGCCGGCACCAAAAACATATCGGATAGGGCTTCTGTTCACACACAAAACGCCAATTTCGGAACAGTTTTTGTGCCGGAGCGATGTGGCGCTGCTTCAGTCTTGAAAGTGAATCGTCACATATTCGATAGATTTTCGTAATACTTTCTTGAGTGGTGTGAACAGAGAATCGAAACGAAACGGAAGTCAACAACGGGGAACTAGGATTGGATTCTAGTGGAAAGATGGCGTCGTTGTTCTAGTTTTGGGCCACTTCTGTTCACACCATCCGGAGTATTTTTTACAACGGCATAAAATGCTATCCAGCATAGTGTAGACATAGCCTTAGGCTTAGACAAACAGCTCTGGCTAATAGAACGTGACTTTTAGTCGAGTCACAGTATCTGATCAAAATCTGATCAAAAAGTGAGATATGACAATCTTTTTTGCTGAGCATCTCGAGACTCGATGCCCCACAAACAAAACCATGCCCTAAGATTTCATGATTGGCAACGCGCTTAATAACAAAAACAATGAGATAGCTTTTTTAAGCGGTTATATTATCAATCTTATATTCTTGCTTCCTTTTCTGTTTAAAAAGGAAAGCCACCATGTGTTGGGGTAAAATGTGCTAACGGAGGAATATGCAAAAACATGGCAGATTGGACATTTCAATGCGAGTGTGTGAATGATCACTTTGGAGACCACTGCGAGCAAGGTAAGTGGAAACTGAACAACACCTCTATTTTTTTTTATTTCTTTTTCTTCTCTCTCTTTTTGTCTTTCTATCTGTCCGATTTTCAGTCTTATCTTTTACGTTTTCTAAAAGTTGTTTATTTTAATGTTCCAAAAAAATAAAAATGATAAGGAAAAAAGATTAAAAGACAATTCAAGAAATGAGAAGGCCAAATTTTGCGTTCATCAACCAAGGTTTATGTGGGAATGATTTCCACTGATTTTCTTAACATAAGAAAGAAATTATCTTTGAGTCTCAAGGTAATGTCTGTTTGTTTATTCCTCTAAGCCTCGTATCGAAGTACGAGTTTTAATGTATCGAAATTGGTCACTCCATGCTTAATAGAAATCGGTCGGCCTACCACTACTATCTAACACAGGCATAGTCGGAAAAAAGGAAATCCAGGTGGTCCTATCAGGAGTGGAGATTATTATATCGGATGCTCTACCACTGAGCTACAGGACACTCGTGGGAGCTAAGGCCATAAAACTAGGTTCATTGGACAAACATCCTGCATACAGACAGTGCTTGCCAACGGTGTTCACGGATTAAGACTAACGAAGTAAATATTTGCCTGGCACTGTGGACCGCAATAACACAGTTAATGAATAACAATGCATGACGGAAAATATCGCCTTTTTCCACATTCAAACACTACTTTATTCTCAGCGTTCTCTCTCTCACATACTCTTGAGATTGGGTACCGACAGTCTGGTCCTGTTGATGAATGTTCTAAAGAGAAAAAAGGGAAGGTTTGGGTAGGAAAAAAACAAACACAGGACGAATCTTGGACATTGGCGAAAGAGAGAACGCCAAGGCAAGAAATACTGTGAGCCGCATTTTATACTACAACACTTCGCTTGATCGACAGAATGGCATGGTTCATTTTGTCTCATCTCCTTTTAAATGTGAGAGGTAAGCCCGCTGAGAATAGTACTTTATTCTCAGCGTTCTCTCTCACACATACTCTTGAGATTGGACACCGACAGTCTCTTTGTTAAAGTGTGTTCTAAATTCTCAGATCACAGGATCAAAAAGCATTCCCGTTCTCAGGATCTCAAACTCAAGGCACCCCTTTCTAAAAAAACGCGGCTGGGTAGGCTCTACAGTGAGGGGCATGACGAGGTGGGGTGGGTGCATTCTCTGACTTTGCCCCACAAAGAAACGTAAACGGTCCAGGAGCGTATCAGATATAAACGGGGCAAAAGGTTTGCAAGACAGGTGATTGGGAAAAATACAAGGAGGTGGACTACTGCACTCGTACTTTTTTCCTTTGTAACAACCCTTAAACGGTCTAAGAGACTTCGTTACGTCTACACCGTTAATAATCCAATCGCGGACTTAAGAGAAGCGCTTATCGTGCATATTATCTAATAGTGCATTCCATTGTGGTGCATGGCAATGGAGCTCCCCTGCTCGGAAGTGATCTGGATCGCCGAAAACAAGGCGAGACATATCTGCAAATGAATTTTTCCTTGTAGCACCAGGCTGATATCCTCATAAAAGATTTGGGCATTGTTTGCCATCCCCTGGGCCTCATCAATAACAGATCCATCTGTGCTCATCCACTGCAATTTATTCATGGTAACCGTGTAAGGCGTGAAACCAGGACACTTTTCCCAGTCGTAAAAGCAAGAGGTCGGAAGCAAGAGTTAAAAGGAAAAGAGAAATTGAAATTGATGAGGGCCCAAGGAATGGCAAACTCAGCACCGGTAATCCAAGAGGGAAAATGAGCTTCCCTTTGAGAATGCCACCCGAGGGGGGGAAGATGTGACGGAAATAGATACACTCTGTTTTTTTTTTTTTTTATAAGAACGTCTAATTTTTGAGCTGAGGCTGAACGTTCTTATTTTTTTGTTTGCGATTTGAGGCTGAAATCGTTCTTAAGATGTTCTTAAATTACATGGTATACACTACATGTATTGCAATAAACGGCAATGCAGACGTGACCAGGAAACCTCTTAAAGTGCATTGCCTGCGGAGATATGTTATCAAGAACTGCTGATTATGACAAACCGAGATGTGTGTCACCATTGTTAATGTTATACAAAACATGCCCTTAAGTATTTTGGTTAATTTACATTTGTTACCTTGACTTTATATACAGATTAGCAAACCAAAAACGTTCTTAATCGACTCCTAGCCTGAAGAATGTTCTTAATACGTTCTTAAAATTTAGGTTAATCTCAGCCTCGACGTTCTTATAAAAAAGTTTCTTACAAAAAAAAAAAGAGTGTAATAATTGGTCTGCTACCAAGTAAACACTGCCAACCTATTGTCAATTGACTGTAGTTAGTTTTCCCAAATACGGCTTCCTTACGCCTAAACATGCGAAAAATGAATTTCAGTTCAGTTGAGTTCAAAATCCGCTTCCGGCCGGACGGAATTTTCCTTAACTTTGGAGGGCCGCGTATCAATCTACAGCCAGTCACGGATCTTGAAATAACATCTACTGCTTCTCTGTGTCTTCTTCTTCTATTCCACCGAAAAACATTCAAAACGTAAGTTACTTTTATACCCGAAACAGATCAAGAACAACATGCTATAAATGCAAATTTTTAACAACCAAATTTTCGAACTTAAATACCGGCAATTTTACCCATGGGCGATAACTTTTTTTTTTTTTTTTTTTTTTTTTTTTTTTTTTTTAATTATTTTATTATACAATACTTTCCTTACATTTACAATACTTACAATACAGTACAATATTGACATGCCAATAGAAGACTATGTTAGAAACTATTTAGTTAGATTAATTACAAAGAATTACAGTACTTTAGGTAATATCTGACGGTTTACATGTACCTTTTACAAAACGGTTCTACTAAACGTTACACTACTAACAAAGACAAAACTAAGAGAAACAGCACTAACAGATACGTTATTACTTAATAAGAGTAAGAAAAAAAAATTACACCAAAAGTGGAACATCAAGGAAAAAGAAACTAAAGGGCCAAGAAATAAAGGGTTAATTATTATTATTATTATTATTATTATTATTATTATTATTATTATTATTTATTTATTTATTTTTTTTTTTTGTTAAAGGAGAACCTTCAAATTATTCAAGTATAATCGTCTATTTTATGGGTTGTTTAAAGGAAAGATTAAGGAGTTATAATGACTGAAGTATTTGGTGCCACTTTTGCTGGAAAGCGTTTTGTGTTCCTGTAACAATAGAAACATGTTTTTCTACTTTTAAATTACATCTAACTTGATTAAGATATTCAATTAACGATGGTTTAACGTTCTTGTATTTGCAGGAGTAAATATAATATCTGCCAAGAAGTAAACAATGATTCAATAAGGAGGCGTTTTTATCTCCTTTAAGACCTAAACAGTGGCATAACGTTAAAACTTGTGAGGTTGGAATTAAATCAGCGGAAACGAAAAATAGTTCAACACTATTCCAAAAGGCCTGTGTGATCGGGCACTCCCAGAAAAGATGAAGCAATGTTTCCTGTGCTGTTTGACAGAAGCAACAGAGATTTGTTTCCGAAAGTTTAATTTTATACAAGAATGAATTTGTGGCGATTTTCCTATGGAGAAATTTGAACTGGAAGTTCCTTAGTTTCGTACTAACTGTACATAACCTAGGCAGTAGATAAATCGACTCCCAGTCCAAATTCTCCACGTTTTCAATTTCACAGTCCCTTAACCATTTCTTTTGGCTCCTTTCAGGGCGAGTACATTTTTTATTGATGAGGATTTTGTAGGCTGCCTGACTTGGTTTATTTGTTGAGTTTAGTATGTGGAGTACATTTTCTTGAATTTTTTTATCTGGCGATGTCAATTTTAAAGAACTCATAGCACTCCTGATTGCCGAAGTTACTCCACAGAATTCGAGGAAGGAAACAGGAAGGCAAAACTTGTCTTTAAAAGAGCTGTAGGTTAAAAGCCTTGAATCGCTTGTCATCAAATCATTGATTTTTAGCAACCCCGCATCAACCCATTGTTTATAGAAGATACTCTTGCCTGCGATTCTGATCAACGAGTTATTCCAAATATGGCCAGCACTAAATTCAGCTAGGGAGGCAAAGGAATCCTTATAGTTTAAGTCCGCCCACAATTCAATAAGTTCTTGGGTGAAAGCATCTTTTATATTGAGATTTCGGACATCTTTTGGTGACAAGTTACCGAGAAAAACCAACTTTCCGCCTACCTTAGACAAAAGAAAATCGAAAAAGCGCTTCCATTTAGATTTAGAGTCATTTGAAAGATATTTAAGTATCCATGATATTTTTAAAGCCTTATTAAATTCCAAAGGCTTTCTCAAAGTCAACAAAGAGAAGTAGCCCGGGAATGTTCTTTGACTCTGTGTATGAGATGACATTATTAATCAAGCAAATGTTTTCTGCAATGGAGCGCCCTTTCAAGAAGCCAGTTTGGTCGTTGTCTACTAAATTTTCCAAAACAACCTTAAGTCGAGAGGCAATCACCTTGGAAGCAATTTTGTAGTCACAGTTTAATAATGTAATGGGTCTCCAGTTTTTTAGTTCTTGTAGAGACTTGTCTTTCTTGGGTATCAAAGAAATGATACCCCTTCTTTGCGTTATAGCAAGCTTACCCTTCTGATAACTTTTGTTAAGGCAACTTACGAGGAAAGGAGAGACATCCCCCCAGAACACTTTATAAAATTCTGCTGGGAGGCCGTCCGTTCCAGGCGATTTATCGGATTCCATTGATTTTAGAGCCTCGAGGCATTCTTTTTCAGTCATCAGTCCTTCGCATTTTTGCTTATTGATCTCATCAAGTGTAGGGTGTTCCTGACTAAAAAACAGATCGTCAGAAGATGTCACTGCGTTGTTTTTTGAAGCGTAAAGCGTACTATAAAAGCAATTGCACTCTTCTAAAATATCTAAGTCGTTCGTAACATATGAACCGTTACTCGCCTTAATCTGCATTATTGTTTTCCTCCTACAATGCCTGTTCTCTAAATTCAAGAAATATTTGCTATTTTTCTCACCTTCATTGTACCATCTGGCCTTAGATCTAATTATGGCCCCTTTTGTTTTGTACTGCATGATACTCTCCAATTCATTTTTCTTCAATCTTATCTGTTCCTCAAGAACTTCTTTATCATTGTTTACATCCTGTTCCAATTGCCTTTCTAGGGCGGCTAACTCACGTTCAGTGTTTGCCTCTTTATTTTTCATCTTCTTCATTTTAGCTTTGGAATATTTCATTGAGGCATCTCTAATTTCAAGTTTCAACATTTCCCACAGCAACACTTCATCGACTCCTTCATCGTTTTCGTATTGGCTGACTGTTTCGGTGATTGTCGATTTGATAGCATTCACATAATCAACTTCACTCAAAAGCGCACAATTCAATTTCCAGAAACCTGGTCCTCTGGGATTTGAATGATAGTTGATGTCAATTTTACACATCGAATGATCGGTTTTGTACCCAGGAAGAATATCAGCATTTGAGATTCTTCCCGCGATACTTAAGCTAACCAAAAAGAAATCTAAACGACAATGTATTTCTGGTCTATTCCGTCTCCAAGTGTATCTTTTTTCCTCGGGGTTTAAGTCCCTCCATATGTCAATCAGATCCAAATTATTCTGAATAGATTTAAGTTCTTTCAAGGAATTCCAGTGTGTTGTTTGCTTCCCACCCTTTTTGTCTTTTAAAATATCCAAAACCAGATTGAAATCTCCGCCGAGAATAATTTCCTCGCATTTAAATGACAACATTTGTTCGCTCACTGTTTTAAAGAAAACTGGATCATCTGTATTCGGAGCGTAAATATTGCAGATCGTCAAGGTCAGCTCACCAACTTCCAAATCAACAATAATGTATCTGCCCTCTTTATCACAGAGCTGCCTCAAGATTTTGAAGGAAAAGTTGTTATTAAAAAGAATAGCGACACCTAATTTGTTGCTCATCAGACCACTGAATAAAGCTGAATAGCCCCATTCAGCTGCCCAATTCTCAGAAGACTTTTCCGTACAATGAACTTCTTGTAACATATAAATAGAAAAATTTTTCTTTTTAAGCCAATAAAATAATTCTCTCCTTTTTTCATCATTAGCTAAGCCTCGGACATTAAGCGAAGATAAAGTTATTTTAGCCATCTATAAAGAAGTAAAAGAGAAAAAACTATTGTAGGTACTCCGATATTTGCATACGTCATTCGTAGGGTTGTTAATCCTTTTGCAAAACTTGGCCATATACAAGACATACAGTGAAATAAAGACGAGTTTAAACAAATAGTTACATTAATTACAGAAAACATAAAAAGTATACTTAAGTTGGGTCCGGCTTAAAGGCTCCTGTAAAGACACTTGATACTCTGTTCACGGTTGCGGTCTGTATCTTTTACCATTTATGTACAGTTTGTCGTAAACCAGTTTTGTATCATGACCCTCCTTTGCTTCTTTCATTGCCTTGATTAAACCCTTCCGTATTTCAACGATCTCTCTCGGAAAATCCTGTGAAATGCCATAATTTGTGCCTGCTAGTGTACGGGCATTCGATAGTATGCGCTCCTTATCTTTGTGAAAGCTGAACTTTGCAATGATTGGGCGAGGTTTCTTGTCTTGCCTGACCTTGCCAAGGCGATGTGCCCGTTCGATCGGTATTTCATCAATTTCTTCCTCCATATTGAGGTTTCTTTCTAGGAAGGTGTATAGCAGAGTTTCTGTCGTGGAACTGGATTCTTGTCGCTCTTCGGGGATATTGTAGAAAATAAGATTATTCCGTCTGCTATGGCTTTCGAGCTTCACAGCACGTTCCTTTTCCACATCAACAGCTTGTGTTAATTTATTCACACTTTCGGTGAGCGTTGATAGCGTCTTCTGTTGAGCGTCGGCTTTCTCAGTCAAGGTCACTATGGACTTATGAGCAAACTCTAAGCTTTCTCTCAAATCGGAGTTTTTCTTTTATCGGGCGATAACTTAGATTATCATAAAATAACTTTCTATGGCATCACTGTGTACTTATAAATCATAATATCAAAACAAAGCTTTGGGTAAATTATTTTAAGTGACCCGCAGGGCCTCGAGTTTATCCCCAACCCTGTCGAAAATCTGGCATTCCGATTGTAAACAATGGCGTGACATAGCCGGTGACCGTGAACTACGAAAGCCAAAAGAGATTCAAAAACGTGCATCATTTTAAGACACAAAGATACGGAAAATAAGCTGATACCTTAATAAAAAATCCAACATAAGTTTTGGGCATCTTCTTCATCTATTCCCGCTCGATACAAGGATAACACGACGAGTTCGTTTTCTGTATCTCATGTTCATTTCAAGTACGTTTTATCAAAGAATTTAGCATCGAATTTTTCATTAACCCGCACCGATGTTATTTCTGTACTCTTACCCTCCGGATATAGAGAACTTCGACAAAACTATCCAGTTTACGAGTTAATAAACATTTCTACTTATTTTAATAAACAACTCGCAAGCTACGCTGTTGCGTGACAACCATGAACCGGAAGTGTCAACACAAAGATTTGTATGATTCAATGGCTTCTTCTCCTATGATGATTTGAAATTGGGGATAAAGACGATTTTAAGTGACTAGTTTTCGTAACTAATGTCCGTTTACTCCCATACTTTCGCACACAGAATAAATACTCTGAAACGAGCACATTATATTCGAAGTCCAACAAAGCATAACATCATCATTTTAAATGCCGTCAAATTTGGTCGGTATGTTAATCACACCTGATAAAGAGGAAACGACTTCTTTCAGGACAGAAACGAACAAAAACTAAAACTGAACATTGTGTCACAATTTTAAGTCACGAAGTAGCAATAAAGACATGCTACGGCTCCTACATTGGTATTTCTGTGTCTACCTTTACTCCTATTTATTTAAACTGCTGCTTATATTTGGCCCTAACTTACCGGGCCTGAATAAGTGTCTTTGATGACTAATGTTTCTCAACAGATAAGTCCTAATCGTCATCGTCTTGATATTTTCTGGCGTTGAAAACATGGCTGAATGGGCAAGAATGAGCTCAACCTCGTTCCCTGCATCTTGAAAACCAAAACATGACTTGTGCTGGTCAATATTCTTTGCACAGGACAGCAACGAAAATGGCCCACCAACTATCGACTTAAACTGTACTTAAACGAACACAAACTTCCATGCCCGCCGTTTTGTTTACAGTTCCTTGCCGTTTCTCTTGTGCAATATTTAAATTTATTGTATGGCTGGCTCCGCGAGCGTGCAAGATGAGTCAAATCCTGCGCTGTGATTGGCTACCCGAGCGGGCAAAATGGAGCTATCTTGCCCGCTCGGGATTACCCGTTGCCCGTCCGCTTGGCTTGGCAATCCCAACAACAATGCAAGCTTTTCTTCGATTTTCTCGTTGTTTTGGGGGAAAACGCTCACTAAAAAGTTCGGTAAACTTTCTCAACATCTACCTAAAGGAAAGGAAAGAGAATGGAATCGTCCTGGTGTAGTGAAAATTTTGTTTCAGCTACAATGAATGTGAGTTGAATCGGTGAGTTGCTCTACGTGTAGTATTTTAGATAGAGTTGATTTGGTAAAACTTATTGCCTCAAGTCGAGTGCCATTCTAGGTTTGCAATGACTGTATTTAAATCATAGCGTAGTGGAAGTTGCGTTAAGTGTTTAGAGCAGTTCAGAAAAGTATTTTTTTACAAGTTCGCCGAAGAAGCTCACGTTTTTAATTTAGCCGCGTCTTGCTTGTTGTAAACAACAAAATCTTGTCAAAGTTTCGCCCAGTTTTCTGATTCACCCACTCTTTTTTTCGGCTTATGTTTGCATATAATCTCAAAATCTATTGTTTCATTCAAGAATTAATGATTGGAAGCCGAAAACAGTGTAAAAATGTTTATTATTTACACCACCGCGCGATCGGCTGAAAATGGCGAGTTTGCCGGTTTCTATTAAAATCTTCCCGCTATTGCGAAAATCTAAATTTTTCGTTCTCAATAACTGTATACTTCCTTCAAGCCATTATAAAGTTAGAGCTCTAAGATAATTTAGGATTCCTTGTTTTCCACGATTACATGCTAATCCAAAAATGCACTGAAAATAAATCTTGCACCGGCCGGCTATGAAGTATTTCTTTCCGAGTAGAGCAGTTTCATGTCCTGTTCTGTTTTGTTGTTGTAGTTTTAACTTGAAGGTAAAGCCATATAATAAATCCTTTATTGATCAAACTTCTTCGGTCAAGATGGCTGGATATTGGCCTCGTTCTTTTTTTTGCGTTTTTATGGACCTCGACGAAAAAAGAACTTGGCCAATATCCAGCCATCTTGACCTCACGCTTGGTCAATAACGCATATTTATTCATAGGTCCAAAAATGCAATTACGACGTTCAAATATGGCCGTCGATAAAACCAGGAACAGGGAACATTGCGGAACATTCCGGAACATCCCGGAACACGAAAAAAAAATTAAGATAAAAAATAAATAATAATAATAATAATAATAATAATAATAATAATAATAATAATAATAATAATAATAATAATAATAATAATAATAATAAATTAAACAAAAATAAAGGAAAGAAATGAAAAAAAGGGTGTTTATTTATATCAAATGAAATTACATTGTATCCGAAAAAAATTCATATAAGAGGAAGTACGGAGTAGGTGGGACGGTAGTACAATGGGGTCTCTGTAAAACGCAGACCGGATGGCGGCGGATGGCGGATGGCGGATGATAAAATGCGGATAATAAAATGCGGATAATAACATGCAGATGACAAAAAAATTAAAATAATAAATAAATTGATTGATTAATTAATTAATTACAAATTTCCCACATTTTTTCTTTATGTATCGTCGGATCCGAAAAAAAAAAAAAGCACTTTCATCGAAGAAGAAGTACTTTTTGATCGGGATCCATACTTTTCAACTAAACATCACCACTACAGTCCTTTTTTTCCCCCATCTTTATTAGTAACTAACATTTTACAACGAAAACTAGACTACTACCACTACAGTACTTGATCGACACACCACCCTACCCTAAATAGTTGTCAATTTTCACCGAGCGTTTGTACGTGCACGGCACCTGTACGTAGAAAGCCTTGTTTAATAGCGTAAGTAATAGCTCGAGTGAATGAACCGCGCACCTGGGTTAACCGATGTCTGAGTTGTCGGAAGGCGACGCGGATTTGGGCCAGCCAACTTTTGTTTGGAAGAGGTGAGTTAAGTTAATGATTGGTTAAACTCAATCGATCTTCAACCTTTTTTTAAAGTCAGGCAATTTTTGTTAACCTTTTTTGTGTTCACTGTACATGTATGGTGAAAATGCTGGTCCAGCCCACGATGGTAGGGATTATTTATAGCTTTTGCGTTTTACAGTCAACCCAGGTCACGCGTGAACGATATTTTTGAAATTTGAACAGAGTTTTGAAATTTACATGTCATTTTAATTGAATATTTCAAGAATAACAATTGTTTCCCAAGTATTTTGAATCTTTTTTTCAGTTAATGCGTCTTTTTCGGAACGATTTCCAGAGAAATGTCCAACATTCCATTCACACGTCGGACATTACAAAGAGAAATTCGAATGTTCATTTCATTCTTGGAAATACTTTTCACGCGTGACCTGGGTTGACTGTAATGCATGTTACAAAATTGCGATAGTAGCATTTTAGTTGTAGCTTAGACTTGCTTACAAGTCGAGCTTAGAGAGCGCGAAGCGCGATCGTCAGAGCTCGAATGAGCGAGCGAGAGCTCGACTTGTTTCCCTTGCTGGAAATCGAATCAAGTGACGTCATTTTGGCGCGAACTTTTCAGGATGCTAAGTTGTCAAACTGTCAACTCAATGCATTTTTGTCATTTCAACGCATCTCTGGAAACGCCGACAATAGCATTGAAAAACTTTCTCAATGCGTTTCAAAACGTTGGGAATGTTTCCGAACGAAACCGAAATACGTTGAAAATCATTTAAATATTGGGCCAACGCATTTGCAAATCATTTTCAAACGTTGACAACGCAATTGAACAGTGAAAGGACAAGTCATTTTCTTTATCAGCCCCGCGAAACGACTGTATCGTACTACACACTGTTCATGCGAAGATTTTGTTACATTTTGATGACTGCAGAAATTATGTCGATTCGCTTCGCGAAGATTTTTAAAACGCTTTACTTCGAATGTACGAGTAATAATAATAATACCGGCTACTGCTAGCGCTGCTACTGCAATGATAAATTTTAAAATGAAAGCACTACACAGCATGATATGCAGAATGCTGTCTTGACGGAAAAACCTGGAAAACAACATAAAATGTATCGGCTCTAATGGGTTTCCTATTATATACCGAGCGAAATTCGGCCGTTTATAACTCGTTTGGGATAACGACCGAATCCGTATCGGTATATAACAACCGAACAAGTTAACGGCCGAAAAATGCTTGCTATATACCGAACAAGGTTGAGGCTTATCTCGTTATTATCAAAACACTCATTAAAAATGCAGCACATAACTCGGTCAGTAAAAGCCACAAAATACCGATCGATCGCCTCTTGATGTTGATGTCCGTACCAACCGGAACCAAGCAAACGGACATAACCTCTTTTCTTTCGCCGTGACGTAGAAAATCGAAAACGAATGGGGCCACCTCAAAGGTCAAGCTTTTTTTCCCGATCATCCTGTAGGCGCCGATAAAAACACGTTCTTTCCACAACAGTGACTTTCGATTACTTTGCGCTGATGTTCGCGGACATCTCTGTACTTTGCTTTTTGCAACCCATACACGAATTGCGTCGTTAAATGAACGTATAATCAGTGCGAGGAATTTAGAAGTTCTTGGTCGTAGACCGAAATAACAATCGCTATCGAAGAGCTAGTGTTGTATGTTCGAACAGCTTCGCGCGTGATCTGGTTATGATCTGCCTTGATTGACGTGTACTTTCATATCGCTGGTTCTGATTGGATAATGCTGCAGGAGGAAAATTCCTCCTGTAAATTTGGCGCGCGGCAAGTGATAAAAGTCGCTCGCGCCAGGTCCATTCAATGAGAAGCAAGCGAGCGACTTTGAGAAAGTCTAGTTGTAGCTTTGACCAATGTCTTCCGGCTTCTGTCGAGGTAAATCTTATTATCATTGTTTTACACGGCCACTGAAGGCTTAGGTTACCCCTAGACCCGCTCGTAGACAGTATATCGTAAGCAAAATAACTTACTTGATTTGCCGGTTAGTTCATTTTTAAACTACATCAAATCTTAACTAATCAAACATTGATTTGTGTTATGAGCTAAAGGTTCTTGTATTGCTTGAAACGCGAGCGAGATATTTCCGTTAAATCGATTTTAAGCCGCGTAAAAACAGCTTTCAGATGTAACCTCGCCAAAGCGGTTAGAAAAATTTGTTCCGGCTATTTCCTAGTGCAACTTCATAACATATAACAAACGGTCAAGCCATAGCGTAAGTCTTTCGGCATGAATCAGTACTTAATTTTCACGTAATTTTTACATAATTTTCTGAAAGGAATTGGGCGTAAGAAATTGTTTATTTATTTATTTATTATTTTAATTTTTTTTGTCATCCGCATTTTATTATCCGCCATCCGCCATCCGCCGCCATCCGGTCTGCGTTTTACAGAGACCCAGTACAATGGGGTATTGTAACTGACCACACTGAATGAAGGTAAAAAAACTTAGCACGACAGCGACATGATAGAGGTGCCGCATTCTGTTGATTCTCGGTTTGGTCTCTATCATATCACTGTCGTGTTAAGTTTTCTACGCAGTCCGATCAGCCTTGCAGAAATTTGAGTCATTTATATTTTTGGCTGATTAGATCTTTCACAGATCCTGCCTATACTTGCAGCATTTTCGTTGTGCGATTCCTTGCAGATTGTTTGCTTTTACAAAGCTGTTCTTAAACGCTTATAACTATTTTTCATATGAGCAAAGTTTCCTGTTAGGCCTGTTTGTTTTTAAGATAAAATCCATTGAAAATAGAATGGAAGGGCAGAGAAGTTTTCGTGGCTTTCGTTCGAAAAACGGGTCCAAGCTCCCGAACGACCAACAAAGGAGTACAAATACGGAATGTTAGGCCCTAGGCGAAGACGTGGGAAGCCCGGGAATGTTTTGGTACAAAGACTGCGCGAACGACTTTGAGTTCCACTCCGAACATCAGGAAATTGATGTTTTGGTCAGCCGAGCCGGAACTGATCCATTTCTGGCGTAGCGGACGATAAGCACGTGCTGCAAATGGCGGGAAAATACTTGCGCTTTCATTCAGTGTGGTCAGTTACAACACCCCCTTTATCGTAAGTACTTTTTTTTTTATCGTAGGTACTTCATATATCCCCTATTATAATACGGGATACATGAAGTACCGTTCCACCTACTCCGTACTTCTTATATGAATTTTTTTTTCGGATACAATGTAATCTCATTTTATATAAATATACACACTTTTGTTTTTTTTCATTTTTCCTTTATTTTTATTAGTATTATTATTATTATTATTATTAATATTATTATTATTATTATTATTATTATTATTGTTATTATTATTATTATTATTATTATTATTATTATTATTATAATTATTATTATTATTATAATTATTATTATTATTATTATTTATTTTTTTTTTTTTCGTGTTCCGGGATGTTCCGGAATGTTCTGGGATGTTCCATGTTCCTGATTCTATCGACGGCCTTCAAATGTACGACGTCACGACGTTCAAAAATCTAATTAGTTAATTACTTTCATCTTCACAGAAAGAATATTTCAGGATCAAAAAGCGCAACAAAAGAACATAATTATTAATAATAACACGAATATTGACCACTATCTTTTTTTCATTAAATTTGTTACGGCTTTTATTGTTATTACTTTTTCCCTTAGAACCGTTTAGAATTCTACCGAAATACATATTGGTCCGTAACGCTACCGAACTTTCAATTCAAAGATTTTTCTACTGTGAATGCAAAATGCTTCCTTTTAAATGTCGCTTCATGTTTTTTTTTTCCTAAAAAGAAAAACTATTTGTACCCGTGACAGTGTGTCACGCCATCCTTTTTTGCGCTTCGATGGCCAATTCTCAAGAAAATGCTGATAAATCTGAAGCCTAGCGAGTCATTTATTTTTATTTACCCAGAGCTATGTTTTTATATTATGATCAATAGGTATACAGTGAAGCCATAGAAAGTCATTATAGGGAAATCTAAGTTATCGCCCATGGGTAAAATTGGCAATGTTTTAGTGCTAAAATGTGGTTGCTGAAAATTTGCATTTATAGCATGCTCTTCTAAACCTATTTCAGACTTTAAAGTAACTTAGGTTTTAAATGTTGTTCCATAAAACAGAAGAAAAAGACCTAATAAAGCAATATATGTCGTTTGAAGTTCAGTAACAGTCTGTGGATTGATACGCGAGCCGTCGAAAGTTAAAAAAAATTCCATCCCTCCGGAAGCGGACTTTGAGCTCAACTGAGACAAAATCGTTTTTCGCATTTTTACGCGAAAGGAAGCGGTATTTGGAAAAACTAACTACTGCTCAGTTTGTTTCTCACAAGGTACTACCAATGAGCGAAATATGAACGAAATCGATTTTTTTCACTTGTGCCTCCGCTTGGTCAATATTTGTGGAAAGCCGTCCTTAAAAGTGCCCTGAAAGCGAGAAAGCTACACACAATCATAAGCACGTACATGTAATATGACTCAACTGAAAGTCAACTTCAAGTTGCCCGCAACGCTACACAGCTATTCACAGCAGGGCATAACATCGTTAAAAACAAACCTCTATGCGCCCACAGAGGTTAAACTACACGTTGTCAACGGGACATAACATCAATTATAGAAAGTCAACATCACTATGCCCGCAAAGCTAGAAAGCTATACGTTTTGAAGCAGGGCATAACATAACTAAAAACAAACTTCAAACTGCCCGAAAAGTAACCGAAGCGACACGTTAGGAGCAGGGGATAACATCAACTAGAAAGTGAACTGCATGTTGCCCGCAAAGCTGAAAAGCTATACGTTTCGAAGCAGGGCATAACATAACTAAAAACAAACTTCAAACTTCCCGAAAAGTAACCGAAGTTACACGTTAGGAGCAGGGCATAACATCATCTAGAAAGTCAATTGCATGTTGCCCGCAAAGCTTAAAAGCTATACGTTTTGAAACAGGGCATAACATAACTAAAACCAAACTTCAAACTGCCCGAAAAGTAACCGAAGCTACACGTTAGGAGCAGGGCATAACATCAACTAGAAAGTGAACTGCATGTTGCCCGCAAAGCTAAAAAGCTATACGTTTCGAAGAAGGGCACAACATGAATGGAAACAAACTTAAAACGCAAGCAACGCAGCTAAGCTACACGTTATCAGCAGGGCATAAAACAACTGGAAATTAATCTTAAAATTGCCCGCAAAGCTAGAAAGGTATACGTTTTGAAGCGGAGCATAACATGAACGGAAAACAAACTTAATGCCGCAGTGGGAATACGAAATGCAAAAACACGTGTGCGATACTAGAGTAAGAAGAAACATAGAAAAAACCTCCAAAGTGACCTCTTCTCCTGCGGCGTTTTGAGGGTTTGGATTAGCAGGTTCCTTTTGGTTTGTGCAGGCGGAAGCGGCTGGACAACAGCGGCCGCTTGAGCAGCTCGAAGGCTTTCGTTTGCCGGGACTTGTACATGTACATCAGGATCAGCCATTCAGCTAATTCACTATGATGGAAACAATTTTCACGTGCTGTGTTATGGTAGTCCTCGTTTCAAACGTTACTGAGTTTATCAGTTATAATTACTTTTCCTTATTGCTTACACATATGAGTCCTTACAGCCACTGACCTACTTTTTAAAGTCCACGCAAAATTGTTGTAACTTAAGCGCGAGGTATCCCTTTTAGTAATGCACGTTTATTGGCGTATCGCTCTATTCTCCTTTCTTCCCTTGATGTTCACTCTTCGTGGACGGACTCTTTTTGTCTTCTGTGGCCAGAAAATGGGAAGGGAGGACGAAACTTGGAGGATGGATGTTACATTTCAAGATATGTCTGTTGAGGTCCACATCGGGAGGTGATGACTAAATTATTGCCAGATAAATGTTTGAAAAATTCACGAAGTTCTGTCCCGCTCGCTGTAATATTAAAGAACTTTGTATTGCAAATAAAGGATTGTAAAGAAAGTTGCAGAGTCCGTGCGGCAAGATAAAATGGAATATTGACAGAATAAATTTAAAATTCGTATGCGTCTTTGTCTTGGGAATAAAGCTAGAGATTTGCTAATTTGTTTTTGCGGCTCAATGGCAATATATTTTGTCCAAAATATTCTTTCAACAGTTTTTTATTGTGCGATTTCTGTTTAAGGTAACCTTTTTGACTCTCGAACAGAGAGTACAACTGAAATTTGTCTTTCTCATAATTTACGTAGCTGACAAACAAATTTCATATTTCAGTTTACATGACAGCATCATCATCGCTTTATATCACGTTTAATTTTTTTTTTTTTTTAGCCGGATTAGCCGGATTTGCAACACATTCAGCCATCCTGAAAAAGAACGACAAATACCTGACAGCATTGAACACCTGGCTGCATCCCGTAGTGCAAAACAAGTCATCTCCCTGGGAGATATGTTGGCGTGCGTCTGTTAATGGTTGGGCTGCATCAACCTTTCACCACTGGTGCGATAACAGGGGTCCTACTGTGACGATAATAAAGGTCGGCCGGTATATATTTGGAGGATACACCAGTATCTCATGGAGTAAGTGGCATGTTATTCATTTATCCATCCATCCATCCATCCATCCATCCATCCATCCGTCCGTCCGTCCGTCCGTCCGTTCGTCCGTCCGTCCGTCCGTCCGTCCGTTCGTTCGTTCGTTCGTTCGTTCATTCATTCATTCATTTTAGTGATAGGCAATTTTCATGATGGCGTCATTTTACTACAACTACCAGAATTCATTTCGTTTTCCTTTTCAAATGTAAATTTTGTAATCCCAGTGGACAGCAAAGAACAATAGCTCTAATTAGCATTAGAAAAGAAAAACCAGAAGGATTCTGGTAGCTGTAGTAAAATGACGCCATAATGAAAATGTCCTATTGTTAATTACTTATTTAGTTAGTACCTCTCCACGGTAATTTCCATTTTATGAACAACATCGAACGAAACTCTATTAAAATGGTAATAAACTGAATTCTTACTGAACTTGAAAGCCCTTAATCATTTTAAACTTAAAATCCAAACTTCACTTTAAGCCTGTGAGCAGAGGTCTCCAACTTCCTTTCGGCGAGGGAAAAAAACCATAGCGGCTGCGCATTCTCGTCCCCAGTATTTCTCGGCGTATTATTTTTTGTGATTTCGCTGGAGCTGATCGCGCTCAGCCCCAGGTCTCTCGGTAACATAAGGTTCGGACGGCTCAATAAATGAGTAAGGCCCTGGGAATAAAACTGGTCTGCTTGCACGATGGTCGACTGTAGTTGATGTGAGAACAGCTCTTTGAAAATTACTGTGAAGTGACTTGACTGGAAACTACTTTGTAAGTGAAACGGTGTCAGTCTAATTTATGTGCATGTCTCGGTTTAGATGCTATTGTATCTCTTGTCTAAACACGGGAGAAAGCAAAATGGTGCAAACCGAAGTCTAAATCAATGTGGTGTGCTTTCTTTACTGAGGCATTTATTAGCTAACAAGCGCGTCCCAAATAATATCAAATGAAAAAGAGGAAAACAGAAACTTTAAACTACAACAAACAAGAGAATTTAAAATTAAAACTATACGAATTCAAATAAACAAACAAACGAGTAACTAATAGCGGAGCTCCGCGCGCCGTAGGCGCGCGCGTGGAGCCCCAATGATAAGAGATTTTGGTAAACCCATGTATGTGAAAAATTTTGGTTATGACGTCACTGTTTGTCCGGCGTACGTACGTCCGCCCCTCTATGTAAGCCATTGTGAAATGTCACACTCAACCTGTGCAGCAACCTGCGTTTTTTCGGCGGGAAGTGGGATGGCTTACTTCTTTTAGAAACAAACGAGAATTTTGAAGAACTCTGATTTCTTGTATTCGTTGAATATGTTATAAAACTACATATGCCGAGAAAGCAGGCGACTAATAAGCAAATGTGAACCCCGAGAGCGACCAACAAACAGGCGAAATGTCAGTTGAAAACACACATGTGGTGAGCTGGGTGAGTAAGCAACTCGCAAGTCGCATAGAAATTAAATGCATTTTTGAAGGCAACTGTCGATAATTTTCCATATCTAACAACATACTTCAAATTATACACAAATACTTGAATCGTTGACATACGACAAATATTCGTGGATAAATTAATTTTGAACAGTCATAGAGCTATTCACAGAGTTATGTTTTGTGTTGGACTTGTGTAATTCATTCGCAGGGCCAATTATAAACACGCAGTAAACGTTTAAATATTTCGGACCACAACCAAACATTATTTTTCCTGTATTCTCCTTTTGTTAACGTTTACTTATAGACTTGAATTATTTCTGTAGGAGAAATATTCACAGAGTTATGTGTTGTTTTGAACATTTTGTGTTGGACTTCTCTAATTCATTCGCCATTCGCAGCGCATAAGTTTTGTAAACACACTCTAATTTCAAGCGCTCACTGAAATATTTCGGACCACAACTTAACCTTATTATTTTTCCTGTATCCTCCGTTTGCTAACGTTTACTTAGAGACTATAGTTATTTCTGTAAGACAAATATTCACAGACTTATGAATTGTTTTGAACATTTTGTGCTGGACTTCTCTAATTCATTCGTAATTCGCAGCGCATAAGTTTTGTAAACACGCTCTAATTGGTCACTGAAATATTTTGGGCCACAACCAAACATTATTTTTCCTGTATTTTCCGTTTGTTTACGTTTACTTAGAGACTAGAATTATTTCTGTAACAGAAATATTCACAGAGTTATGAATTGTTTTGAAAATTTTGTTCTGGACTTGCCTAATTCATTCCCAATTCACAGCGCATAAGTTTTGTAAACACGCTCTAATTTTAAGCGCTCACTGAAATATATCGGACCACAACCAAGCACTATTTTTTCCTGTATTATCCGTTTGTTAACGTTTACTTGGAGACTACAATTATTTCTGTAGAAGAAATATTCACAGAGTTATGAATTGTTTTGAACATTTTGTGTTGGGCTTCTCTAATCCATTCGCCATTCGCAACGCATAAGTTTTGTAAACACGCTCTAATTTTAAATTAAAGCGCTCACTGAAATATTTCGGGCCACAACCAAACATTATTTTTCCTGTATTATCCGTTTGTTAACGTTTACTTAGAGACTACAATTATTTCTGTAAGAGAAATATTTACAGAGTTATGAATTTTTTTGAACATTTTGTGTTGGGCTTCTCTAATCCATTCGCCATTCGCAACGCATAAGTTTTGTAAACACGCTCTAATTTTAAATTAAAGCGCTCACTGAAATATTTCGGGCCACAACCAAACATTATTTTTTCCTGTATTCTCCGTTTGTTAAAGTTTACTAAGAGACTAGAATTATTTCTGTAAGAAAAATATTCACAAAGTTATGAATTGTTTTAAACATTTTGTGTTGGGCTTCTCTATTTATTCACAGTTAGCCATTCGCAGCGAATAAGTTTTGTAAACACGCTCTAATTTTAAATTAAAGCGCTCACTGAAATATTTCGGGCCACAACCAAACATTATTTTTCCTGTATTATCCGTTTGTTAACGTTTACTTAGAGACTACAATTATTTCTGTAAGAGAAATATTTACAGAGTTATGAATTTTTTTGAACATTTTGTGTTGGGCTTCTCTAATCCATTCGCCATTCGCAACGCATAAGTTTTGTAAACACGCTCTAATTTTAAATTAAAGCGCTCACTGAAATATTTCGGGCCACAACCAAACATTATTTTTTCCTGTATTCTCCGTTTGTTAAAGTTTACTAAGAGACTAGAATTATTTCTGTAAGAAAAATATTCACAAAGTTATGAATTGTTTTAAACATTTTGTGTTGGGCTTCTCTATTTATTCACAGTTAGCCATTCGCAGCGAATAAGTTTTGTAAACACGCTCTAATTTTAAATTAAAGCGCTCACTGAAATATTTCGGGCCACAACCAAACATTATTTTTCCTGTATTATCCGTTTGTTAACGTTTACTTAGAGACTACAATTATTTCTGTAAGAGAAATATTTACAGAGTTATGAATTTTTTTGAACATTTTGTGTTGGGCTTCTCTAATCCATTCGCCATTCGCAACGCATAAGTTTTGTAAACACGCTCTAATTTTAAATTAAAGCGCTCACTGAAATATTTCGGGCCACAACCAAACATTATTTTTTCCTGTATTCTCCGTTTGTTAAAGTTTACTAAGAGACTAGAATTATTTCTGTAAGAAAAATATTCACAAAGTTATGAATTGTTTTAAACATTTTGTGTTGGGCTTCTCTATTTATTCACAGTTAGCCATTCGCAGCGAATAAGTTTTGTAAACACGCTCTAATTTTAAATTAAAGCGCTCACTGAAATATTTCGGGCCACAACCAAACATTATTTTTCCTGTATTATCCGTTTGTTAACGTTTACTTAGAGACTACAATTATTTCTGTAAGAGAAATATTTACAGAGTTATGAATTTTTTTGAACATTTTGTGTTGGGCTTCTCTAATCCATTCGCCATTCGCAACGCATAAGTTTTGTAAACACGCTCTAATTTTAAATTAAAGCGCTCACTGAAATATTTCGGGCCACAACCAAACATTATTTTTTCCTGTATTCTCCGTTTGTTAAAGTTTACTTAGAGACTAGAATTATTTCTGTAAGAAAAATATTCACACAGTTATGAATTGTTTTGAACATTTTGTGTTGGGCTTCTCTATTTATTCACAGTTAGCCATTCGCAGCGAATAAGTTTTGTAAACGCGCTCTAATTTTAAATTAAAGCGGTCACTGAAATATTTGGGACCACAACCAAACATTACTTTTCCTGTATTATCCGTTTGTTAACGTTTACTTAGAGACTACAATTATTTCTGTAAGAGAAATATTTACAGAGTTATGAATTGTTTTGAACATTTTGTGCTGGACTTGTGTAATTCGTTCGCAATTGTCAGCGTATAAGTTTTGTAAACACGTTTTAATTTTAAGCGCTCACTGAAATATTTTGGGCCACAGCCAAACATTATTTTTCCTGTATTATTTTCTTAAATTTTAGTTACAATATAGAATTATTTCTGTAGGAGGAATATTCCTAGAGTCATTAATTGTTTCGAACATTTTTTGCTCGTCATTCATGATTCGCAGTGCATATTTTTAAACAGTACTATGCCCTAATTTTAAAGTAAACGTTCAAATATTTCGAACCATAACCAAACATTATTTTTCCTTTATTTTTTTTTTTGTAACGTTTTTTATGAGACTATAAATATTTCTGTACGAGGAATATTTACAAAGTAACAAATTTTGAAACAAATGTTTTATTTTTAACATAGCGACCAAATTGCACGCGTAGAAACATTACGTGGTATCCAAATTTTCTTTATTGTACGCATTTCAAACTTTACACAAATGCATTAATAGTTTCCACAGGAGAAATATTTAAAAGAGAACGTAATGTTTTCATCCACAAGTGTTTTATGCTCTCGAACGTCATCGGAATTCAGCAATGTGATCTTGCACGATCAACAAGAACAGCTTATGGTTCAAAACATTTTCCGCTGACGCGTAAACAGTTTAATTTATATGCACTTAAGATATATATAACTCAAGGCAGGATGAAGAATTCGTAACGTGATTACGTTCATACAATAAGCAGAGTAGCATGTAAATAAATGCTATTAAAAAGGAATTCTGGAGCTCCGCTTTTAGGCTTGGCTAAATATATATATTATGACAGAAATTACAACCAGGTAATTACTGCTGTTACGCAATGACAAGGACCAAACCGTAAATCCGGCTTTTAAACAACTAAAATTAACGCTACAAAAATGGGAAGAACAGGGAAGTGAAAATGTATGACTAACTAACTGAAGAGAAAACAAAAGATCAGTAACATTACTGTAAGATCTTACAGAAAGGATGAATTTGTTTTTGGAGGACTGTTCACACTTTGCGTTTGACCTTTTCATGGTTTCTGACGCTATTTTGGTTCAGGCTCAAACGTGTTTAACATTGCAGCAACTGTATGTAGTTTAAGCCAACTTTGAAGGATCGGTGCCCTTGTAACTCATCTCGAAATTGATAGACTCGTTTTTTTTTCAAATCAGTTTTTATATATTTCAGTTAATGTTACGCTTTCGTCAGATAGAAACTTAGGTCTTCATAGATCTGGACGTTTCAAGTTTAGCAAAACTTTATATCAAAAACAACTCATTTCGTTTGTAGTGTAACCACAATTTTAATATTTTAATTAGAAGGCGAACTTAAAACTTCGTTTACAGTCGCCAGGAGCAAACTCCCTCATATTTACTACAAATTTTAGACAGGTTTACCTGCCAACCAAGATATTACATCGGTAACCATGAAGAAGTCCGCTTCCTTTATTCTCTACACATTCACGTTCTATATTTTTATCCTATGAAATTTCGCTACCGTTTCACATGTTGAAAGGACGCACAAAAGTCTAACCTCTAGAGAACAGCCTCCCCGTACAGCCCACTGGATTAACCCTTCCCCTCACCCCACCGCGCTCCGATTTCACAGTTTCGCTATGTGGAGAACCCTCCTCTTCCCCCTCTGGCCTCGCAGTTTCGGTAAATGGATTTCACCCCCTCCCCTCCCCCCACCAGATTTTGCAGTTTCACTGGGTGTTAACTAATTTGGCATTGCTGGTAAACAAAACTTGTAAAAGAATTTATTCTCGGTAGGGATTGTTAAAAACTCACTTGTTTTATCCTCTTTTTCTTCCCATCAGCTTCCAGTTGTGAATACAGTGAGGATCCCAAAGCATTTATATTTTCGTTGGTAAACAAGCCAGGACGGTCGCCTGTTAAGTTATCTCCACCAGGACGGCATCATTCTTACGAAAAGGCTATAATTGGCTGCAATCAGTGGGGACCTACATTCGGGGGAGGTGATATTTACATATCTGACGGCGCATCATCAAGTTTTGAATCAAAGTCAGATCTTGGTAACACCTACGCCCCTCCGAGTGGGTACGAATATGGCACCACCTTCGTCCAAACATTCCTGGCAGGGACCTATAAGTTTCAACCGGATGAAATAGAAACATTTTATGAAACAACTTAAGGAAATAAAGACTGGTACCAAGCTGGTGTCTCAGCTTACAGCAATTAATTGAAGGATTGCAAAACGGTAACATTTTACTCTGATTAAGGAAAGTAAAGTCAATTACTTCTAACCATAATTACTGTTACTTTGAAAGGTGGTATAGATTTCTCTTATTAAAAGTGCCATAAGCTAAGATACAAAGCAACACCTATGTCATTAGTTGGTAGAATGATGTAGTATTAATAATATATTAATAGTATATCTATAATATTGACAACATTATCAACCTATCGCCGCGCAAGAAATCTACAGCTGAATCTACCATACGGTATTGGCATTTGTCAACAACTTGCGGAAATATGGAATGCTAGCAGTAGGAAGATTTTAATTATCTTTTTTGTGGATCAGTAACATGAAATTTGCATGATATTAAAGACGATTAAAATTACAGTATAGGCAAACTAAGACCTTTAAAAGTATAATCAGGTAAACTTATGCCACATGGTAGTGTCATCAGAAGTTAACCAGTAAAATTAAAAACAAAAGTCAATAAATGCCAAATGCTCTTCAGCGTAGGGGATGGAGCTGAAAGAATTCGAAAGCAAGGCGAGATAGGTAGTAAATTACATTAGTGACAAAGTGTTCATTAGCGTTAAGAAGAAACAATTTAAAAAAAGATTGATATAGATTATCATCGATCAACTGCAGATGGCTAGGATGGAGAAGGAACGTAGCTGATTTTTCTGATGCAATCAAGAAGAACTTAGTTATTCTTAATTACATCAGAAAAATCATTCTATTAAAATGACATCGATTGTGGTTTGTTCTTCCCTCTACAAATCACTTAAAGTTTTCTTTTCGGAGCTGTGAAAGCGATTTCAAATATTGTCTACAATTGATTAAAACACGGCAAGGAAAAATCACCATGACCATACCCCTTTAACAGAGAAGCAAATTTGTCCAATTTAGCGGCATTGTAGAAAATAACAGTTAGGTTAAAGGTCGATGATTGAGTCACTAGCTTGAAAAGCTATAGTACTAGTGATTACAAGGAGGAGGGGTTGGAAAACAGCGTTTGCCTTACAATAGGCAAAAAAAGATACTAGGTTACCATCCTTTAGACTCCTTTTACTCGAAAAAAAAAATGATGTTAAGGAGACGCTAAAATTAGAACATGAACAGGGAACCCGACGACAAAATTTAAGCAAAATACTTTTACTTTTCAGTAAAGCTATACTTGTGTAAGCTAATTCGATCGGTTTGATCTGTTCGGATGTTTAACTGAAAATTTAAGTTGCAGAACGTTTCAGGGAATGGAATCTTATTTTCAGAGTTTGAGAACAGTTGTAGGCTTTACGAAAATGAAAGCTGGCCTATTTTCGAATTACAAAGACATATTTTCCACTCCTAAAACGAAATAAATTTGTTTTTCAGTGTTACAAAATATGGAGCTATAATTTAGACGATGAGGAAATTGTGAGATTTTCTTTACAACTAAATCCCAAAATCCTTAAGCGTTAAGGTCTTCCGAACAGATATCTACCGCAATGAAATATTGGGAACCTTGTTAACAAGGACTGAACTGGCTTCTGTCAGACATACAGAAATCGAGTTTGGTCAACACAGTTATTTCTTTAAATTTCTAAACAAATTCTTTTTTGGGTTTAGTTATAACTTTGGTGGGAAAAGTAGTGTCGTCTATGCAATATCCGTTATGAGAACTAGACTACAAACACTAATGGAGTAAAATCTATAATGATTAGTTCAAGTAATGATGTCGGTCTTCATTCTTTAATAATTCAGTGTTTAATTTTAAGACAAACGGAGTCATCACGATCATGCAGTCTAAGGGAATTAGTTTCATCTGGGATCACTTTATTAAAGCGGTTTTCAATTGAGGGTCGAAAGTAGTTTTTCGCGTTTTCTTTAGTGTTGCATTTTAAACGTTCTGTGATTGGCTATGCCAGCGAAACCTCAACCAATGAGAAAGAAGCAAAGGCAAAACCAACGTGACCTATTCCGCAAGCGTATTTCCCTAACCTCCATCATTCTTAGGGTCCTCTTTTAGCCGCAACCAGGGTCCTTTTTTCGAGGGACAAAGAGAGAGGACTTTGGAAAAGAGGTTGGCATTTGCCGGCGCTTTGCGCTAGTTACATGTGTTTGCTTCGAGTTCTGATTGGTTCATTGTGCTGTGTATGTCTATTGTTATCAGCCAAAGTTACTGTAATTACTTTGGTTTTGGTTTTACGATACTTAATAAAAAAACCGCCATTAACCCTATTCAACCAAGGCTTTTTTTTTTTTCGTTTCTGAACCTCAAGGGGGACTTTGTGATATCTCCAAAACCGCCCAATGTTTTACTTTGGGTTTATTTCGGAGAATTGGAAGACTAAATAGAGCGCAGTTGAGACACTGTAATTATAATTTGTCGTCTTATCACCCTTCCGATCTTACTTTTTTTAACATTTTTTTTTTATTTGCACTTAAAGCACAAATACTAGACTAATACAAACAAATACAAAGTTAATTACACTAACGCTAACGCTACTCACTAACAATAATTACAAAATAACATTACATTACATTCACAGTCGGCTAGATTTAATTTATGTTGTGGTTATATAATAATATAAACCTATATACTAATTTGTACAAATACTTCTACATCAAATTTCTTTTTTTGGTAGAACGTCTGTATATACAACTGCGTCTATAACTGTTAATACCCGATACTCATCTATTGAGATGTTTTTACTATAACATGTTTTCCCATTTTTTATAATGAACAGATTCTTTTTTATTCTTTTTTGCAATTAAAAATTCAAGTTTCCGAGTTTCAGATGTTTTAGCCTTCAGTAAGGATACAGACGGCTAGATATTTTTACAACGACATGAATAAATGATATATTTCCCAAGAATGATTATGTGATTTAACAAGCAATTCCCAGGGTTATTATCGGAAATACCAAAGAGGATTGTTACCTTATTAAGCTTATCAATTTTCATATTGAAAGTATTTAACGAAGAAATAACCGAAAGCCAAAAGTTTTTAGTGTAGGTACAGCTGATTAGAAGATGCTCAAGGGTTTCTTCGTGATCTCCACAAAAGGTGCACACCGGAGAAGGAACCAAATTCATTTTATATAGGATTTTACTGGTGTAGGGAATACGATTTAAGATTTTGTTTTGAAAGGCTCTCGTTCTGGTGTCAAGAGTGACTCGACCCGGCAATAGATAAATATTCTTCCAGTCTATAGTACCTGAAATATTATATACGGAACTAAACTTAGATTGGGCAGTCGGAGAAATCTGGATTCGTTTGACCAGGGTGGAATAGATTGATTTTGAAGTCATTCTAGTTATATCTTGAACATCGTCTGAAACAGTTTGTCAATTGGGTTTTCTTATTATTCTCTCCATCATTAAGGAGCTGTTTCCAGTTAGGCAGAATGGCGGAAAAAATGCCTTGTAGGAGTAAGTAATCTGACAATGAGAGATTTTTCTCTCTAAAAGCGTCCCACCTTTTTAATTTTGAGTCGTTTGAGAGAATATCTCCAAGTTTCACAAAACCTGCTTCTTTTACTAGATTCTCTTGTTGTATATTGATTTCTTGTTAATCAGAAGGTTCTGGTTGTTCCAGATAGTCACATTTAAAACGTCATGTTTTGTAGCTATTATATCGTGATTGTCATTAAAGTCAGACCAAACTTCAAGACATTCTTTATAAAAAGAAGGTAGTTTACAGGGAAGGCGCGATGGATTGAAATTGCACTGAAGCAGAAAACTGGTTCCTACATTCTTAAGATAGTGAGACAAGAAAACTTTTCACGGGTTACTATTATCATCGAAATACCTTGCAAGACACACAATTCTTTGAGTTTTAGTTAAAGATTCAGGGTGAGGCATTTTGAGGCCACTGTCTTCGTATTCACTAATAAAGGCTGGTCTTTTGACTTTGTCTTTTCCTCTCCACACAAAATTGAATATCGCAGAATTTATGCTTTTAATTATGACCTTATCAAAAGAGATAAAGGAGGCCCGATACATAAACTTAGGCATAGCAAATGTTTTGACTAACTGAATTTTACCAATTACTGTTAAGGTTCTCATTGCCAGCGACTAAAGGACTTTCTTATTGACTTTAAAGTAAGGTCGAAGTTAAGCTCTCTACTTTTACGCTGATCATAAGTGAAATATATACCTAGTATTTTAATTGGCTCATTCACCTTATTAATATCGAGAGCTTCGCGATCGTGATTTCGATAGGAACTTCCTAACCAGTAGGCTTCTTTTTTGTCCTTATTTAGTTTCAGCCCTGAACATTCACCATATGTTTTCAATAAGGAACTAAGAGAGTCATAAGATTCCTTATCGCGTAAAAAGTTTGTTAAGTCATCGGTGAAAGCGATACATTTGATTTCTTTGTTTTCTACTACTATACCTTTTATATCTCGAGTCTGTTTTATAGCGGTAAGGAGGGTTTCCAAGGCTAAAATAAATAAATAGGGCGAGAGAGGGTCTCCCTGTCTAACCCCTCTTCCGATTGAAAAAAAAGGAGTTGCTACACCATTATTCATAATGCAGCTGGATATATTATTATAGAAAAGACGTATCCACCTAACAAAGGATTCTCCAAAATTGAGCTTTTCCAAGGTCTTGAAAAGGAAGTTCCAACTTAAGGAGTCAAACGCTTTCTCGAAGTCAATAGTCACCATGAGACCGGGGAGATTGTATAACTTTGTATAGTCCATAATATCACCTATAGTTCGTACTGCATCAAAGATGTTCCTTCCTTTCACATATACGCACTGTTCAGCACTAATTAATTCGGAAAGAACTTTCTCGAGTCTTAATGTTATAGCTTTGGACGCAGTCTTAACATCCACGTTTAACAGAGAAATGGGTCTCCAATTCGCGACATATCTTTTATCCTTGTTTTTCTTCTCAATAAGTTTTATAATTCCTTGTTTTTGGGAGTTTGCCAATTCTCCTTTTCCATAGGAACTGTTTAAGGCGTCAACTAACAAATGTCCTAAGGTGGGCCAAAATACTTGATAAAATTCTGCTGTCAGGCCATCGTTACTTGAGGATTTTCCGTTTTTAAACGTTTGTAGAGATTTAAAACACTCCACCTTTGTAAGAACCCCTTCACAAATTTGTTTGGCATCTTCGTTTAAAGTTGGAAAACGGCATTGGTCAAGAAACGCATCGCTAACATTGTTATGATTGGGTGGATCGCGGTTAGAGTACAATTCAGTATAGAAGTCATACAATTCTGATAAAATTGATTTAGGATTAGTTATTAATTACCGCCTTTATCAAAAATTGTACGGACGCAAGATTTGCTCATCTTTCTACTTTCTAAATTTAAGAAATATTTGTTATTTTTCTCACCATGTTCATACCAATTGGCTCTAGAACGAATAACATTACCTTGAATAATATAATCATACAGTGAGTTGTACTCAGGTCTGATCGTTTCCAGCTGTACAGCGTTATTTTCTGTCGGATTAGAGACAAAAATCTCTTGACATTCTTTCAAATTATTCTCGATTTCGCAAAGACGACTTCTCCTTTCTTTTGCCTTTGTTTTGCTATATTTCATTGTTACTTGTCTTATTTTGTATTTAATTGAATCCCGCAGAAGACGTTAGTCTAACACATCATTAAATTCTACCAGCCACGAGGGAACGTTGTCTTTTATAAGATTGATATATTCTGGATCTTCTAACAGGCTAGAATTAAATTTTCAATATGACGGCCCAGTTGGTTGCTTTTCAACACTGTCAACCTGGAGCACAATAGCAGCGTGGTCTGTTTTGATGGCAGAAATTATACCTGTGTTGTCCACGCCATCTTGAAAATCATCGCTTATTAGCCAGTAGTCAAACCGACGTTGGACTAAAGGCTTATTTTGTTTCCACGTGTCACGCATTTTACCCGGGTTCCTTAGTCTGCATATCTCTACCAGGTTAAAGTCTAACATCAACTCGGGAGTTTGGTTACCACGTCTTTTTTTTCTGTTTTACTTCCATAGCTATCAAGTTGAAGACTTAATGGCACATCAAAATCACCTCCCATAATAAACCTTTTTACAATAACTGTCCAAATTCCCGCGCGCTGATTGGCTCGTAGCTATTGTCTATAAGAGTACAGACAATAAAAATGACGTCAGATGTGACGCGCGCGCTTTCTCAACGAAAAAAAAGGCCTATTCCGCTCGTATTTTTTCCATGTTATTGTAAAAAACAAATCGACGGCTGTTTTCTATGGTCTATACTCTTATAGACCATAAAATGACGCCATAAAATGTCCAAAACTTGGCAGTGAAACCACTCGCCTGCGGCTCGTGGTTCCACTTGAGTTTTGAACATTTTTTGACGTCATTTTATGGTCCATAAGAGTATAGACCATAGAAAACTGCCGTCGCTTTGTTAAGTAGTCCTGATCATAGTCACTCTCAAGTCACTCTCTTTTGCAATTTATTCCTCTGAACCTAGGCTAAATCGAGGGGGGAGGGGCGGGGTTAGTAGGGCGGTTTGTGCCCGCTCCGACTGAGGGTTTTTCCCAAGGTACTCCGGCTTTCCTCTCTCCACAAAAACCTGACACTTTAAAGTTATACTTTGACCTGGACGACAGTGGCTGATTAGCCACTATGTGGATGTGCCGCTGAAATTCCCATTTATTTATTTTATTTATAAGAGATACTCAGCTTGAAAGGTTGCCAGTTAAAAGGAAGTTTTAAAAAATTGTTTTCTTTCAATCGGCTCTTGTCTGTAACTAACAGTAAAAGTCGATCACCGCTTGTTCGCAAGGCGTTAATATTCAAAACCGTCCATTTATCGCTGTTAAATGAATCAATCTTTTTTTACCCAAACTCGTGTTCAACCGTAAATAACTGAGTTACGCTTACATCTTCGGCCAAGTAACATTCCATGTCGAAAAATAGCATGTAGAAAGATAATCGCAATGCACGTAACACTGTAAATGGTTGTAATTGTTGCTGTTTTGTCAACACGCTGATTGACTGCACCTTTTTTCTTCCCTCGCAGGGCCATTTTCATGCTCAGTTTGTGAAGGTGAAGGACAAAACGCAGACAGTAACTGTAAAAACAGCATCCGCTTGGAGGAGTACAAGACCAACTCGGGGCGGCCCATCCAAGACCCAGTCTGCGCTTTTGCTAAGAAAAATGACGGCAGCTTCTTTAAGCGTTTTTGTTTGTCCAGGGAGCAGTACAACAATTATAAATCTGATTGTGAAGAAGAGGGCGACTGTTCTTCTGTAATGTGCGAGGAATCGGCTTGCAAAGCAAAGTTCCCTGGTTCAGGTATTACGACTTTTTTCAGACGAAGCTATTTAGCGAAAATGACTCGCATTTGCTCCGGTTAATTGCCTTTCAGTATGCTGTAAGATTGGTCAGCAAATTCTTGCCATCCCACTACCTGAATTAATAACAAACGGATTCAAGCCCAGTTGTAAATTGGTTACATATATTTGCTTCGAAAATTTGGCTCATTAGCATCTTTTTGTTTGAGATTTGTCAACGTGATTTAATTTGCATATTAATGGTGGAAAACATGGTTGTGACGTTTATGGAAGCGAGGCTAAGTGCAAAACTTTTCAAATGAATTTTTTTTTTTTGCATATGAATCAAAACTAATTGTCATAACAAACTTAGCCTCGCTTTCATACTGAGGTTCAAAGCAACTCGGAAATGGTATATTTACAATGTTGTTATGTTTCTCATTACAGAATAAAGCAAACGTGGAGACAACAGTTTGAGCTTAAAGACCCTCGAGAGACATTCTTCAAGCCAAACCATGATTTGTGTTTGAAAGCAAGTAGCTTTGATACTTGTCAGTGTGTGTCACAATGTAACCTGTTTTGAGTTAAATACTAAGAAATAAAGGAAATGCAACATCCAAACTATTCCTCTTCAATTGAAGGTTTTATTTTAGTTTTGTTCTTTTTCCCGTCGTCGAAGTTCATGGACTCAGTAAAATGTTATTTTTAACTGTCTGCCACACGGAACGGCATGCTCTAATGAATACCAAGCGGACGGGTAATTCAAAAACCTGCATTGATAATGCTAAACTTAAAGCCGTTTTTTAAAACACAAATGATCTATCTTTTTGGAAGCAATTCCGAACGACGAGAAATCTAGTAAATCGGAATTGCCAAACAAGCTTACTATAAAAATGCGTTCAATGATTACTCTGGAATACAATCCGACGCAAAACAAGGAAGACTATCAGTAAGAACTGACTTGACGCCAGCTTAATAAATGAAACCGTTGCGTGGTTTTCACTAGGACATAAGGAGATGCAGAAGCAGAAGACCAAACGCTGTTTTAGCAAGTGAGAACACCTGCGACATAGTTAGAAGCATAAGCATAAGAAGAACGAACACATTCGTTCTTCTTGTGCTTATGCTCATGCTGATGTCGCAGTTTTCACTGATGAGAACGGAGGCGACATAAGCACAAACACAAGGCAGTCAACCGTTTCGAGAAGTCTGTCAAGAAACGGTTTTCTGCGCGTGCGTCTGTATTTATGCTTATGAACTAGTGTTAATGCTCACTTGCTTATCTTTATGCTTATTTATGTCTTAGTGAAAACCAACCTTAGTGAGATAGAAAAAAATGGGCAAATATCAGAAAACCAAATAGTTATACCAGAAATGTTTTAAAATCTCTTTTTTCAGACAAAAAATGGGCCTCACCGGCCCTTAGCAGACATGTAATGGAGGTTGATAACTCTTTCGAAGAGTTTCTTAATGAAGCTGATTAAGATTTTAGTTTTGAACTTTTTTTTTTTTCACTCCTACCAAAACTTTGTCAGTCAAAGACAACTGAATTAGATAATATTTCAGTGAATTTTTTAAGGGAATTCCCCGCGTTACTCGCTGAATCTCTCACTCAATCCTTGATGACTGGCATCTTCCTGATGGATGGAAATCTGCTAGATTCATTCCATTGTTCAAAAACCCGGGGAAGCATACTGAGCCGACAAATTACCGACCGATGTCAGTAGTTCCAGTGAGTGGCAGCCAAGTTGAACTGATAATTTACGACCATATACATAAATATCTAACAAAGGATAGTCTTCTTACATGTCATCAATCTGGTTTCCGTTCTCTTCAGTCCACGGCTACGGCACTACTTGGGGCTAGATAGTTGGGCTATGAATATTGATCGTAGCTTTGTTAACGCTGTTGTCTTTTTAGACCTTAAAGTGCCCATATCGGAATTTTTTTTATTTTCTTATCTGAATTTAAACATCACCCTAAAAACTTCGGTGAAAAAATTTTTCGATTTGCATAAAACGCGAATTTCTTATGAATTTTATAAGACGTTCAAATTTGCCGCCATTTTGGCCCACCATTCGCATTAGTCTCCTCTCGGTTTAGCAAGAGCTGTGACGTAGATTCAGGAACACGTGACTTCAGCCTTTCTCTGGATCTCACTGAAAACAAGTCGCGGTATTTCTACACGTTTCTCGAAAATGCCGGAAAGATGTGTTGCAGCGAGATGTGGAAACATCTAAGACGAAGCGAATGGAATAAGCATGCACAGGATTCCTTTCTTTGGCACCACATGCCCGCAAAGACTGAGGAGGCGAAAGAAATGGATCGATTTTATGCTGGAGCAGAGGAAGATGTGGAAGCGCGCCTGGAAAGACCTCGAAAAAAAAACATCCTTGTGCTCGATGCACTTCAATGACGAGGATTTCACAAGGCTGATGAATTTAGGTTTAAACTTAAAACGTGAACTGAAGTAGGATGACATCGCGTTTGTGTTTATCCTTTAAAAGAGCTGAGCGAAAGGAAGACGAAGACCAAGAGCCACCTTCGAAGAGGAGCAGGGAAAAGCGAATGGTAAGCTTTCGATACTGAATATTCACACCCGCTTGTGATATTCTAAGCGTTGTAACTTTCTGAGGTTTATAGTTTGACCTCACTGTTATCTCAGTCGCAAGTTTTATAAAATATGGCGTAATTGTTTTGGTATTTATTCTCATAAATCGTGAGATCCGCGGAGTTTCGTTGAGACCAAGCTCTCAAAAAATACTAGCACAAATGCTACCACGGATGTAAATAGATCGATGCGAAAACAGTCGCACTCGGCGAACACAGAAAAAAATTGTAAACCACGATGTAGATAAGGTAGATAAACTGCAGCAAGAATTCAACGGCCTCAAACAAATATTGTACACATATGTGTTGCAGAATTCTGCAAACAATAAAAATGTTGAAAAGTATAACAGCGTTATCGCTGAAAACCTAACCACCACAACGGGGGTTCAAAATAAAAAAGGGCACAAAACAAATAACAAGCGCAAAGAGCGCAGAAAAAAATTGGCTAAAAAAACGGATTCAGACACAAAGAGAAAAAACATGAGAAATTCATGAAGAATTTTTCAAACAAACCACTTAGCGACAGCCTGTTAGCGTTATTTCTAAAGGGCTCAAATTTGTCCCGACACCGGTGACAGACACGAATTACATTAGACGCCAACTCTTGTTAGACTTCGAACATTTCGCAAGACGTATGCGCCTAAAAGATACAATGGATTTCGTAAACTGTGGGACAATGACAAAAAGGAAATTAACCTGTTCATTGGACAAGCTAACAACTTCCATCCTACAATTAAATTTACGGCCGAAATTTCAGAGAACGAGACAAGCTATTATTATCACAGTTCAACACGTGTCCTTCCTGTAGTTCCGCGAGAACAATGTCGCTAGTCAGCGCTTCCCAATTGCCTTCGAGTTCCTTGCAGCAGTAGCACTCGCTGATATTTGCTAGCAGATCACGACTACAGTTACCACAAGTACATCTACATGGAAAATGATTCGTCCGAATGTATGTGAGTACTTGGCCATAGTTTTGACAGATGATAATGAAGAGCGCGTATGCAAAATGCAAGGTGAGAACTTTACCATCCACTAACACGCACTCTATTCTCCAAGCGTTTCGTTAAATCTTCCTCGAGTCGTCGCTTCTCCTCTTGTTCCTTGCGATATCTTTTTAGCCATTCTTCGTCTACTATCGGCCCGTCCGCGTACGGTTCGAGTGTATCATCATCTTCACACGTATTAATTGTTTCGTGGACGCCATCTATCGCCTCGACTTCGACGCTTTCAAATTCGTCCTAGCTGCTTTCTTCAGCGATTTGCTTACTTTCCGTGTCAGATAAGTTTTCTGCCATGGAATATACTTATTTGGAGCTAAGTTTTTCCTTCCTACCGGTGAATCTGACGATTTTCTTTCTGCCGCGAATGTACTTTACTGAAGGTCAAGTGAGTGCATAGACTCGAGAGTTCCTGAATGTACGTCACAGACCATGTCACGTGGCCCTATTGTGAGCCCGTCGGCATTCTCATCAGCGGGGCGGGTGGACCGCAATAAAATAGGATTTTAAAGATTTGTAAAATTCATAAAAAATTCGCGTTTCATGCAAATCGAAAAATTTTTTCGCGGACGTTCTTCGCATGATGTAAAGATTCAGATGAAAAAATAAAAAAAAATTCCGTTATGGGCACTTTAAAAGGGCCTTTCATACAGTTGATCTCGATATTTTGACACTTAAATTCCAATGTTTTGGGATATGTCGGTCCAATTTAAATGGTTTGCTTCTTACTCAAATAATGGAAGTCAGATTTATCATATACATTTTTGTTAGTCAACCCCGAAATTTTTGGTATTTGTTGCTCCTTATCGAATATTAACTACAGTTTTCACAAACCGGAATGTATACTGGTGACAACATTTTGACGTTTGCTAGTGCTGACGTTAATCATGTATATGATTGTCTTAATTACGATCTAAGCAAACAGTACACTTGGATATCAGCCAACAAGCTTACCTTAAATCTGACAAAAACTGAGTTTATGATAATTGCATTTTGGCAGAATTGATAGAATGTTTCAGAAAGTCCGATCCTTGTCTAACTATAAATGACATGGCTGTGGAGCAGGTAGCATCAGACAAATCTCTTAGGGTCTACATCGACCAAAGTTTACATCGGGAAGGTAATATTGAAAATATCTCTAAAAAGATTGTTTCCGCCATTGCTGCAATGAAGCGCATACGACCGTCAAATCCCATTTAATATTTAAATCAATATTTATCATAGCCTTGTTCAACTTCATGAAATAAGGCCTTTCTGATAAGCTTCAAAACTGTCAAAATCACGCAGCCCACATTTTTATGTCTGCTAGTTATGATAGTAATTTGAAAGATTCGTTCCAGGGACTAAGGTGGCGAAAACTCTGTCCTCAAAAATTAGACAAGAAATTTATTATGATGTATAAAACCTTACATGGGATGACAACAGAGTATTTAAGATCATGTTTCGTTTTTCGTTATTATGTGAATACTTGTCACTTAAGGAAAACTAAAAACACACCAGCTCTTCCACAACTCCTCACTGACTATATGAAAAGAAATTTCTCGTGCAGTGGAGCTCAGTTGTGAAGCAGTTTACCATTAGAATTACGGCAAGCGACTTCGATCTTTGAGGGATTTTAAGACTTACTGAGTAGCCACAGTTTTGAGGAAATTTTAAGTCATATTTTAAACACGACCTTCAAGGAAAGCAGCTTTTTTTTTTCTTTTATGATTGTAGTCAGGTAAATAGTTGGTTGACAATGATAAATTTATGAGCTGATGGAATTACCGTGATTAAATAAAGTTATCATATCGTATCATCTAGACCTGGCTTTTTTTGGTCTTCCAAAAACGTGAGGTTGAAGAGTGGGGGGCGATTTCACCTTTCCCCCCTCCCGTTCTCCCCTGCTTCCTTCCACATGAGGTTGTGGATGTTATGAAAGGTTTTGAGCTATGTCAATTAATTAGTGTGGTCGCACTATCGAGTTCAATCGTGATTAAGGCATGCTAAATCACGCTTTAGCTAAAGTCCGTGTGCAACCACCATAAAAGTAGCTTTCGATATCTCTGCAGACCCGCAATATAATTGAGAACAAACGCGGCAGATATCAACGTCTTAGCTTAAGCTCTATCTAAAGTTTGTTCGGTGGACCAATCTTTTGCGAGCTCAAAAATGACTGGTGTCTTGTTATTATTGACGTCAAAAAACCTTCTATTCACACGTAAAAAATGTCTTATTGCGCCGTTGGTCCTTTTTTTTTTCAAACTGATGATTCCCAGCCTCAGTGGATGTAATTAAGCAAAGAAATTTTAAATATGTCAACTTCAATTCAACAAAAAATCGAAGAAATGTTTCATTCAAGTCATGTTTCATTCGAGTCAAAAGGCTAAAACCAACAACGATAAACAGTTCCTTGAAGCTCAAAAAATTATCAATACTCCAAAGGCGTTAGCAGCCGCCTCGAGAGAAATTTCCCAGTAGTTATCAGGCTCTTTCTACTGAGCAAGCTTTGAAAGATTGCTGTGAACACGGGTAAAGTTAGTTACAACTTAAAATAATTATTTACTCAGCCAGTCATAGTAAGAGCACCACTATGAATGCCAAATGTATAAATTCCTCACCCTGGAGATAGCTTACGAATTCGAAAGTAGGCCGCAATTATATGGTGTTACTAAAAGGTATAGGCTCATTTAAATGGTTTCAGCATTTGGTTCAACGTGCATTCAACACGTTGTTGAACCAAATGTTAAAGGCGTTTGAACAAGTCGTTCGACATTGTTGAAAGCGTAAACAATGTTGAAAGTTTGTTGGAAGCGTGTCCAATCAAATTTTAATAGGTTTAAACTTTTATTCAACATCCATACAACATTTTCCTTTGTTCTCGAAAATGTTGAATGCTGTCGAAGCCCTTTAAACACTCCGTTCAACAATTTGTCCAACATCCGTTCGCATTTGTTGAACGAATGTTGGTCTAATTTTGAAACCGTTTAAACGGGTCTTAACCCAGTAACGAGAAACGGATTAAAATTCCACGGGTTAAAAAATATCTAAATATTAAAGAGAAAACTAGTAACAGGAAATAAAAATCGACAGCAAAAACAAAAAATATACTAGAAAAGGAAATTTAAGAAATAGCAAATTAAATAATGTATAGATTATATTCATATTGCAGTGCGAACACCTTTTAATTTATTCACGTTCTTTTGTGCACTGATAAGAATCCTTGCACAGTTTGGCTAATTTTGGAACCAAATCTGAATGATTTCGCGTTGAAATGATTAAAACCAAGGCAAGCAGAGCTGTCATAAGTTCGAAAAAACGCACAACAATAACTTACCTTGATCTTCTGAACTGTCCGAAATGACGACGATATTGCAGCTACATGTTAGGAAAGAAGAAAGCATCATGATGCAGCGAAGGAAAGAACAGCATTAAACAAACAAACAAACAAACCATTAATTTTCATAATTTTCCGTAACCACGCAATATTAACCTTGTAGAGAGCTCAAAAGGCTCCGTTGCTTTCTGTTATAGTTGCTGGCGTAGCTATGTCCGCTGTAAAACACATCTATGCGATACAAGAGGAAGAGAACCTCTGAGCTTACCTTCTATGACACCAGCCGTGAACGAGTAAGAACCCCAGGGAGGAATTGCCCACGTGATATTTTCGGCACGAAGATATTTTCGATTCCTTTCCACGTGATCAACGTTGGCAGTTTATTTATATTTCTTTGTTTTTAATTTCATTTCTTATTTTATATATTTATTTATTTACTTTTTGTTTTTCCTGCTGAATTTTATTTCCCTTTACTCATGTTCTCTTTCACAGCTCTATTTATTATTATTATTATTATTATTATTATTATTATTATTATTATTATAATTATTATTATTATAATTATTATTATAATTATTATTATTATCATTATTATTATTATTATTATTATTTATTTGTTAGTTTTTTTAACCTGTGGATTTTTTTTTTGCCGTTACTCGTTTTCTCGTTACTCCGTTATTCGTTACTGCGTTACTCTGTTCAGTTACGCCTACTTTAAACCGTTAGCTAGGGAACATTAGATGCGGTGCTAACGCAAGGAAACTGAAGGCATGTATATTTATGAGCAAAATGACTCGGGCCCAGTTCACACTGATGCGTTTTCAATAGTATCTGTTTTCAGTGTCATTGAAAACCCATCGATCGATCCGCGTCCACACTACCGTTTTCGCAGCGTTTTCAACTGTCCACACCAAAACGCTCGAAAACGCCGAATGACATGCTGTGTCGTTGGTTAAACAATACGTGCATGTTCCAAAGATGCGCGACTGTGATAAGACAGCGACATAATGAGTGCGCAAGCTCCGAAGATTTGTGATTCGAGCGTGAATCAATTACGAATGCTCCACTTCAATCGCCAAATTCACACCTGTTACCACAATATTTTCTTTGTTGAATAAGATATGTGATGAAGGAAGTTTGAAGGCACCTTTCCTGAAAGCGACAACCTTATCTAATTTTAAAAATGCCGCCATTTTGCCGAGTAAGATTGCTCACGCGTGACGAGCACGCGCACTCATTTTGCCGCTGGGTCGACTGTGATATTTTCGGCATTTCCCGCCAGTGCGAGTTTCAAAACTGTAGATAACTTCGCTTTGGCTCGCATCAAAAATGGCTTGTTGTTCTTCGATATGGTGTTTCTGCACTATAATAGGAAATCTTCAAAGAGCCAATGCCCTTACAACAGATGTTCTACTCCGATGAAAAAACAAGATAAGGTTGAATAGAACAAGTTTAAGCTCAAAACCTGAGGCTACGAAATATGCTTGTAGCATTGGGAAAGTATTCTTTCATCCGCCACGTTTGATTTCCAAAGGATGCAAAGCCTGGGTACGACTCAAATGATGCGGGTGACGTCAGCGTTTTCAAATCGATTCGTTTTCGACTGCCCACAATAGTTCTGATTTGTATGCGATTTTATTTGTATCCACTTTCGAGAGTGTTTTCAAAACGGTGCGTTTTTTATTGAAAACGCTCAGCGTTTTAGTGTGGACAGAAGGCGTAAATGTATCGAAATGCATGTATGCCTTTCCAAACGAAAACGCATTAGATTGGACAGCGATTCATTCTCTGCCTATTATGTGATACGAAAAATACATACACGAATTTTCAAGTAAATCATTTTCCAGTATTTTTGACAGTTTAATTCAAATTTTCCATAGTTTTCAACCCTATTTAGACCGGAAGGAGGGTAATTGTGTGTTACATGTATTACTTTATCCGTATTTAAAAACATTTGTTCTTACTATGTTCTTAAATTTTAGTTTATGTTCTTATACAAGAGGTTCTTATTAAAAAAAAATGTGTCGCGCAATACATCCCCCCTACCTCATGCGACCTGAGCCTTCTAGCAAGGCGTCAACTATTTCCCTTTGGCGTTTGTTTTAGTTCCCTATGATTTCGGCCCGTTGGACCTTGCGTCCCGTCCAATGTTACTAGTTTTTTCTAATCCGTCCTAAGGTAAAATCGTTCGCTCAGCCCTACCAGCCATACACCATGTTGTTCACGGTTACACCAGATTGTTGCTTTCCATATCTTAACCCGTGAGGGACGACAGTTGCACAGGAAAAATAATGTCAAAGGACTTTCTTCAAGTATCCCAAAAGAGACAAAATCTTCAATTAAACAGAAACATTTAGGGTGTTACATTCCTTTTATTTGTAAGTACAAATATAAAAAAGATAACATTTTCGCACACACCACAAGATTATCACAATTGCTGCTTTTCACACACAATCCACGTTTCGGCTTTAAAAACTTTTCTCGTCACAGGCGTTTGGGAGTTCAAACTGTTGGACACATGTTTCCTTTATTCTGTAATGAGAAATATAAGACCACTGTTAATTGATTTAATGTTAAGATTTTGAAAAACTTTCTTAGCATAAATTGCATGAGAGTAAACTAGTGCTTGCTAATCATGAATACGAGAGGCAAGAGTAATTACTTTCAACGATTTTGTTTTTATGGCACTGCATGAATTGAAATTCGCTCTAATCATATCTCAACTTCTCATTAGTATCATTTTAAATATAGTAACCGCTTGTATCCAATTTTTGCATAGCTTTTTACATCTCCTGAAGAAGGTTTGTATTGTCTAACCGAAATATTGGGCAATGAAATGATCATTTTTATTTTTGTCCTATCAGCCTTGCATTTGATTTTACGTTTTATTCGACATTGCTGATCCTGATCTTCACAAAGATCTGGCTGCACTTTGCTACTTTTTGTACAAGTGGTCCTTGCATTATTCAACGGCCACCCTAATCATATTGCCCGTCAGCGAAGTGTTCTTTTCCGTCGTATTCTAAGCTACCAAGACGAGGGGACCCTGCTCTGGCTCATTGATGTGGCTATTGAGCATTCGTTCACGAAAGACAGCGAGGAGGAAAAACAGATTATGTCGAGTAAAAAGCACTGTTGTATGTTTTAAATCCAGATTTATATTAATTGGTTTATTTGTTTTCTGACACTGACTTCCAGGTCAGAATTTATTACTCCAAGCTATATTCTTACACGTTTCTTTTGTTATTCTACTTACAGTCTGCATTAGAAAATCAGAACTAGGATCAATCGATCGATCGAGCGTTTGATAAGGTTTCATTCCGCAGTGATTTCAAAGTCTAACCAATCTCTATCCGATTTAAGAAATATAAATCTAAAGATTTGTTTTGTTAACTCTGTATCAGCCTTTAATCACGCGCGAAAGCAGAAAAATACTCAATTACGTCCTCGGTTCTTCCTGATTTACCTGTGACTCCTTCATTACTCTTTTTGAGTAGGAATATAAGTACGAGTATATCTACCACGTTCTCAGAAAACTGCGAGCTTCAAACAATAAGAATAGAGGTTTATCACACGGCGGCCATATTGAGTCTCAGAAGACTAAAGAGCTTTGTTTTTGCACGGCAAGCCTCGCACTGAATAGGCGTCTTGTCGAGGCTAGCCGTGCGTAAACAAGCTTTTCAATGCCTTGAGACCAAACTTGGCGGCCGAGTGAAAAAGGTCTATCTGCCTAGTATTCGAAAGCCAGGTATAGACTATGATTTTTCAATCGTTTTGCAAAAAGAGTCTTTTTTCAGCTCCGCTTTCTACAGGTATATTGATGTACCTCCTCCGTTTCAGCTTACAGAAAGAAGACCTTCACTTCTCCGAGAATGTCTTCCATGGCATTGACGCGACCCAGTTTGAAAGGATGGGATACTACACATGATACTGGAGTTGCCTGTTTTTGTTGGGGTGTATTAAGTCACATGACGTTTTCTGACCCGTCGCAAATGGGTGAAGAGATTTTAATTATCGAGTTTAAAGAATTAATAGGTAACACATCGTCATAGCGATCTTTTCGTTACGATATCTTATACAACAACATTGAATGTAATAAGTCGTTTATGAAAAACTGATTAATGGCAATGCGACTATAAAGGAAGTCTAGTTGGATCTGTAGTTACCAAAAATCAACCAAAAATCCCTATGGAACCTATACCAAATTTACTGTAACGCGACATCGTGGTTTTCGCGTAAAAAATGGGGTGGGTAAACAATGAAACAATGTTTGATCAAACATCCAACACGTGCGACGTGACCATAACGTCACAGCCATGTTTTTCCGCCAATAATATGCAAATTAAATCACGTTGACAAATCTCAAACCAAAACATTCAAAGGAAGGAAATTTTTGTAGCAAAAACATATAAAGAATTTACGATTGGGTTTGGTTCTGTCTCTCACTGATTGAGAAAGTGGGGTGGCGAGATTTGCTGACAAATCTCACTTCTCAATTGAAAGGAAATTAACCAGAGAATATGCGAGTTAATCAGAAAAACTATCGCAGAGAGATTTCGACGTTTCGATGACATCCTGTCATCATTATGAAGAAAATGAAGAAAATTTACATAAGTAAGTAGACAAAACTAAACTGAAAACAATAATCTATTGTTCTGAGCCAGTGAATCATCAAGTGACCTCACACAAAGGAAAACCAAAGTCAAGTGAATAATTTAGCACGTATTGAGTCTGATTGGATATTAAGACTTGGTCTGTACTTCTTAATCAGGAGCATCTCGTATACAAGACAGTCCATCTTTCCTTGGCATTTCCTCAGAACTGCAAGATTCTTGGCTAAGATTAATTTAATAACAAAAGTCAATCTTATAAATATGCGAGTTACTTTCGATAAATCGCTTCATCTCAAAAAAGTCGTAATACCTGAACCAGAGAACTCTGCTTTGCAACCCAATTCCTCGCACATTACAACAGCACAGTCGCCGTCTTCTTCACAATCAGATTTTTCGTTATTGTATTCCTCCCGGGACGAACAAAAACGCTCAAAGAAGCGGCCATCATTCATCTTGGGTCTGGGTCTTTGATGAACTCTCCCGAGTAGGTCTTGCACTCCTTCATGCGGATGCTGTTTTCACAGTCACTATCTTGTTGGCCCTCACAAACTTGGCATGAAAATGGCATTGGCACTGCGAGGGAAGGAAATACGCCGTAACAGTCATTTATTTGATTAATTAATTAATTAATTTATTTATTTATTTATTTATTTATTTATTTATACTTTTACTTACTTACTTACTTACTTACTTACTTACTTACTTACTTACTTACTTACTTACTTACTTACTTACTTACTTACTTACTTACTTACTTACTTACTTACTAACAAGTAATTTATTATGTGGTTTGACGTTGTCATTCCAATAATAATTTGACAGCCTTGTTTTTTTTCTTTTTTAATTTGAGATCTATTTATTCAAAGGAGTTGATTGCCATGCGATGTGAAGTCATCTATTAACTTTGCAAACCCCAGAGGAAATTTTTTTTTTAACGTATTATATACCTTCAATGTTTTATTGCCATTCATGGTCATGTTCCTAACGTTAGGGGAAAGGGATGGTTCAGAAAAGCCCATGCTGAATAGATTTCAGTGACATCTTTTCTTCTCCGTAAACAAAAAGAACTTGTTAACACATCGCAAAAGAAACCTGCATATTGCTATTATTTATTCCGACTTAATTTACTGAGACGAGTCGCGCGTTGGCTTTGCCTGTGTAATGATAATAGGGAAGAACTAACAATTGATTCATATATCAGTATGCGTTCATCGAGATATGAAGCACGCGGCAAGTTCGGAGAGTGAGTGAGTGCTCTCTCTCCTGCGATTCAATGCGTTGTTTCTTTTGTTTCAGAAAAACATCTTGCTACGCCTCAACGATTTCGTCTCAGTTGTCGCCTCGTCTCGTCTGAAGTCTCCCCCCGTTTTTGAATGCAAAATGCCGAAATCTCTCACGCAGAAAACTGTTTTCTCGAGGCATTTGTTTGCTGACGTTATCAGCGTGCACAATGGGAATATGAAGCTCGCTTGCAGAATTGAATTTGATCACACGAATTTATTAGCTATGTTATAAAAGTGATTGTAACCATACCTGTAGCTTTGCATCCAGAATCTTTGCACATGGCCATGGCACAGTTACCATTCTCACATCGTTTAGCGCGTCTGTTATATTCCTCTTTGGAGAGACAAGAACGACTAAAATACCCATGATTACTGTAGGTTACACAAACTGGCTCTACCATTTTCAGAGAACACTGCCTAGTTGTGGCACGAGAGTCACATTTGTATTGACCATCGGATGGGTTCTCCCCGTTTCCAAAGCAGTATGGACAAGAAAGTCTTTCTTCTGGGGCTGCAAATACACGTTTTTGTTAAAGCCATTAGCCAACACTGATAAGCAATTAATATTAATAAGTAACTTGTTATAATAATGAAATAGTAGAGTGCCTTCGATCTCTAGTGAAATATTATTTCACCACTCAATTTTGAGCCTAAAATGCTGAACAGTTGTAGTTGGCTACTCCATGGACTTGAGACCCTCGCATGAAATGGAGGCGAGTGGTCAGCCAGTCCAAGATGGCGGCCAAATCCTGAAAAAGCGCAGCATCCAGGGGAGGGCGACGCGAACAGTAAGCGTTCTCCTAACGTCGAAGGGAATAAATTCATTAGTAATACTGGTGCAGTGGGCTATTTATGACCTCTAATTTGTTTTCTTTTACAAAGTAAATGAAAATTGGCTATTTAACATATTGAGCAGATTCCATTGAGTTTCCGTGTACTTTTAAAACAATTAAAATTTGAAATTTGAATAGCCAATTGTCGTATCATTTATGATCAGCATCAACTTTCTCCTGATAATATCAATGCTTATCCGAGCCCTGAGGTCACCTCAAATAGCCCTTGCTAATATTGTAGGTAGCTAATATTGTAAAAAGTGTTTTCTCTTATAATAAATTATAATTGTAAGGACATGATCACCCAATGTGAATTTTTTTGTTATTTTAATAACTAGTTCTCCCCATCAATTTATAAGGCACAAGACAGAAGAATTTGTTCTTTGATATTAGGGGTTAGATAGATAATTTAATAGTTTATTGATAAAATATTTGACGGCCTAAAAGATGAATTACGTACAAAACTGAATATGCAAGTATCAGAATAGATAAGAGTCTAAAATACGAAATATGAATAATTAATAAAAATATACAAACGATCGAAAAATACAAAAAATCTACAAATATGCTTTATCGTTACAGGATCTTATAATGAAGCTAGTCTTTTGTGTAGGAATAACAAAGCGACTGTTGTGCTTCAGTGCATAACGGGAGGGCCCACAGAACGGTTAAAGGGCTAAACAACATTTTAGGAAGACTTGGTGTTTTCAGGACAGCTAGAGTAGTTGTTCTGTTATGGGTCTTGAAAAGATTTTAAGATTATCTGATGATTTCGAGGAAAACAAATGTTGCCAAGTGAGAAAAATACATTTACAGTGTTGAAAAAAGGATACCAATTCTTCCACATGAATTTCGTGATCTGGTAGCGCAGACAATGAATTTTGAGAGGGAAGGAACAACGAGAGATATTCTACATTTGTCGTGTCCTTTTCCGTTTTGCAGCATGTTTGTAATTTATTGTAATTTTTTTCCATTATGTTCTCGTGCTCGTCTTGTCCCGCCTCGACTAGCTTTGTGGCTATTTGCGGGACAAGCCCTTTATATAATCTGAATCTGTGAAATAAATTGTTGTTGTCGTTGTTGTTGTTGTGTCACTTCTTTCGCTCAGTCGGTAATAAAAGTAGATAAGAGAAAATTTTGAAATATATTATTGTAATAGATTTGTTGCTTACTACACCGAGTAAGCCGGTTGAATAAACTGTACTAGCCACGCTTTTTCAGACTGTCAACAAAATGGCCTCGGGGAACAACATTCAAAATCTTGCACATATCAATAAAACTTAAAATATGTTTCTTACCTCCGCTAACGTGGACCACGTTGAAAGCAAAGCACGAAAGCACAACAATTGCCAGATACATCTTTTGCATTTGCTGATTGACACCGCAACTGAAAAGTAAAGATATTGATGATCGCAATAATGTAAAAGCAATAGTAATAATTTTACGAGGAATACATAATTATAATAAGAACCTTCCCAGAAATATTTGCTCCTAAAAAAGGCAAATTTTAAATAAGTTAATAATCAATTTTAAACCAAGGAAGTTGGCATAATTGCCATAATATATCACTCATATCAATTTCAATGTGACGATTTCATAAGTCACGTGACCGAATCGAAAGCTGTTAGTACAGATATGTATACAGTCGGTTATTAATATATAGTTTAGACGGTTTAGACGTTCTAAGCCGTTCTTAATTTAACCACCAATCATATCTAAACATTGGCTGCTGCTGACGGTAGCAAGGAGGCTTGCATCCCAGACAGGCGCGTAGGTAAGGGTTAGATAGGGGTGTTCGTTGAGCCCCAAATGTTGCTGAGCGCCTCCGGCGCTCTTACTGGGGGGGGGGGGGGGGGGGATTGAAAATCTAGGTTCTCAGAAACCTCATTTCCTGCATTTTGAGACCCATTTTAGGCAAATCACAAATTTCTTTTACAGCAACTTTTTGAGCTATATACATCATTTCTACGGCACAATTGTTTCAACTTAAACAAGAAAGTTCAATGTACATTCCGCGCCCTGTCGAGTTCTGATAGCTATTCGATCTGCTGATAGTCATACACCAGGCTGGTAAACTGCATCATTTTCGGGTGTAGGCCTTCGAACAAATTGACTATCTCGTCAAGATTGACAGGCACATCATATTTGATATGCATTAGAACCAGGGCGAACATTCTACTCTCTCGCATGGTACACCTCATGTAGTTGTTCAACCTCCTCATTGTGCTTTTCCTTCCGCCATTACTGATCTGTAAAGGGGGTTCGTTCGAACCCGTCGAACCCCCCCACCTACGCGCCTGCCAGACTAGAAAACTATTTGTCTACTTAAAATAAACCACTTATCAACAGATTTGGAGGCCCACAGATTGTCTCAAGCCGCGGCCCAAGTTAGACTCTGTTTGAATAACTGGCCAATAATGTTTTATCGTTCTTTATTTTATATATTAATTAATTAATTAATTGATTTATTTATTATTTTTGCGCATACCTAATTCGGTGCATCATTGTTTTTTTTTAATCTTTCAGCATCCTTTAAAGAAGGAGCCTTCACTTATTCCCGTTTTGGGGAGGGGTTCTAGGCCTCTATATAGATTACATAGGGGAGTACCCACCCACCCCTCCTTGGGCTATGATTACACTACAAGCTAGACTAACAATAAAACAGACTTCAAACATATCCTGGAGTAACAAATGAAAAAAAAAACTGTAATATTTCATAGCAAGCAGTAGAGAAAGAAACTTGTACTAAACAACGACCTTTGAACAATTCGCACAAACAAGCAAAGCAAGCTTTTTCAGAGCATACTTGATAACCTGTTAGTAACTCTGCCTGCTTAGAAAATTTTATCACCCACGACTGCAACTAATCACTTCATTGACAGCTCGCATCCAGGTCAAACAACAATTATCTGGAGCTGTCCAGGGAGGGTGCGTTTAAAAAAATACTTTGTAGAAGGTCAACAAAAGGCCGAGGCGGTATTTACAAACGCGATATAATCACCATATGCATCGTAACAAAGAAATTACGGAAATGCAGTCTAGCCCAATACCATAAGCGGCAGCAACAATATCGTCCTCTTTAGTACACATTCAATAGCCAACTCACTTGGCATACTGCGTGGTAGTAATTATAAATGGCTTCATTTATATTCAGCTGCACAGTTTTCAAATATATTTATACATGTAATCCTTTAGGGAGGTCGGCGCGTTTGCAGTTAGTTTTGTTGAAGTGGAATAATTTTGGCACTCATTTTGCGCGTCTCAAACTTCGACTACGAAAGCAAAATCGCTTCGGAATTCAGTTCAACCTTTTATTAAGTCACCTTTCTGTTGTACCATTGTGTTGTAAGCTTAACATGGTACCAAATGCTTGTATAACTGTTTAAAATTTTAACCTTTCTAATTTTTTAACAGAATGTTTGCAGTTCTTAACCTGTTAGGCGTCAAAATAATTAATGTCATTTAGTATTTCTTCTAAGGCGAGTGAAGAGATCCAGAATGCGTAGCAATCTTTCGATGTCATATGATTATGACAATATTTTAATTTGAATCTTTTGTCTACTGATGCCATTTGGCGCGCATTCTGCGTGCGCTTATAAATTCATTGTTGTGCCATTGAGTTGTAAGCTTAATTACATCCATTTTGAAATCACTGGTGATCCTTGGAATCTGATTGGTCCAAAATGGTGCAATTTATTCCCAAATTGCACCATTTTTTGCTCTAAATCGCATCCTTTCTTTAGCCCATCAAAATGGAAATGAAGTAACACAAATAGAATATTAATATTGACAATAATACTCTGTGATTTCAAAATGGATGTAATTAAGTGGTAATTGAACTTCGTGTCGTGCAATTTTGGTCTGAAATTATACATGTACTTGTGATTTCAAATCAAACTCGCGCGCATTTTGAAATCACGCGTATGATTTCAGACCAAATTGCACTCCACTCAGTTCAATTACCATTATTAACATGGTACCAAATGCTCGTATGATTGTTTAAATTTTAACTTTGTTAATTTTGTAGCAGAATGCATGCAGTTCTTAACCTCTTAGGCGTCAAAATAATTAATGTTATTTAGTATTTCTTCCGAGGAAATCATAAAACGAGTGAAGAGTTCTAGAATGTGTAGCGATCATTAAATTTCATATAATTATGACAGTATTTTAGCTCCAATCTTTTGTCAATTGATGCCATTTTGGCGCGCATTCTGCCCGCGCTTATAAATCCATTTTTAAATTCGTATAACCAACTAAAGCCACTTTACCGAATATAAGGAAAGCACACCTGAAGAAGCACGAATTCCTTATTTCAGAGTGAGCTTATAATTTATATTTTAAGTTTACGTTGCATTATATTTTATCCCAACCTTTTGATAAATGCTAATTGGGCGCGCATTTTGCGCGGTTACTGAAAACTACTTTGACCGTCCCAAAAGCTAGCAGCGAAATCCACCTCGATTAATGTTTATCTTATACGGGCAGATCATCACAGTGGTATTGGTTACTTAAAATCGAGGAACATAAATAAACTAGTTCTTCACAGCTTAAAAAACTAATTGTACGGACCCTTTTACTGATGTGAACTTGCCAGTCCGAGGAAGGATCATCAAAGACGCCAAGAGTGATAAGAGAAATATTTTAGACCGAATTAGTGATACGCTTGAGCACTCCAAGCCAATCAGATCAGAGCAATTCCATCACGTATAAGCAACTCAATGCAATTAATTTGATTACTTTGTTAACCGCTATGAAAAGACTGGTCCATGGGGAAAATAGACTTTTAATCTCAATTTTTAAAAGGGATCCCTTTGTAGAAAACTTTGACAAACACTAAACACGCTTTGATTTATATGCAAAAAAAAATCCAAAAATCCAAAATGATAACTATATACTCCGCAAATCACAGCTTGCGAACTTAACATATAATTGAGTGCAAGCAAGAAAGAGAAAATTATCGTAAAGAACCTAAATATTACGACAATTTTCTGCTAGTCATGACCTGTACTTAAATGTTAAGTTCGTGACATGTGTTTCGGAGAAGTTATCATTTTATTTTTTTTTTAATTTGGATCTGTCGGCGGAATGACATCAGTTAAACGACTTTACATAAACTGAGGCAATTTGAGGCGAGTCGAGCTTACACGTCATTCGTTGATATGAAAAAAAAAATTATATACAAATATACAAATTACACAAAATGTTAGCAGACGTTCACATAGGAATTGATCAATGGAATGCAATCAAAGTGATTAGATTGATAGCTGAGTGATCAAGAAAATGAAACGACAGAATTACGCAACTAATGTCTGGTAAAATTGTACAACTGGCCGGTAAATTTCAAATTGCTTTCAAACTTTTAGACTTAATCGGTGCGAGTTAGCCGAGATATTTGTTCAGGGGCGTAGCTGACCATTTTGTAGTGTTTATATGTTCAAAGAGGTAGGTAGCTCAGGGGGTGTACCTCGCATCCTCCAAGGAAGTTTGAAAACAAAATGGTAGTGAATGCTATTTCCAGCCTTTTCCGTTATATATATTTTTGACAAAAATTTAAAAAGTGAAATGAGCAATATTTTAAGCGGTTTTCGAGTATTCTACAGTCTTTCATATTTTGGTTCACACAGTTTTCTTCCTCTATGCACGGAAAACAACAGAGGAATAGGGAATTTTCTAGACTAGCGTTTCTATCTTGAAGTCGCAGCCCTGCTATCCCCAGTCTCCCGTCTTGCGCGGTCTTGTACCCGACCGGAAGTTAAATTGGACACTTTATATGGCTAAAACGCGAGGAAGAAGACTGATACACATTACAATTATACAATTTAATACAATAATTGACTTGCACAGTTAGTAGTTTTAGATGTTTTGATTGAGGATATTTTAGTCTAGATCTTTAGCGCTTTCAGTGACTTACCTTAGTCGAAACATTTGTGCACTTACATCTTTTTTTTTAATGAGCTGGGTTTGTTTATACACGACCACACAAGCTACCTAGTTTTAATCCTTATCGTGTCTAAATAGAGGTTGTGATTGATTGATTAACAAGAAACAATGTCTTACATTGCTTCATATTTTAAAGCGTCTAGACTTATTATTGCTTCATTTATCACTGAAATACGCGTGGTTAACCTCAATGTTTTCTTGCATTCAAATAGCCCTTAATATAAGACGTGTTTTTTTCCACATAGTCATTAAATACATAAAAATACCTCTGTATTCGGAAAATGCATATGAAGTGAAAAATAATTTATGCTTATTTCTAAGGCCTTTTAAAGAGAAGAAGGATGGTGTTTTCCTTCTTTTTTTGTTTTTTTGAATATCTATTCTTGTTACAGAGATTTTTAAGTTTTTGTTCAAGGATAAGGACAAGGATAAATCACAAAATCAAGAAAATCCCGGGAAATATTGGAGTGATGCTGCTTGCTTTATCATTGTAGGTTTCTGCGCACTTTCTATACAATCAGTCTCAGAATAGATCTACAGAAATCGAGTTCCGTCAGTACAGTTATTTCTTTAAATTTCCAAGGACATCTTTATTGTGGTTTGACTTTGGTGCAAATACTACTGTGGGGTAGTCCAATACCTGTCGTTACCATAAACGCCGGGGAGGTAAATCTATAACGATTAGTTGAATCTATGATGTTGGTTTTCCTTCTATGCTATTTGCTGTTACCGTTGATTTATGGTCAACTTTCATGAGGGATAAAATAAAGTGGTTTTCAATTGAGCATCCGAAGTGATTCACCGCACTCGCTTTGGTCTTGCATTTTTACGCTCTGTGAAAGGTTAGCGAAACTCATCCTGTTTTCTCAACCAATGAGAAGCAGTTGCAAAACAATTCGGCAACTGCTTGCAAATCTACTCTCAAGCGATACACAAAGAATCAAATGGTGTAAAAAGGGGTCTCGTTATTGGAACATATCGTTCTGTGAGTTCTCTCCTGTCAGAGGTTTTTCATTTTGTTTTTTTTCTCCTCTGGCGAAGTTTATAAATAAATAAAATAAATAAATAAATGTAAACGTTATGAGAGCAAACTTTTAAAATTTTCCATGAAAAGGTAAAATCCAAATTTGGAAAAAAAGATGGGCTGTCAAAGAAGCGTGACCAATCAATATTACACCAGATTGTTGCCAAATAAATTTAAGAGAAGTCACCAAGTTTCGGGGATGTTTGTTTCCGTATTTAAAAAGTAATAAATATTCAAAGACAGCATGGGCACTTGGGACCCCACGCTAGTACCTCCCCCCACCCCCACCCGGCTGGAATGTGACGAAAGAAGTCATTTGATCCTCTTTTGGAAACAACTAATTGCCTAAGCATGGAGGTACGGGATATGAAGTCTCCACCATAGCACACGTGTGCAACAGACTCTCCACATGTGAAACAGAATATAAAATATTTTATTTGCGTCATAATAGTATGGCCTCCAGGACCTTGTTGCCATTCTTTTCAATTTTTAACTAGTATACTTAGTCTAGTCTGCGTAATACTACATACAGCAACCGTTTTCTCTTAAAGATGAAACTTAACTTGAAAATGTCATAATATTGTTCTAACTGAGGCTTTAATAATAAAATTATGCTACGTATATTTAAATTTAAGATACACCAAAATAAGCATCTGTAATGAATGCGGAAAGACTAGTAACATTCTTTCTACAGTCCTCAGAATTGAAGCTCCGTGACCAAAAAACAAACTCAAAAATGTTTGGGGCAGTTTAAAGTGTTTTATACATAGTCTGAGAGAATGCATTGCTCCATTCAACTTGCTTTGCAATCGAGCTATGCTTTTCCAGTGACTACAGACACCTTAATGGCTTCTACTAGTGAATTTTAGGGTGGTTTACACACAAGCATTTGTCAGAATGTTTGCAAATGGGATAAGCATAAGCAAAAGACGACATGCGCATTAACAGTGCCTTTAAACCCCGATCACCTTTGCATGACTAGAGTATAATTTATTAATGGGTTTATTTTACTTCTACTTGAGCTTATATTTGCATCGCGTTTATTGAACTTTGTTTTGCCGTGCCCCCTTAAGCCCCTGCAAGCTTTCTTACCATTATAAAACAAAATATAGATATAAATGAAAACTAAGGACAATTTGGAACTTGCCACTGCTTGACTAAAAAAAAACTTGTACTAAACTTGTTACAGTTCACTACTTTCACTAAGTTCTCTTGCAACACCAATAAAATAATATATACTACTAATTGAAAATGTTACATTCATAATTATAACTATTTTACTGAATTAAATTTTTAACAGTCACTGCATTTCTCCCTCTCTTAATTTATTCTTTTCCTCCTTTATTGATTTATCCTTTTACTCCCAATGTGTCTAAAATGGGGGCTGACAGGCTGGAAGCCAGCGAGTGCAGAAGGTAACCATGACAACCCTGTGAGCGTCATCCACCAGGCACGTCACACTGAATACTCAGTGGAAAATTAAATATTTACCAATACTCACCTAGTGGGAGGGGAGGGATGGGAGCAAAAGCTTTTTCCACAACTGCACACGCAACACAACACCAGCAAAATGTCTTGAAATCAACAGGAGAGCTGTAATGTTACTGAGGCCCTGCGAAAACCCTCAGACCACCCCGCATAACTTAATGTAGTAAACCGCTGGCCAGCACTGTCTCAAGTTTAACCTCGCCTAAATTATGCAATTCAATGGTATCCTTAACTGAAAGCAGCGAAAAAGTCTGCACCTCTTCAGATAAGTAGGAATATTTCCCACTTGACACCCACACCACTTTTTGAGCCTCCGAGTTGAACACTGCACTGCATGAATACATTGGCAGTAAACACCTCTACTGAACATTTCAATTCCGGCCTATTACATGTAGTTGCATGATGTCAATATTCAATTCAATGCTGGAACTTCAGAAGGAGAAATGCAGTACTTCTGCATGTGCAGAGGAAAGTTATTTTTAGAAAAAGCAGAATGCACTAATTTTTTTGAATGCAATATAATAATAAAATAAATTGATTTAAGAATATATAACTATCATTATTAAAAACTGGATCATTGTATAATGCAATTCCAGGGATTGATTGCCTTGGCGACCATGGTATTTCAGCCATTATACCATGCCAGAGAAACAGCGACCATTAAGTTGTCTTCTGGTTGTTCTTGTAAAGCAATATCGTTTAGATCTAGCAATATTTCTTGGTTGTTTTCAATAAAACTATTACGGTCACACTTGTTGGACATAAGATGATTATCACCAACTTTTTTGTGCGCCTCGTTGGTTATCTATCATCCCATATCCAATGCGCACTTGTGGAATAATTGTTAATTATACCCTATGAATTATTTACTTGATGACTATTACTACCACACATTTACTTCTCTGGAACAGTGGTTCATCACTCATTACCGTCGTTCAAACTTTAGACTCCAAACTGTTGATTAAGAACTGTATCCTCTGTACCGCAGACTTGCGTGCCACACGGATTTCTTCTAATCCATCTGTTTGAACTTTGTCAAGTTCCAAAATTAATTTTGTAAGTTGCTCATCTAAATATATAAATTCTCTGTCACCTGGAAAAGACAAAAAATTGAGTAATCAGATGAGGGTATACACTCAGACATTTAACTTGGCAATTTTTGTTTCCAAAAAGCTTGATAACAGTCAAAAGAATCCAGTTACTGTTGATGTCTCATCTTTAACGTCTTTGTATGAATGGATAATCGTTAAACACATACATGTACTTAGGGGTATGGTTGGATAGACCTAATGTAATAACTGGGAAAAAGTAAATAAAAATACGCCAGGGGAGAGGTTGATGGATGCACTAAAGCAGAGTCAAGAGTACACAGAAACCTTTTTAGAGGACTCTTGAGATTTGTACAAGTTCGATAAAACTTAAGGGAAGTGACACTGAGTTTTCAACATGATATCAACACTGACCCACTGGTTCTAAGTGTTTCATATATACATATATGAAATCTAACGTACCTCTCCTACCATTGAATGACAAAACCCTAGGTTCCAATTCCTCTGCGTGACAAAGCAGGATGTCGATTGAATTGATCTTTGTATCTGATGAAGCAGATCTGCGAGGTATATACTGAGTGCGAGGCTCAGTTAGACCAGGCTGGTGGTAAGTGGGTCCATACACTTGTGATGGGGGTTGTGCATAAGGCTGTCTACTCAGCACAACTGCTTGTGGCTGGCCAGGAACTGGGTACCCAGAGCTACTTGAGTATGACCCTGCTGGATAACTCGATGGGAGATTTTGGGACTCTGGCTGACGATTAATAGACTGTTCTGGAGGGTACGATACTTGTTGAGTACCATACTGGTATGGACTAGTCACGTGGCCAGATGGTGCTGGATTAGCAAATGGAGGCACCCATGGGGATGGTTGGGGAGGGACAGATGAGGTGTAAGAGGGTTGTCTTCCATCTGTTGTCTGTTGATTATACGCTTGCGGCATAGCAGCTGGTGAGGTCTGGTATGACTGGTTATCTGCTGCTGGCCTATTTCCTGTCATGTTTGGTACTGAAGGAGAGGAATAACTGTAGTTGTTTTGGTAACCTGGGTACTGTTGCGGCAGCTGATTAGAAGGTGGCATTCCGCGAGACTGAGGCAGAGATGATGGCATGGCGTGCTGGGGTTGTTGACCACTCCCTGTGAAATGTCCTGGAGGGACTTGTTGAGGGGTGTTAGTACCAGCTGCCAGCATTGGTCCTGTGCTTTGCACATTATCCATATGGTATGGCTTCTCTGCTTGTGGTGCATGTGACTGTCCATGATAAGGGTGTCTGGATGGTTGCCCTGGCGACTGATATCCTGCCTGAGTCACTTGTCCTGGTGTTGGAAACACTGGTCCAGCAGATTGGAATGGCACCTGGCCAGGACTTGGCGGTGGTTGGTAAGGTTGACGAGTTACCTGGGAAGATGATGGGTGTATTTCCCCAGGGCTCTGATACAGCTGACCAGACACTGAGGATGGCGTTTGGTAAGGTTGGCTTGCCTGTGAAGGTGGAATTTGTGCCTGCATGGTTTGACCAGGAAGTGATCTTGTATCTGCAATGGGTTGCCCTGGACTTGAAGTTGGAACCTGAATAATTAAATTGAAACAGTAATTTTTGAGAATGATTTATTATTTAGTCAGTGACACGGGCAACTTGAAAAAAAAAACCACACACATTATTGCAAAAGAAGTCAAACCTATGACCTTCCAATTACTAGTTTGCATGCTCTACCACTGAGCTACAGGAGACTCAATGGGCTACATTTGTAACTATCAAACTAGGTTCATGTGCAATGTTCCAGATAAGAGAGGGGTCACAGGTTAAAACCCCAGAAAGCTTGTTTCCTGACCAGACAAAATGAATGGTATACATGTACTGAAGAAGATTTGGAGAAAGCCAGAGCTATAGACCCCTCAGAATTCTTCATTGACTCTCCAACTCTGAGAGTTGGAGCGTTTGGAACACTGATCCTGCATCCGCAAAGATTTGAATGTCAATGTGTGGCATAAATTTACAGGGTGTATGTGCAACAGAATAAATGTGATGGTACATAATTATATGTCTTAAGCCTGGTAGATAATTAAAAATGATGTATTATTCAATCAGTGACACAGGCATACTCAGGAAAAATAAATCCAAGTTCTCTCAACAGGAGTTGAACCTATGATCTATTATATAATAAAATTAATATTAAGGAAAGGCAACATAAAAAAGGGATGATCCATGTACAAAGGACTACTACTGCTACCTACTTGGCAATGGCATCAAAGACTACACTTTAAAATGGGCGATTCCAGAAAATATCCATACCATGCCACGGACGGCTTTTAGGATTTCCGAAGGGGAGGGGGGTTCACGATTATAGAATTCTGAGGGCATGGGGGGGGGGGGGGTATTTACGATTGGATATCCGAAGGCACTGGAGAATTCCACAGGTGGGATTTCTGGAGTAGAAAGTGTAGAGTGAGTTCCTTGAAAACGCTATTGTAGTGGACTTTTGTAGTTTGTAAATAAAATTATCCACGAACGTATGACCGCGGAAGCAGAAGACAAGCATCGATAGATCATGATACAATTCATGTACACTACATGAGGCATATGGGTTGAGAACACTTTTCATGCACACTACATGACGTATAAAAGGACGCCACAAGACTCGACGGAAAATTTGACCGCTGAAAGATTTTAACTGTCTGAATTTGAGCTATTTTGCTTTGTAAACGTCAAAACAGCACAAGAAAACAGAGAGGAGTAAAACTGCCGTAAATGGTGTTTATTATTATAGCCAAATTCGGACTTAAAAAGAAGTTTCCACAGCCTGGCGACGAGCGGTAGGTTTTTCTTGTCGCTGAAGAGTAAAGCTTGCTCCTAGCGCCGCTAGATCACAGCCCATGTTCGTTTGTTCACATAGGCGTTGCTAAGTCGAAAATGTACTTCCCAGAAAAACTGGAAATTCTGAAGGGGAGGGGGGTTCAAGATTATGGAATTCTGAGGGCATGGGGGGGGGGGAGGGGTAACGCATTTTGGAATTTCCGAAGGCAAGGGGGGGTTAAAACATGGAAGCCGTCCGTTGTTCGGTATGGATATTTTCTGGAATTGCGCAATACACATTGAGCTTTGGGAGGAGTTTTCCTCTTGAGCTCAACTGGCAAAATGATATACATGTATTTCTTATCATGATCAGGGAAAAATGAAAATGATCACCAAAGACAAGATGTTTAAATGGAGAGGTTCACGGTTCTGCGCATGTCCATGAATCAAATACTTTCTCGCCTTGCCCGCTATGACTCAAGCCCGTTTAATTTAATTTGTTGTTTATGAAACATTCAGAAGTGAATAGGTAACTCGGGTGGTAATTTTTTTCATGTGATTGCGTTATTTCGAATGCAAATAACTGTAAACACATCAACAGTGGAATATATCCAACGGGTCAATGCTAAATTCGATATTGACAATATGAGTACAATCCACTAGCATTTTCTGTGAATTTTGGTCATCAGTCATTATGCTTGGACTAATTATAGAATGTGATTACTGAAGTACAAGTACATGTGAGTGGGATTTTTAAGGCCATAAAGTTGATAAGATTTGATGGTGAAAATTACGGGTAGAATCATATTTATATTAAAGATAAAAAAGGCATTTAGATTCATGCACACGTGCTGAAATGTGAACCCCTCCCTTTAAGCAAGGAGAGCATGCAAGCTGATAACTAAATATTGTTTGCAGGGGTTCAAAGCATTAGAGCCCCTACTTGAAAAGGCTGATCTGGGGTTGATGGCGGCATCTGATATGGCATGCCAGGTTGCGGTATTCCTTGAAATGGTTGGCCTGGAGCTATGGTTGCTGTTTGCTGAAGCACACCAGGGGATGGTGGCACATTTTGGAGAGCCCCACCAGGGGTCCCCACTGTGTTCATGGCAGGAGCTTGGTAAACCTGTGGCATTTGGTAAGCTTGGCTTGTACTTGCAGGTGGCATTTGGTAAGCTTGGCTTGCACTTGAAGATGGCATTTGGTAAGCTTGGCTTGTACTTGCAGGTGGCATTTGATAAGCTTGGCTTGAATTTGGCTGCAGCATAGAGCTCTGGTATGGTTGATTGGGAGTTGATCCTACTGCCTGGTAAGACTGACCTGGGATCACCGGTTGTTGCATTTGATATGGCTGTCCAGCACCAGCGCTTTCAGCTGTTACATAAAGTTGTCTTGCTGACTGTAGAATTTGTTGTGGCTGCCCAGGGGGTGTTTGATAGGGTTGGCTAACAGGTGAAGCACTCTGGTAGGTTTGTCTTGAACTTGGTTGAGGCATTTGATATGGCTGGTTGGAACTTGACGCTGGGGTCTGGTAATGTTGACCAGGATTTTGAGACGGCATCTGGAATGGCTGCACTGGTGACTGGCTGGCTGGCTGTGATCCAGTTACCTATCAGAGGAAGAACATGGTTACTTAGCCAATCATTCTGATCTCCTTTCTAAGACGAGATTGCAGTTCTCATCAGTACAAAGCTTAGAATATAAGTGCATCTTCCAGGATTCACACCAAAACAAAAACAAATGGTCTTGCTGTATACTTTCAAGACTAGAAAACTGAAAGACCTAATCAAAGTATTAAGGTAAATAGATGAATAATGACTTCTCCTCCTATTCAATATGGCGCAGGATGAAGGACTTTTCATACTTGATTGGCGCCAATTTTAGCGACCCAAAACGGGTCGCTGCACTTAGAGCAATCAGAGTAGATCCTTGAGACCCTCGGGGATTAAGTTGTCATTCAAAAGTAATTATGAGCAACGAAACATGACTTGCGGTTGAAATTCCAACATGGGGTCGATTGCGAAAGCGATGACTGAAAGATGCTCTTCTTCCAAATGCGAGTCACACCACTCGCCAATTTGGCGCGAAACGCAAATGCAAACCCTTCAAGCGAGACAAGTCGACCGTATTGCGCCTTCGTCGCTCGCTCAACCGCTTCCCAGCCTAAAAAGCTTGCTCCTATCGACTTTTCTACTCTGAGACTCGACAGGTCGACTTGTAGCAAGTCTATGACTTGGTGATAATAACCTTTATACTATGCTTGTCAGTGTTTATACCACAAGATGCTAGTCGTGCCAAGCATTTAAGGATGGTGCCTACTTTTGCTACTGTACATCTGTTCTGCACATCTTCAGATGGTCTGAGAAAATCTGATTTCTTAACGGCGGTGCCTGCTAAAACAGAGATATTTCTGCACAGTTTATAACCACATGGTAAAAGCAGATCTTGGCAAGGGTTATCAGAATCCAAAAAGAAAAGTAGGGGTAACTATGCATTTTTTAGAGATAATTAAGCCTCAATTTGGGAAAATGCCATACAATGCTTTGTATTTTAGCAATTTTTAAAATTCTTGAGGCTTAATTATCTCTACAAATGTGTGGTCAACCCCAATTTTCTTTTTGGATTCCAACAGCTCTCACTAAGATCTGCTTTCCCACATAGTCATGAACTGCACAGAAATACCTCAGTTTGTATAAGTAGGTACCGTCCTTAAACCTCACAAATTCAACATAACATGATTAAAAATCCTAACTGGAAGGAGGCAGACCAGTCGGCTATTTGCAAGTGTGGTTGAGAATGGGTACTCAGGGCTACTAAGAAGCAGGTCCAGCTAGAGACCAAAGCAGAACTTGAACCTGGCAACTTCTAATTTCAAGTTCAGTGCCCAAACTGCTTGGGCACGCTGCCCCCTTGAAGGTGTAACTTACACTCTTTGTGATCTTGGGCTGTTGGCTGAACATTGATGGCTGCAGTGGTGAGCAGCTTATTGCAAAGTAATGTACATGTAGTTTGGAATGTTGTCCATCTATTTCAGTTACACTCATGTACAGCTGTAGGTGTATGGAGCTAGGGCTAAGAGATGGCTCTACTGTTTAAGTCTGTTTATAGTAATGCGTAGTTGCAGATAATATCCATATCCCTTCCCCCTCCTCACAGAAAGGAATGGAAATTTCAGAGGGGTCCTTACAGGGAAAAAAAATAAATAAAGGAAAATATGAAGCTAAATAATGGAATTTCAAGAGGGGTGGGGGGAGGGAATATTATAGAACATCCCTTTCATGTGGAGGAGGTATGGACATTTTCTGGAGCTGCAAATTACAAAAATATAGAATCTGATTTAATCAGATTTGAAGCTTTGTCTGCTGTCATAATAATTTATTATTTTCTGACACCAAGGCACAGTCTGACTTGGTGAATAAAATCACAGGCAGTTTTTTAACTTTGATGGCATTCCCAGCTTTAGATATAAAAGTACAGCTCACTTATAATATTTCTGAGCAAAGTAAGTTTCAATCCAGTACCAAAATTAAAGGGGAAGTACTGTATATCATGGGGTTTTTGGTATATTTTGTTAAAGATGATGAAATACATGTAAGACCTTCAATCAGCTGCCAAATAATAATTCTAGAATGACAAGAGGAAAGAAATCAACTCAATTCTTGAAAGGAAACAAAATGTGAGAACTTGAAAAACATTAGCCTAACATTTTTTGAGCTTCAATCCATACCGGCCTACTTTGTCTCTGGCCAGACGCACTAATTAACAGTTTTATTTTACTGGGGTCATAATAATTTTATTTACAACAAACTTGACAATAAATATTTTCTTTGTTTCTGCTGGCAGACAAACATTTTTGGGTTTTGAAATGACAACAAATTTTAGTGATACTTCCCCTTTAATTAATTAAAGTGTGGTTTGCATAATTTAGGGTTCTTGTCTGCTGCCTGTCCCCAAGGATGCTGCTATAGATAGAAGCACATCGTTAGGATGTGTAGACAACCAAAATGATCAGAATTGAATACAAAATAGTGACAGTGCAATTAAACAAACAAGCGGAATCATTGTGACTCACTGAAAATTATGCTTGGATAAAGAAATGAAATTAGATAACATTTAACTACATTAAATATGAAATTGTACCATTTTGGCAGACTTAGGCGACATAACAGGTTTTGTTTGGTCTTGCTGAGGGTATTTTTACGAACATAACATTTGGAAGTTGAATATAAACAAAATTTTCTTTAGACAATTCAGCTTGGCATTAGTTGCTTTCCACACTTTTGAACTGTCACAGACACCATCACCTTGTTCTCCTCAACTGGAAAATGTGGCCTTAAAATGTTAAACTGTAACCAACACAAAAGATGCTACTCAAGATTATAAACCTTAATGTTTTTGCGGTTCTGTTTCTTATTATGTGCAAATTAAAGCAGTTACAATTGAATTTTGCATCTGCATCTGCAAAAATCCAAAATTGTGACTAAATCAACAGTTTTAACGATCGTAATCTAGATTTCCGTGTTGATTTCCCTTAAAATGTCGAAATTTGGGATTGCGATTGTTTGCTTCAGTATTACTGTATAGTACCCTTGGGAATGGAATGAAAAATCCACGGTAATGTTTTTCAACATTTAAAACTACTACATAATTACCCATCCCCCTCCGTCAGCGTAGAAATGAATGTATTTCCCCTTATTAAAAAGCGCAGTATGTCAATGAAACGTTCAAACGCACCGTGTAAGCTTTCTGCGTCCTTGGATCGTCCCAAGAAGTAGTTCTCGTCTTATGGTCGATAAAGAACGCTTTTCCAGAAGACGGGTCGACTTTCATCTCCCAGCCTTGCGGAAGGGGTGGAAAACCGGGTGTGCAGCCTTGATACATTTCCATATGTCGATATAAATGGAATGTGTACAACAGATCGTATTTTGTTCCGTGACTATCTTCAGGAAAAGTTAAAAGTTGTGTATTTCAGGAATCGGCGTCGCTAACATCCGCCATTGCAAAGTGACGGCCGCAAGGAAACATGGGTCTTCGTTGAGATAGGCACGCAATGCATGCAAAATATAAGGTTGAAGTTTGTGCAGATAACAACCTTTCTTTTTATTTACATACGTATGTTTTCAAAAGCGTAAAAAAATAAAATCAAAATTAAAAATTGGAATAGAAACGCTATTCCTGTAGGCTCAATTACCAGCCGCTGTTCGGGAAACCGGACCCGGGAGATGGCGGAAATCGAGCCTACTATTCCCGCCGAGTTCAAAGATTTTATCATCATCATCATCATCATCATCATCATCATTATTATTATTAAATTCCTTGCGCTTGCATTTCCGTTTGTGTTAGCAATTGCATTACACACGTTTGAACTGGGGCAACGCAAAGGCAAACCCAAACGCGACCCAAACGCAAGATAAAAAATACTCGTTCCATGCCTCTACGGTTTAATCTAGTTTCTCGACTGCTGGTCAAGTTTAAGGTGGGGGTTCACCTAAAAGCCATTTTCACGCCGCTTAAAATCGGTCAAATGAAAATATCTTGTTTGCATTTCAAGCAATACAAAAACCCTCCATTCATAGCACAAATTAATGATTTGGGGTGTTTTATGAATTTTTGGGTGATTTTTAGGTATATTTGGAAGGAAATAATTTTTCTTGAAGGATTGGTAAAATTAAAAGAAATAAGGAATGTTGAAGATTTAGTGAAGTTTTAAAATTAGAATTTGTAGTTAATAATTAATAGACGGATACCAAGTTAGTCCACTAGCAACCTGGGGTGCTCTTGCGTGGTTGTCGACTGTCTGTTAGTGTTCCAAAAATCATTTTCTTTCTTCTATCCATTCTTAAAACTCTTCAAATTTCACTCAAATTCAGGTAGAGCCCCACCTTAACACGGACTCTGGGAACAGGATTGCCTTCAACCTCATTTCCAGGGCCGTCCGCGGGGGAACGAGGTTGGATTGCCACCATCTTGGGATACTGAAATGCGCGTGCGTATCTCTTTCCGCTTGCGTTTGCGTTCGACGTGAGAACGTGACCTCCGCTTGCTTTTGCGCAAAGTATGCGTGACTGACTGGAGTATCTGATCCCTATCAATATCGTACCCAGACTCCACAGGCGACAAACCGCTGGCCCAAGGGACTATACAATCTCTTCGTTGGCACGGTTATAAGTAGTTTTTGTCAAATTTGAATCAGTTTTGATGGTTTTCCCGAGAGGTTTCAGAATAATGTCGTACCTCACATTTTCACATTTCCAAACCTGCAGCGAGATCTGGATACGAGATTAGTATCAGAGAACCGAATTGGAACGTCCAAGACGGCGGCTTTTCAGAAGAAATGGCGCGTTCCAATGTCATGTGACACCATCGTCCTATTTTGCACGGCCTTCACTTGTTCACGTGGGATAGGGCACCGGGCCAGCCAGGAACTCCAAAAACTAAATAAATCTGAATAAATAATGATAGTAAATAAGAAAATCTTTTTAACGTTCATTTTGACTGACTCTGTCTGATCATGAGAGCACGGAATATCAACAGTCCTCTCAGAGACGACATCATAGAGAAGATGATTGGTGACCAGATACATATACTGATATACTGAGTCACTTAAGCAATTGGAGACCCGGGCTGGTTCACAGAAGACGCTTCCTAATTAATATAAGTTGTAACAAGATGTCTTGTCCCTTCTTATAGCTGAGGGTAATGTGGGCAATCTTGGAGCCTTCTAGAGCGTAGTTTGTAGCTTCTTTTTTTTAAGGACGTTGCCTACTTTTTTTTTTTACTGCGCATAGGTTCTGCGCATCTCGAGATACTCGGGTTTCCTATGGGTGGTACCTACTAATACAGGGATATTTTTGTGCGGTTTAAAACTATGCGGAGAAAGCAGAACGGGTAACCATACATTTTTCAAAGATAATAAAGCATCAATTTTGAAAGAAACGCCATACATTGCTTGGTATTTTACTGCCGTTTTTAGAAGAATTGTTGCTTGTTTATCTCTAAAAAAATGCGTGGTTACCCCCAATTTTCGTTTTGAACTCCCAATAGCCCTTGCTAAGATCTACTTTTTCCGGATAGTAATAAGCCGCGCAAAAATACTTCAGTGTTAGTAGGCACCGTCCTTAAATGAATTGAAGTTTTAAGTTGTAGTTCATGTTATAATTAGTGTGAATTCAGATTGATCGCGTGAAAACTTTTCCTGGTCTTGAAAGAAATACCTGTATTTTTCAAAACAAACGTATGGACCATAGAAGCCTTGCACAGAATTTGGAAACTACTTATACCATGGACGCATGAAACATTTTGGTCCGACTTCGGGAGTTCTGAAAGAATCAAGATCAGCTGAAAAGAAAAAAGAAAACCACAACCAAGTTTTAACCTAAGCTGAAGGTAGTGTTGAGTGCGTTCTTCAAGAACAGGACTCGAGTGGAATAAAAGCTAGAAAATAAATCAGCTTTTATTTTTTTTGCCCACAATCATATGCATGCTGCCTCCAATTGACTTCAGTTGCCATCTAGAAATCTAGCTGGACACTTACCAACAAAACTTTCAAGTTTTGAATTACGCTACTTGGACAACTTGTCATCAAAATCAGAAGAAAAAAAAAATAAGCATTTTCAAGTAAATAAAGAATCATTTTTTACGGGTTGACCGTTGATTTTAGTTTTTGCAACAATTCTCGTTGAAATGCCAAGAAAATTAAATAAGATCTATCACTTTCTTATTTCTGTCTAAAGGTCTTTTATCGAAGCAAAACACTCAAGCATGTATTATTATTATTATTATTATTATTATTATTATTATTATTATTATTATTATTATTATTATTATTAAGCTTCATCGGTGGCTGCGATTTTAAAATATTTGTGTTTACAACAGCTAAAATAAAGCATAAATGTGTAGAAAAGCTCGCATAAATCGAGACATTTCAAAAACGTCCTTACATAGGTTTCTTTTAAATCGTAAGCCATTAGAATAATAGTTCTTCTTGACGTTCAAGCAAGTTTTGGCCTTAAGAAACATTTCGGGTGTTAGATAAGAAGGCTGAAACTCCTGGCCGTCTAAAAGTCTGTAGGAAAGTTACCATGGGTCAGTTGCTGATTGCTAGTTCACGGTGGCAAGAAAAATTGATCTTTCGCCAGCTGCCCTAAAAAAATTGGATATTCAATGATATGAAGGCAGGGGTAACTACCTACCTTACGAGTAGCCCCTGACTCCCCCCCCCCCCCCCCCCATTGATCTCAAAGTGCGCGCGTTTTCCTGTACCAAGGTGCATTGCGCGCTGTATTATTCTCAAACAAAACCACCTCCTACCGGCTACCGCGTGAGCACGAAGGTGAGAACAAGTTGTTTATTATTTGTTTACAAATGCAGTATTTCCTTCCCAGATTAAAGGGATCAAAGCGTAATATTACGGCTGTTTGATCCTCCAGACTTCAGTGTTGCTTCAGCTTTCGTGGAGTGTGTGGAGGTGACCGGCGATCGTCAAAACTTGTGCGTCCCAAACTGGGATCTGCAGTGTGATTGGACGATCGAGTCAGCGTGGCTTCCCAGTATTTAAGCTGCAATCAGATAGCGCCGGAACTTTAACTTCAGCAATTTTCTGTAAGAAATCAGGAGAAATATAACTCATAAACTACAGGCGCAGGGATCGAGGTGAATGCAGTAAACAGCTACAGCAGTACGTTCTTGTCACGATGTTAGAACCTTACGACTCCGACGTTTTGTGGATAGTTGTTGTCGGTTTCATTGTTGCTTTCGTCTTGGCCTTTGGCATCGGAGCGAACGATGTAGCGAATTCTTTCGGAACTTCAGTGGGAGCTAAGGTTCTGACTCTACGACAGGCATGTGTTATAGCAACAATCTTCGAGCTTGCTGGAGCTGTCCTCATTGGAGCAAGGGTGTCAGGTAAGTAATGAGGCATGTTAGACTCATGTTATCATTGACCTTATGATACAACCCTTGTAGTGGTAAATTTTTGTGCAAAAATAGCTTTCCGCATGATCAGTCCGTTGACTTCGCAATGAATTAACAATGCATTCAAAACAAGATTCCCGTGTGTGCTTCTTGTTTTACTGTATAAGTACTTATATTTCACTCATCACTTCTCATTTAATTTTCAACCTGCGTTACACCGATATAGCGATGAAAACGATATTAGTTCCCCTTATAATAGTAACATTAAATCTTGTTAATTTGTACATGCCCTTTTGTGGTAAGTAAGCTTAATTGATTTTGTGTTTATTATGATCGCTTTAGGGAACGTATGCATAAATTTGCAGCTCGTTGATGTGGAAAAAGTCACACCACCCATAACCGGGTTGTGATTTTGCTGTTCAGGGGAATGTGCGGGAAAGAAAAGTCATGTATTTAAATCCTCATTGTAAATTGATGCCACAACTTGTTATTAAAAAATTCAGATCATCCGGAGTTTAAACTCTCGTTATGCGCAGTCACTTGCATCCGACCAGAATTAGATTTCTAAGAAGCTCAATTCCCTTGTGTAGCATTTAATGGATCTGAAAATAATATTTAACAAAACAAAAACAATAACAACAACTACAACATTGTGAATGAGTAGCTGGTGCGTTGAACCAGAAATAAAATGCAGTCAATAAATTAGAAGTTACTCGGTAATAAGGTCACTAATCAAACAATGTTTTACAGTAATTGTGTCCCCTGCAAACAAGTGTTTGAGCAAGACGTAAAAAAGTATTTATTGTACGCAGAGAAATTTTGTGTGATGACATCAAATTCTATTGGAAAGTTTTTATTTCTAAATTTACAAAAACAACAACAACAGCAACAAAAAAAGACTGGTTTACGTGCACACAAGCTCGAGACAGTGCGAAAAGCTCACAGCACATGATTTCACCTAATGCAAATGATATAAAACAATTATCCCATAGCATGCGTTGGATATGAGATGATAGATGGCAATGAGCTGGCTATAATCATCTCATATTGAACAAGCGTGAGTGAAATAATAATCGTGTTATTAAAAACAATCGAGAAAAATTGTAAGATCTTGTTGATTTTGAAAGAACAAACAGAAGACAATTTAACAGTTGCTATTTCTTGGGCATAAGCCAATCAAATCCCCAGAATTGCATTATACAATGATCCAGTTTTTAAAGTACCGGTATTTATATAAATGCTTATACAAATGGTAGGCCTGTGCAAGCATAACATACATGTAAGCACAACAAAGGTTGATCTCCCTTTTGCTTGTTTTGTTATTCTTATGCATTGACATTTTTAACAAGGACTGCAATAGCAATAATGATCAATAATAATAATAATAATAATTATAATAATAATAATAATAATAATAGTAATTTAATTATTAATAAAGGTTTATTATTTAAGGATAAAATTAACTTAGGATCATTTATATTGAGGGTTTTTAATAGGATAACTCCAATCCATCAAAGTTGTAGGCTACATGAAAGCGCCCTACGATTTTGTTTTCTTGGGGAGATAGCGTACAGATGTACAAAACTGTGATGATGTGATGATAATAATAATAATAATAATAATAATAATAATAATAATAATAATAATAATAATAATAATAATAATAATTATAATGTAGTGCAAAATACATATTAATATGATGCAATATAATTTACAAAATGTTCATTTTCTTTTTGATTTTGAATGAGGCATTTTGTTTGTTTCCAATAATTTGCTACTCCTTTCCACCTTGTTCAGTCGGTCACTTGTTGATTGTTTTATTTTTATTACATTTCTCTACAGATACAGTGCGAAAAGGCATCATAGACATAAACTCATTTAATGGCACTGAGGAGCTTGCAATGATCGGTTCCCTGAGTGCCTTGAGTGGAACAGGAATATGGTTGATAGTTGCGACATTCTTCAATCTTCCTGTTTCTGGGACGCACAGTATTGTTGGTGCCACCATGGGCTATGCATTAGTGGCACATGGACTTGACGGAATCAAGTGGAAGACATTTGGCCTGATAGGTGAGATTTGAACCCCTATATATTCAGTCCGTTCTTTTCTGAGATTCATATATTGGTCAATAACATAGCATACTAACATGCTTTTACATGTATTTCTGTCAGTAAAATAAATAATTTGCTTCAACATGGTTAATACAATATTCCTAGCCAACATACATGTAGTATACAAATTTAATGCTTTCGGTTTTCTCACAAGAAACAAACAGATGCACAAATTGCAATTAATTATTGTAATCTAACTAATTATACGGTGAAAGCTATAATTTCTTAAGTTTGTAGTTTTTTTACTTCCTAAATGAATGATCCAGTGGCTATTGTTACATGTATTTGTTTCTGTAGCTGCCTCATGGGTTGTCTCTCCTCTGATGTCTGGAATTATTAGCTCTATCATATTTGTTCTTATTCGGCGTTTTATCCTCTCAAAGGTATGTTTTCTCTGCCAGAAGGCTTGACTGCACATTTTTCTATGAAGGCATGCATGCCAAAAAAATAAGCCTTATAAATGACAAGTTACTGTACTTTAGGTTATTGACCTGATTGACTGTGTGAGTATAACTTTGACAGGGATTTTTATAAATTTATCCCCACCTCAAGACTTCCCTTAAGTCACTTTATTAGCAACAGGGCTTCTTTCCATGCACCCCTTCAATTTTTGTTTAGTGATCCCTGCTGTTTATTCAGAGTTTTTGTTCAATCTATTTCGCTAATTTTTTTAACTACATGTAGGATTTCAAAAGGTAAATAAAGTTCCACACAAGTGACCCACACTGCCATATGAAGTAACCAGGCATATTTCTACTCCCCCCCCCCCCCCCCTGGATGGGATGCTAGTCCGTTACAAACTTTCCCCCAGCAGCGTGTCGCTGGTACCTATTTATACACCTGGGTGAAGACAGACAAAGTGGAGCTAAGTTTCCTCTCTAAGGAAACAATATTTACAGCAATGGAAAGACCAACCTAGTCTCTAACCTTCAACCCTCCGATCTTCCGAGCGTTTGTTTGAAAGCCTGACATGCACAGGGTTTATTCTAGAAAATGGCCAATGAGAGCCCATTGGGCACCCTTCTGTACTTTAGGGCATCCTCTCTCAAGAAAGGGGACCAAAAAAAAAGAAAGATATTTGGACTTCTTTGTACTGTCCGAAGATACTAACAAAGTGCAGAATACATACGCAAAAACAAACAAAGAAGAGAAAGGTAATTGAGACAGTAAGAGGGTATAAATCTCAAAGTATAGGGTGGTGGTCATATTAATTGTGTCATTAATTGTGCGCCCCCATAAATTTTATGTGGCATTTTTTTTTAATTGTGGAAATCCTACGAAGCCATTCTCTAGAATAAACCCTGCTGGCCAACCACAGCACCACCCCATCTCTACATTTTTTTGAAGTAGGAGTATTATTGTTAATGTTCAGTGAATAGATCATTGGCACCCTGGACTGTCCTGTTTAGCTTGGCTTTTGCTCTCTTCGATTCAAAGGCAGCTTCCTGTACACTCTGTAGGTACAGTATACAATGATTGGAGTTCATGGGTGCCAGGACACAGATCTCTGTTTCTAATAAGCCACCTGTCTGTTGACTAAAGAATGTTTTTTTTTTGTTTTCTTTTTTAGTTCTTGTCTTTTGAAATTGGTTTAAAGGTACTCCCCATCTTTTATGCTTTTACAATTGCCATTAATTTCTTCTCAGTCTTCTACAAAGGATCTCATGGTAAGCAGTAATTTTTTAAAAATTTTATTAACACTAAATTTCATATGTAGTGTGCCCTATGAAATGAAGCAAATAATTATTCTGAATGGCAAGGTACACATAATAAATTAACTCTCCATAATTTTTAGTATTATTTGATTCTTAGTAGAATTTTAGATAGAATTCATGGCTCCATGGGAGAGCGTATCATATTTGTACATATGAATAAAATTTTATTGATACCGTGTTTAAATAAAGCTGTGATAATGATGATGATGATGATGATGATGATGATGATGATGATGATGATGATGATGATGATGATGAAGGTCTTTCACTCTAGTGGAAACGTTACAAACTAATACGGTGTATTTTGTTTCGATGAACCACATGTTTAATTTTTAAAGGACAAAGAAGTTTCAGATTAAGCCTCATCCATTTTCCCTCAGTAAGAGAAGTTTCCATGTGACAATAGACCCTTCCTCAAAATGGCGGCCGAAAATTCAAATAAGTTAAAATCAAGAATGTGTACCAGCACTTGAAAGAGCACTTTTACTTTAGTAACCCTGCAAAGTTTCAGCATATTAGGTGTAATATTAGCTGAGAAAATGTAAGTTGAATAATGAAAAATTTACAGACGTATACCCCCAGTCATTCAAATGTCTGTAAATTTGTCAAATTTCATCTTACATTTCCTAAGCTGATGTGCAGTAACACCTAATAATATTATGCTGAAACTTTGCAAGGTTACTAAAGTAAAGGTGCTATTTCCAGTGCTGGTATCAGTTTTTCATTCAGTTCAATTTTAACTCATTCAAATCTGTTGCCACCATTTTGGAGAAGGATCTATTAATAAGCTGACATTAAGTGTGATGAAAACTAACAATGATTGATGTTTATGGTATAAAGTAGCGTGCATACATCTATGTTTATTGTCAATATTTCTTTTGGAATGCGTTCTTTTCACATTTTTCTTCCCTTGTATGCCATAAACGTTAATTATTACTAGTTTTCATTGCATTTTTGTAAGCTTTTTATCATTATTGTAAGCAACTGATAGTGTATGAGGTTTTATCAGAAAGTAAAACATGTTTTGCCCTTTAAAACACATCATGTTGTTTATCAAAATTTTGTTTGCCTGGTACTGATAATATAACTTCATTAAATAAGATAATTATATTTATTTTAAGATGGGGTAATTCTTCAATAATTATGGCACTCTATCATGGATTGTAAACCACATATTTATCTCCTAAATGTTTTTTCCCCAGTCAATAATAATTATTAGAATAAACTTTGACATTTATTGAAAAAGATCTGAACTTAAGTCAAGGATAAATTGAGTTAGTATAAGATTGATCGAACAACTTAATATTTAACTGATTAATTTCTAACTTTGTTATTAATTAAAAGTAGTAGTCACAAAAAAGTAGCAGTAAAGAACCTCTAATCAAGCAACAGTACTGTACTGCGTAGTTTTGGAGCAGGAGTGCTGAATAATCCTTCGTTGCTGTCATCTTGGGCGAGGAAGTGCGAGAGGGCTGGAGCGAGTCAAAAGTGACCCTAAGGGAGAGGACAACTGGCTGAGAAATGAAGGAGGGGGGAGGGGGAGAGGAGGAATTTTTTCGCTCGCATTTCCTTCCCCCCCCTCCCCCTCCCCCTCAGCCTCCTTCAAATACGCAAACTAAATTTAATATTCAGCGCTCACCCTTGAAAAACGCCTGCACTGCAGGCTATGTCATTAGCTTAAAATTAGCTTTCTAAGAAATTTTTAACAAGTGTAATGAGAAACTCAGTTAACTTTTATTCGGGAGATTAGCATTAATTGGCTTTCGAACAACCAGGCCCAGTTGCTCGAAGCATGGTTAGCGCTAACCCGGGTAAAATGCCATGACAACCTATAGGTTTTAATATCTCTTAACCAATGGGTAGCGCTAACTCAGCCCAGGCCCTGGGGCCAGTTTCTCGAAAGGCCCTGTAACTTACTGGGCCCGGTAAGTGTTTTGGTGATAAATGTTTCTAAACGTTAGTCAATTTTGTTAGCTTTGAATACTAAATTTTAAAATCTTATAATTCTATGAAAACGTTAGCCAAGTGACTTACCATGTCTGTAATTACTGTGTTATCGGCAAAAAACATTTAAAAATAAACTTGGGCCTGGTAATGTACCGTGACTTTCGAGAAACAGGCCCGTGGTTTTTACCCGGGGGAGTGTCCCTTTTTTCCAATATTGTTTCTTTTTTTTTCTTTTTTTTTTCTTTTTTTTTTGTTCTAGTATTGCATTTTGACAAGATTCCACTTTATGGTGTCCTTATATTGTCAATTGGAGGAGGCATCCTAGTGGCAGTGCTGGTTCATTTTATTGTGAGTCCGTACCTGAAGAAGAAAATTTTGAGAGAAGTGTATGGTGATGATGGAGAAAAAACTACTTCCTCTCCTCCTGGTAGGACTGTGTCATTCGCTAAGTCACAATCAGCGAGTGAACCTGGAGTAAACGCAGAAGAAAAGGATGTCAAAGGTAGGTAGACAATATTATCAAAGTGCCGATGCTTTAAGTCCCAAAAATCTTCTATCTTCTTCAATGTAAATATTTACAGGCTACTTGAAGTTTGTGATTTTTTGGGTTTTATCCTCACACTGGCAATTTGCTAGTAGCAATTTTTCCAGGTGGTCTCAGTTCGTTCAGAAAGCATCAACCCTTATTTTTCCGTCAAAATGTGGTAAGAACATCAGTGACACACTCGGCTGTGCCTCGTGTTCCACATTTTTGTTCTCATTACCACATTTTGACGTCATCTGTGATCTATTACTAAACAGACGCACGGCAACATGGAATCTATTTAAATAAATGTAAATATATGAAACATATATTTTGAACTACGGATTCATGAAAGATCAAATAAAAGAAAGATCCTCGCAGTTACTACGCAAATTAAGCAGTTGCGAAAAGAAAGCCTGATAAAAATTTTGGCTTGAACGGGATTCGAACCCATGATCTGTGCGATGCCGGTGCAGTGCTCTACCAACTGAACTATCAAGCCAACTGGAAGCTGGTCATACATACCCGTGAAGGATGAATAAATAAATGTAAATATATGAAACATATATTTTGAACTGCGGATGAAAGATCAAATAGAAGAAAGATACTCGCAGTTAACGCAACTTAAGCAGTTGCGAAAATTTTTGTTTTGGCTTTTTTTTCGCAACTGCGAGTATCTCTCTTCTATTTGATGGAATCTGTTTGTTAAGTAATATCATACTTGTATTATAACTTACTTTATTTTTTTTTATTCCAGGTAACAAAGAGAGTGAAGACCCTGCTGCAGACGACAACCCAGATGATGATGATAAAGTCACCTTAACTCTTCCTCCCAAATCCCTTGAATCTCCTGATGTTCAGACTCCAGAGTTAAGGCGACTAACCTCCACAGAATCGCCAAATGATTCAAGAATGCTTATTGAAGAGAGTGAGCAGAATGGGACGGGGCCCAACGAGGCACAAAAAGAGAGAGCTAGGTCTCGAGGAATGTCATTGCTGATGGAGGCGAGGAAGAAAGTTACTGATGAACCTAAGACGGGGAAGCTGTTTGCATTCTTGCAGATTTTAACTGCGTCGTTTGGAGCTTTTGCTCATGGTGGAAATGATGTGAGGTAACTGTACTTGTCTGCGTTACTTTAATTAAATCATTAATTGTCGTTATCTGGAAATTGATTGACTGAGGATATTTGGAGGATACATTTAGCCTAAAGCAAGCTAACTCACGTTACCTTCTTTAAGCCCGGGCCCAGTTGTTCAAAGCCCAGCTAATCCTGGTTTATCGCAAACCTTGACTCGAGTTTAATTGCTAATCAATAAAGATTCTTCCAAAAGATTTTTGGCCCTCAGTTTTTACTCCGACTTTTCTTTACCTTTAGCTGGAAATTAACCTTTAAAACCATTTTTGACGAGCGAGATGGAAACCTCGATTAACTTCTAATTGTGGATTAGCGTTAATCGGCTTTCGAACAACCCGGCCCTGGTTTCCACTAGGACATAAGGAAAAACAGCAGCACAAACGCCGCTTCAGCAAACGAGAACATCTCCGACATAGACATAAGAATAAGCACAAGAAGAACGAACACATTCATTCTTCTCGTGCTTATGCTTATGCTTATGTTTATGTCGCAGTTTTCTCTACTGAATGAGAACGGGGGCGACAAAAGCACAAGTACAAGGCAGTCAACCGTTTCGTCTGCCATTTTGCTAAACATCGAAGGAAGCTGGTATCGCGAACTCTGTCAAGAAATGGTTCTCTGTTCGTGCGTCTGTCCTTATATGCTTATGTAGCTAGTGTTCTCTCCTGCTTATCTTTATGCTTGGACTTATGCCAATGCTTATGTCCTAGAGAAAACCAGCCTTTAAGCTTTAGTACCCACAGTTACATACGCATATTCTCCACGCCCCTTAGACTTTCTCAAAGACTCGCGCTCCGCGTTCGCTTGCTTGAGCTCTGAAGATCGTGCTTGGCGCTTCCAAGCAAGTGCACGATCGCGCCTCGCGCTCTCTAAGCTCGACTTGTAAGCAAGTCTACTAGTCTCTCTCCATATATTTCATCACGGGTGGTCATATCCTTTCTTCTCACCTCGCCTTCCGGCACCTGCGCTACTCGCGGCTTTGCCACTCGCGCACGCGACTTGTGCTTCAAATTTCGTGCTTGCTCATTTTTGCATTCTTCCCATGGGTTTTCGAGCAAAAGAGAGACTGCTCGCGGTATACAAGACATCTAGCCTCCCACGCAGTCGTTTTTAGGGGACTCGTATAATACAAGTCCCCTAAAAAGGACTGCGTGGGAGGCTACCTGACATCCAAACTTCCACCAAAATTATGGTCATTTTTGGTTCAGTCTTGCACTGTTATTAGGGAGCTTAAGCAACGATGACGGCGACGGCAACGACAACGCCGCAAAACAAAAGGTTTAATGAGCAAAAACTATCGCTATGCACGTGCGTTTTACATTTTGGCACATTTCTTTCCGTTCTCTGCAAAACAACAACGTGAAATGACCGCATTTAAGGTTTTGCGGAGAACGTGCACGCACGACGGTGAATTTTTCATTTTCTTTCTTAACTTGTACGCCACTCGTACCAATTTGGTTCCTGGATAGTTCGCCATTTTTGTAAAAGTTGAGCGAGTTGAAATAATCGCGAAGTAGCACAAATGAAATAAAGTTATATTTCCAGGTGACGTTTTCGTTGCCGTTGCCGTCGTCGTTGCTTAAGCTCCCTAATAACTGAATAAAAACATGTTTTGCAGCCATATTTATAGACACCTAATTGTATTATCTTTATTGTTATTTCCGTTGACTGAGCTGAGTTGTCTGTCCCCTACAGCAATGCCATTGGTCCATTGATTTCCTTGTGGGTTATCTACTCATCTGGCATGATTCAGGACAAGATATTGATTCCCGTGTGGATTCTGGTCTACGGAGGTGCCGGCATATGTATTGGGTTGTTTGTGTGGGGGCGCCGAGTCATCAAGACCGTTGGGGAGGATTTAACTCCTATAACACCATCAAGGTACAGTCAATAAGGAACTTAAACAGACATAAAGTTGACGCCAACGAAAACGGAACTTTAACCAACTGCCTCGTTTAAGTGGAAGGTGGGTGCCTGGGATACCCAGGGGTTCCACTGTGGCCAGCCAACCCCAAGATCGAATACTGCCCCCATGGCTGGCAAATCCCCGCAACCCATCCATGAGCCCCTATTCCAGGCACCCGTTACACAGTGGAAGAAAGTGGAAGAAAACAGTGGAAGAAAGAAACATAGGGGATGGGAGGAGGGGGAAGACGCTAAAACAACCTCAACAACTGTATTCTGAAAGCGGAAAACTTTTCATAATGGTGACCTGAGAACTAGCACTGGAAATAGTATGGATCGGAATTCAACAGGTCACTTTTCTGCTGCCGCAATTTTCCGCCAAATGTTCCCAAGAGAGCGCATATTCCGTATACAGCTGTTTCGACAAAGGTTGTCCAAAAATGCTGAAAGGTAGTCTGCGAAATACCCAATAAATTTCAATGAAAGCTCAGAATCCATATTGCCCGCCATCTCAAGTCTTCACTGTACGGTCGAGGCGTTATGGATTCTGAGCTTTTATTGAAATTATTGTTGTTGTTTTTTTCGAGACTACCTTTCGACTCCCAGTAAGTGTATGACGGAAACCCAGGGAAAATCGATTTTGGTTCGAGTTTTTGCGAGGTTCGAGTTACCGTGAGTCGACTGATATGTTATTTTAGAAAACCATAATCCACTTATTCAACGGGAATAGGGATGAATGCGAGAAAAGTACCAAATAATGCACTCATAATAGAACTAGGTAAATAGAAAATCAGCGATAGGAAATTGAAAGACTGAATTTCACATAGGACTGTAGTGAGCTCTTTAATTGTGCTATGTTTGAAGTTGAGGCACATCAGTTAAAGCAATTCTCGTGTAGGAAACAATTAAAGCATATCATATAACTAAATTTCAACTTCACTTATCCTTAAGACGCTGTTACACTAAACTCTTTTTCTCGCAACTTGTCTCGCAATTTCCTTACGCCATTGCGACACAAGTTGCACGGATCATTGCCTAGTGTAACAGCCTGAAATGAACATGTCTCGCAACGGTTTTGCTGCTGTTACCGTTGCGAGAAGTAGAACCGACTATACTCCTCGCAACGATTGCAGCAACAAAAATTGCGAGACATGTTAATTTCAGGGCATGTTACACTGGACAATGATTCGTGCAGCTTGTGTCGCAACAAAATTGCGAGACAAGTTGGAAGAAAAATTGCCTAGTGTAACAGCGCCTTAATATACGCTGGGCTTTTTTAAGTCTCCGTGGCCTTGGTCAATAATAATAAATAAAATGAATAAATGACTTTATTTAAGTGTCGAAGACTTTAGCGCTGTAGCGCTAATTGGGGACACTATAAACCAGTGAAATAAATATGCAAACTGAAAATAACATTGTTAAAAATCCCAACTGGTGGCAGGCAAAGGTCAATCAGTTGGCAATTGACAAAGCGTGGCCTTGGAGCGGGACGTGAACCTGGGGTCTCCAGATTACACGTCCGGCGCCTTTAACCACTAGGCCACGCCGCCTCCCACAAAATAATAATAGTTCAGATAAAGAAGTTTACACCTTTTGTTGTCTTTTTCAGTGGCTTTGTAATAGAGATTGGTTCAGCATTGACAGTGCTGTGCGCATCTAACCTTGGTATTCCTATAAGCACCACTCATTGTAAAGTGGGGTCTGTTGTGATGGTTGGAAGAGTCAGGTCCAAGGAAGTTGTTGATTGGTCCTTGTTCAGGAACGTTATATTGGCGTGGGTCATTACCATGCCATTTGCAGGTTTGTTACTCTGTAGTGTGAGGCTTTGATGAACCTTGGTTCATCTTGTTTGTTTTATGCTAAAACGAAGTTATCTCTCCATGAAATTCTTGATGAAGCCACGAAAACGTTACTCAATGTCATCTTGATTGGGAAACACCTCATTCCCCTTATTTGCATTTACAATTGAAGGGCTCGGTGGAAAAAGGGCGTAATTTAGTGACGATTTTTCTCGGATAAAAAGTGCTCCATAATTTCCGAATTCTCGCATACAGGCTCATAACAACTGTTATTATTATAAAACAAGTTTTGTCCAAGACCTCATAAGTTGGTCATTATATGAGATTCTAACATGACAACCAACTGGCGTGGTTTCAGGTGAAACTAGTTTTGTATTTGCATTTACTTATGTAAATCATTGTGTAGAACTTAAACGCCAGTAAGGTGTTTCCTTATCAAGATGGGAAGCGTGATCATATAAATAATATTATGGCCGAGATGCCAATAGCCTGCGAACACAGACGTATTTCCGGCTGTCGCTTCACTCCGCCGAAAAATAACGTCTGCGAAAACGAGCCGAGGAAAAATTTCCGTGACGTCAAAGCTTTTGTCTTGTTGTTAGCCAATAAAATTCCCTGATAGAATTTGACACTCGCGTACACGCGCGATGCAGAGTGAGAGACGCGGGAACCCGGCGATTTAGAACTGGCATTTGCTATGAGCTCGGGAGAAACACCCGTAAAAGATTTCTACGTCTGAGGTTTGTTTTCTATGCAAAGTAAAAGTTTCCAGTGAAGAGAAGATAAAAGTGTTTAGAAAAAGTTCTCTGGAAATTCACAAATTAATACTGCGTTCAACTGAAGTCGATCTGACTGCTTACGTTGGAAGCTTTGCCGCTCCAAATGTTATAATCGTCTGCTTCGCTACAAGAGGGATTTGGACAAAGTAGCAGATTTCGAGAAGAAATCAAACAAGATTTTAAAAATGATGGCCCGTTCCATGTAAAACGACTCGCTAACGAGCTAGGACAGACGCCAGAGGCGAAAAAGAGTCTGCTTTGAAGGTACGAATGTAAATAATCGCTCGCAATTAAATGTCACGTTCGATCCGAGCTTTGGTGCTTCTTCTTTTGAAAGCTCTTATCCGCCTCCTGTTGTCACTTTTGGTGCTGTTAGCCCTATTGCCCCAGTAGCTTTGCTTTCATCACGTCGTTTTCTCGCTCCAAACGGCTTGCTTGAAAATGCTTCTGGAGGAGTAACATCGGGCTTCACTGACCGATGTTGACCTCCACGCCGAAGTGCACACAAAGATTTCAATAAACAAACATGATGCAGTTGATGATATATTCGTTTAACCCTTTAAACCGTACGATCAAGATTTGAATTCTCACTTGTTGCCCCCATTCATTTCCTACAGAAGAGGAGGGGAGAGGTTGTTTAAATATCCAGCAAATTCATCTTGTGTGAACCATGTTTTACAAAGCATTCATGCTGATCACTCATAGGGCTTAAAGGGTTACAACAGGCTCTACGTGTGGTATAAAATGACAAAATAAATAATTGTAAGTTGAAACCCTTTCATAGAATGGTATGTTACAAGCAGTCAAGATGCAAATCTAGCTACACTGTATTTTAATGGTCTCTTGTAATCAACTAGTCTCCTTCGCAGCCGTTATTTAAGGTCGTCACGCAACGCTCCTCCAAATACGCATTTTAAACGCTTTTAATACGCGTTAAAACTAGCGGGGAGGAGCGTTGCGTGACGACCCTAATAACGGCTGCGAAGGAGACTAGTAATCAACATGAGAACCCCTTAAATGCAATGCATAGGTGGTGAAAAATTGACATTGAATGTGATGGCTTTCTCAGAAATGTGCATATTTGTCAAGAACCACTCACAAAAGTTCTGATTAACATTTGGCAGGAATACACTTCAGGAAACAAGGTGGATTATTTCAAAACAACTAAAATTTAACAGTGGAAATTTAAAGAACAATAATCCAGTTTTCCTTTAACAAAGGAGATCTAAAAAGTTGTGGGAAAAATATCACTGGAAGAGTGTTAACACAAGAACATTGTTTACAAGTTTGTTTCAGATAAATTATGGGAGTAATATATTACACGATGTAGCAAGATTCTCAGCAAACATACAAAACCTGTTTAATTAAAGGCATGTTTATAGCACAGTTATCGGATTGTTTCTATGGAAATAACACACGTCAGAAGTATCAAAAACTGTGTTCAGCCACATACGCTAAGCCAAAACCAATATTAAGTAACTGTAATCTTAACTACCAGCATGCAAACGTTCTTGTTAGAGTAATCTATTGTGTAGTTCCAGAATATGTCCATACTCCCCCCACAGAAGGGATTGGAAATTCCGGAGGGGTGGGGGTTCTCAAAGGCCCAAATATGTAAGTAAATGTATGAAGCTTGACTGGAATTTCCAGAGAGGTGAGGGAGGGGGGGGGGGGGGTCTAAGGAAAAATCCATCCCATGGGAAAGGTATGGATAATTTTTGGAACTACACATTCTATTGCAGCTGCAAATGAAAAAATGCTTTTAAATGTTGTGTGAAACCACATTTCAAACATTAACCAGGGGTCATACAGAACTTTTAATTTCAGAATATTTTCAGAATAACTTCAAGCATATTGCATTCTTTTCACACTTTTTAAGGGCTGTAAATGCAATAAGTGCCAAAAGCAATTGTTGCAACTAATTAAAAATTGCTTCATGCTTTGCGTGCGTATATCGAGTTATGGATGCACGCGGGAAAGTTTGGAGAGCATGAAAGAGGCGTAAGAGTTGCGGGAGGTGTAGCCGAGAGCAACTCTAGCTTCTTGAGTGCTCTCCAAACTTCCCAAGTGCATCCTTAACTCGATATATGCACAGCTAAAAGCATGAAGCAATTCTTTTATAACATAGTTAAAATAAAGTAAAGATTTGGAAAACAGGTTTTGTTTCCTGATTAATTACAAAATTCTCTGTAAAAAGAAGAAAAGTGAAAGTGATTTCTCAAATCGGTTTAATCTAAACGTTTCATTAAACTTTGACAAGCTCTTATGAATATACATTTTTTATGGTGTTGTCTCTCAGTAAAACATTTTTCATAACATAGTGCACGCATGCTTCCCCTACATGCATCTGACTTGCACATGTCATCCAATAGACGCATGGCTGTGCGTATGTTGAGAAATGTACCATGATGACGCCAATAGTAATTAGATTAGGATGCACGCACGCTATGTTATAGAATGCGAATAGGTCCGTGATCACTCTGGAAGGATGCAAGGGTGTGGTCCTTGTTTGACTGTGGGGTGCAAAAGTGTAGCATTTCTAGCAGTTAGCAACACAGCCTTTGGATCTCTTTCTTCTGAGCTATAGATTTTGTCCCCAAGGAGGGTCTTCAGTGTTGAGTACACAACGGCACATTGTTTGATAGTTTGTGTGTAAATGATGGTTCTGGTTGCTGCTGAGCCACAGTCCTTCAACTCATCGGCTATCCAGGAGAAATACTCTGCAAGGCTAGCATTTTTCCCCATGTATTGTACAACATAGGCTATGTTTTCTTTGTTTGGGTTTTCATGAACAATGTGGGAACCATCCATTAGCAGCACTTTAAATATTGCGCCCCTGGTATCCTTTGTGGCCGTGGCAGTAAATGCAATGAATGGGGTTCTTGGAAGAAGGGACCGGAACTCGTGCAAATGCGAAAACCAAACTCGAAAAGCTGCATGTTTGTTCGTTTTTGACTTTCCCCTAGAATGGAAAATATACTTGTATAAACATGTAAGCTTAAACGAAATATTAGCCAGCTAGAACATTCAGTTTTTCCAGTGATCTCTCCCTTGTGTCTGTGGTAGCTGTCACTGTAAGGGCAACGAAAGGAACTTCCAAAAGCAGGGACCTGAACTCATTAAGTCTTGAAAACCACACTCTGAAGGCTGCATGTTTATTTGATTTTGATGTACCCCTACAAAAATATGAAAACCACATAAGTTGGACTCCTTTGGGTACTGGATGCAAATGAAGCACATTGTTGAACCATTGCTTGTGTATTTGGTCTAATATTGTTTCTATTATTTTACACCATCTGTGTCCGGTACACCAAGTAAGAGCCATTATATAGTTGTGTGTTGTAGACATTGGCATAAAAATAATAAACTGCAACAGGGTAGAGACCAGGAATATATAAAGCATAAATACATTCGCATGACCCTTCCCATAAATCACGGTGAAAATAACAATTTCAACAAATAAACGAATGTACTGCATGCATCACCTTCTGAATTTAAAGGAGATGTCATGTTATCAAAATAATTTGCATGCACTCAACAACAATTTCATTTCATTGTCTGAAATTGACATAATATTAATTCAAAAAAAGTACGAGGAAAAACAACCACGTAAAGCTTGACCTAGATATACTTAAGAAGCGTGATTTCAGGTAAACAACAAAACAAAAGAAAATCTCGATCTGAGACATTCTGAAAGATGCTCATTTCACAATTGTTCATTTCGTTCCATTTGGAGGAGGCAATAAGTCAAGTAAAAGTCCCTGTATAACTTACCAATGGGATATTATATGAGCTTCATCAATAGCCACAGCTCGTACGGACTTCTTGTAACTGTCGCTTGAGACCATTTTACGCCACCTTTCATCGCCCAACCATGTTTCTGGCGATCCGTAAACAATAGAATACTGGCCATTTTCCACTGCTTTCCTCTGCGATTCAGTGATTATATCGCTCAGACAAATAGCACTTATTCCAAGCGAGGTTAATCGACTTACTTGGTCTTTCATTAGGCTAACTCATGGCGAAACTACGATTACTATATTTCTCTCACGTGCTGGCTCCAGCGAAGCAAACCCCTGAAATATCATTGACTTTCCAAATCCAGTAGGTAAATTCACGAAAACATCCTTATTATCCAGAACGATGCATCTTATGGCCTCTTCTTGTTGTTGATTGAGGTTCTGTATTCCAAATCTTTCACAAACTTTTCTGAACGCCAACTGCACACAAGACTCAACATCGTCCGCCATTTTTTTTACACGCGTACTCGTGTGCCTCACGCTAGACACGCGTGTTTAGTTCTGGACTTTTCTGAACCAAATTGTGATTGGTTCAAAAAGAATGACGTCATGGAAATCGTTTGTGGGTTCGTTTTCGCAGACGTTATTTTACGGCGGAGTGAAGCGACAGCCGGAAATACGTCTGCGTTCGCAGGCTAAGATGCCAACGGTGATTCTGGGTCCTTTTTTGTTGGTAAAAACTTCATTCATTGCCGTTTTTTTCATCTGGGGCTACCAGAAAACAGTTGTTACAGTTGTTTTCTAGACTGTGCAATCACAGTGTAGCTAATAAAAACATGGATGCTGAAATTATGCTGTGATTACATTTTGAACGTGTTGTGGTCCATGAGAATTAAGTCCCTGGGAATGAAGTGCAGATAAACCGAAGGGTATACCAAACCTTCTTGACTGTGTTGCATTTCTTGAATAAAAAACAAAACTGCGCTTATTACGAGACGCAAATTGCTAATTGACCAAGGTTTAATTAGGTTTAACTTTGAATTTCCCGCTGAAACATTTTACTCTAGGAACATCCAGTGGTTGCAAGATGTTTGGCAGGCATTAGCCTCTAAAAAGATGTTCAGTTTGTTTTAATGTAATTTGGAATTTTTTCGCTCAAACATGACAAAATAGCGGACAGAAATCAATATTGTCAAAGTTCAAACCGCTCTTAAGATGGTTTTGCGGTCATTCCACTTAATGACAATTAGGGAGCTTAGCAACGACAACGCCGCGAAACAATAGGTTTAATGAGCAAAAACAATCGCTCTGCACGTGCGTTTTACATTCTGGTATAGTTCTTTGCCGTCCTCTGCAAAACAACAACGTGAAATGACCGCATTTAAGGTTTTGTGGATAACGTGAACGCAAGACGGTAAATTTTGCATTTTCTTTCTTAACTTGTACGCCACTCCTACCAATTTGGCTGCTGGATAGTTCGCCACTTTTTTAAAAGTTGAGAGAGTTGAAATAATCGAGAAGTAGCAAAAATTATATAAAGATATATTTTCGGATGACATTTTTGTTGCCGTTGCCGTCGTCGTTGCTTAAGCTCCATATTCCACTAAAGCCTGGTTTACACGTACGACGCAAGCATAAGCATAAGCACAAGCATAAGCACAAGAAACCTACGTGTAAACCGGTGCGACGCAAGCATAAGCGCCTTGTGCTTGCGGTTGTGCTTATGCTTGCGTCGTCCCGGTTTACACGTACGACGCAACGACGCAAGCATAAGCACAAGCACAAGCACAAGAGAATGGAACGATTTCCATTCTCTTGTGCTTGTGCTTATGCTTGCGTCGTTGCGTCGTACGTGTAAACCGGGACGACGTAAGCATAAGCACAAGCGCAAGGAAAGGAAACTGAAAAACAGTGACAAGTTGTCAGCGTACAATCTAGTTACTCATGCGTTGCCATTTTCCGCCATGTTGGAATCAAATCTCGGCTGCCTCTGCGCTTGCGTATGTCACGTTATGCTTATGCTTATCGCACGTGTAATTAACAAATCGACGGCAGTTTTCTATAGTCTATACTCTTATAGACCATAAATGACGTCAAAAAATGTTCAAAACTCAAGTGGAACCACGAGCCGCAGGCGAGTGGTTTCACTGCCAAGTTTTGGACATTTTATGGCGTCATTTTATGGTCTATAAGAGTATAGACCGTAGAAAACTGCCGTCGATTTGTTTTTTACAATAACATGGAAAAAGAACGAGCGGAATTGGCTATTTTTTCGTTGAGGAAGCGCGCGCGTTACATCTGACGTCATTTTTATCGTCTGTACTCTTATAGACAATAGCTACGAGCCAATCAGCGCGCGGGAATTTGGACAGTTATTGTAAAAACATCCTTGTGCTTGTGCTTGTGCTTGTGCTTTTGCTTATTCTTATGCTTGCGTCGTACGTGTAAACCAGGCTTAACAAACCTCCATCAATTTCCACTTAAGGTTTGCCACGTTTCTCCATTTTATAAGTTCTAAAATAATGCACAGGTTTTGTCCTTTGCTCTAAAACTGAACGCTTGCGTGAAAAGCGGCCGAAGTAACGTTAAACTTGACCCTTAAAAACTTATGTCGAAGTGAATCGCAAGACAACCCAGTATCTTGTATTCCACCCATAAAGCCATCAAAGTTTTAACACGGAGAGAAGAGCTAGCTGAGTTATATCTTATTTGTTATTAACTTATATATTTTCCTTGCATTTCTTTCAGGTCTGATATCAGCGGGTCTTTATGCAGCGTTAAGAGAAACTGTATGATATGCACATGAATCTTTTTAGCTCTAGAATTTAACAGGTAGTTCTCCTTGCCGATTTGTACTCATGCAAGTTTGAAAAATTGGTTGGGACTTAGACAAGACGTTTTGGTATAAAAGGGGCCTCGCTTCGTTATTTACAATTTAATTCGTCATTCAGCCACCAGAGCATCAATGAGCTCGGCTTCAGCCACTCCCTCGGGCCTGGGATTCGAACAGTAGCTGATAATGAAGCCTAGAGCTTCAACCGACAAAGAACCTGTGCGGTTTCTTCTATTACTAGGGAAATTTGTCAAAAAGGTCTTAATTTTCTGTGCTAGATATGATGATTTTGGTGCGATTTGAAGTAAGTTTGTTTCACGTGGTTCACAAATCAGCTATATGCATTTCTGCCGAAAGAGGTCTAAATTTGCATTTTACACCCCAAGGGTGTAAAAATAGGGCAGTACGTTCCCTTTTGTAGGTTCATTTTCTGTGCTTATGTGATGGTTTTGGTGAAATTTGAAGCAAACATGAAATTCACACGGTTCCGGAATCAACAATATGCCATTTCTGAAAGAGGTCTACATTTGCATTCTACTCCCGAAAGGCGTGGAATTGGGGAAGTACGTCTCCTTTTGTAGCAGAACGTGTTATCTTTATGAGTCCTAGCTAAATGTTCCAATATTGCTGGTCGATATACATCGCTTGTTGTAAGGCATTGTTGAATATTGTATGTAATTATATACTGAAAGGTTTTGTGACTATTGCCTTGCATTTTGTTGGCAAGACAATTGCCAAGTTTTGGGTAGGAAATTCAGTTTTGCAATTTGTTGAGAGTTGAGGTATACTTTTAGCTTTTCAAACCTTATGCATAACACAGAAGTGAGTTGGAACTATTTAAGATTAAAATCGTGATTTCGGATGTGTACCATAGGGACCTTGTCATTCTGAATTTAGAGCTTTGCGAAAATAGTGTATTACCTTGTGGGTGGGCAGGCATGCCAATGACTGATGATGATGATGATGATGATAATGATGATGATGATGGTGGCGATGATGATGATGATGATGATGATGATGATGTTGATGATGATGATGATGCATGGAAAGGGTGTGTAAGGTTCTGTCGAAATGTGGTGATGTTTGTTTTCTCTGACAGTGCATTTTATAGGTTGCGTCAGTAATTATTGAGACATTACTGGTTCTGTTATTCTGGGAATGAGGTGGAAGGGACACTTACGTGAACGTGATAGGTGAGGAGTTTTTGGGGCGTTTGAAGCAGACCTTTTAACGGCTCCAAAACCTTGTTTATTAGCGTAGTTTCCATCCATGTTCATTTTCACTCTTGGAGCTGCCTATTTTATCACGCAGTTTCGTGTTTGTTTGTCATATTTTCCCAGCTTATAAGTGGGTCTGCGTGGGCTTCTGGATTCAGTTAACCTTTAAGCCATTTCTGAGCTAACATTTCGGCCATGTCGCAGCTATCAGTTAATTTTGCCTGTCTGTTATTAGTGAGCTTTTACCTCTCACGTATTTTTCACGGGTTTGTGTCGTCGTATCAACGATGGCCCTGTCATTAGCTGAACAGTGTCGAGTATCATCCGAAGATTTCCGAAGAACTCTCGAGTGATTACAATCTCTTTCGGCACTCATTCCCCAACGTTTTCTCCAGAACACAGTTATTGGCAAATTATTTGCAAGTAAAATTCACACTACGCTTAGACATAGTTTAGTCCTCTCAGCTAATAGTTTTTTTTTTTTAACGTTTCCCAGCTATCAGTTCAAAAAACCCTGCCATTTCTCAACTAGATGTTAACCTTATGCAGACCCTCTTATAACCTAACAGCTACCACAATGACCAAGATTAGTACAGAGTCGACTGGAATTCCCCATTTTCTCTGCATTTGATTTAGAGGAAGTATGAAAGTAAGTCTGTCAAAATGGAAAAATTTCTAAAGATTTTTTAAAGCTACCACAATTGCTTAATTGCTAAGCGTGGTCTTTGTCAGCTAGTGGAAATTTCGTCGAAGTCAAAAATTTTCTGTTCTAGTGTTCTGATTTGACTATACAAACTTGTACGAACTGTGAATATCTCTGACGGTGACTGGTTTGAATTTAAATTCCCTTGGTGGTACTAAACCACAAATTTTATCCTATCGCAACTCCGTCACTTTTATATTGGAGTGAAGCTAATTGAAGGCTAAGTGAAGTAGGCTCACCTGCTTAGCCGTTTCAGTAAATCCAACAAAACTTTGTAGTTTGTGGAGAAAATGGGAACCTTTTTTCCCTTAGCATATGTAAATCCACCCTGCGGGCAGAGCCTCCTTTTTTCGACCGCCACAATCGAGCAAGCAAAAGAAAGGCTCTGCTGGCAGGGTGGTGTAAATCTATTCCTGGATTATCTTGCATTCGTGAAAAAGTTAAGTGTACGCCTTCCACGCGGTTTTTGATGTAATATATTCGTTCGTTATCAGATAATATTCACACATAAATTCTTATTAATATATTGCCTTGTTTCCATGTATCTTTCCCTCCTTGAGTGAATAAAGTCAAGGAAGTGGTTCTGAATTGGAATCTGCCATGCGGTGGACTGTGAAACCAGCCATTCACGTCAAAGTTATTGAGCAGTACCTCTCCTTTAACGCTCTTTATTCTTTTGTACAAGTTAATGCTGGTATCTTAAGTTTAAATGAGGCTGATGAGGGCTTAGGAGGGATCACTGTTTAAGTCATAACTATTGTGTACTGCTTTTTTTTTTTTGAGGGAATTAATCTTCCACTTTTATTTCCAAAAGGAAATTTAAGGAAAGTTCTCAAAATGTTCCTTCTGTAATCGTTGGAGGTAAAGGATACATGGAAAAGATTATATTCAACGTACGTGTATTAAATAAAAAAAATCAATTTGATTTTAAGGTTTTGTAATTGAAAATTAGATAACACGTCTATACAGTATTGTGTGGTTATTTCTTTTTATGATTAAGGGGGGATTGCACCTAAATTTGAATGAAACTTGAAGAGGTTTTAAGAAGGGATAGAAGAAATAAAATGATTTTTGGAACACTAACAGACAGTTGATACCCACGCAAGAGCACCCCAGGTTGCTAGTGGACTAACTTGGTGTCCGTCTATTAATTACTAACTACAAATTCTAATTTAAAACTTCACTAAAACTTCAATGTTTCTTATTTCTCTTAATTTTACCAATCCTTCTAGAAATATTATCTCCTCCCAAATGATACCCAAATATCACCCAAAAATTCACAAAACACCCCACAACACAGATTCACGGGATGATAATAGAGTTTTTGGATTGCTTGAAACGTGAACGAGGTATTTCCATTAAAGCCATGTCAAGTGGCGGAAAAATGGCGTTTAGGTGAAATCCCCCGTTAAGGCATGGGATTCGTTTCTATAGAAACTGTGGTGCTGCGTTGGTGGGGAGTGGTAACGAATGTTTGGTTTATCAACAGAGTTGATAAGGTAGTTGGAACACCGTAAAGGGATTTAAGTGCCAATGTTTCGAGCGTTGGCCTTTCGTCAGGCAACGAAGGGCGAACGCTCGAAACGTCGGCACTCGAATGTCGTTACAATGGCCAAATCACCTTATCAGGTGATTGACATTCATTATCTTTTATGAAGGCTATTAGTTATACTCGGATCTGCGTAAATCCTCGTTAGATGGATAAAGACACTTACCAAAAGCCCGGGGGGGGGGGGGGGGGCGTACTGAAAAAAAAATAATGCGGGGAGGCTCAGCCCCGAGGTCCGACCCCTTACCCTTGTATATACCATCTTTGGCAGAAAAGGTACCCCTTTCGTATACCTTGCATTGGAAAATAATGAAAGGCTTTTTTAAATACCTAAATGGCAGATTTCCCTACCCTTTCATATACTTTGACTCGTGAAATCGCTACCCTTTCATATACCTGAAGAGTGAAAAAGGTACCCCTTTCGGGTGGAGCCTCCCCGTATAGGCTTTAATAGGGAGTACCCTCCCCCCGGAGCCAAAAGCTCTATTCACTGGTTCTCCAGGCTCCCCGTCCACACCGAATGCGTTTTCCGTTGTCACCATGTCTTTCCAACAGGTGGTTCTGCCGCGTGTTGGCTTACCTCAAAGAGAAGACAATTTCAGAGGTAACTTGCTTGAATTTTGATCGCCTCCTCGGGTTGCGAGTTGATGTGCTTAAAGGGAAGGTCGGCTGGAAAAATTAGTTGTACTTTTGTTTGGGGTAAGCTGTGGGCGTCGAGCTCTAAGCAACGTACACACGGTCGAGGGTAACATCTGGAACACTACCCAGTTGTTTGAAGTGCTTCGCTGTCAGGTAAACCCAAGCTTTCACCGTTGAAAGAAGGTTGATTGGTAATTCTAATTCGCGCTAGATCCATTCAAAATCGTAGCCGCACCCGTGTCGCGGCATCAACTTTCTGCGTGACGGCGTTGCGCTGAAAATTGTCGTTGCAAATTATCTCGCGTAACGTCACCTTCACTGAGGTTTTCGGTTTAAATACCAACAACCTGAGTGCATTTTCAAATGATCAAGAGTCACTTAAAGTCACTGAAAATTTGTCACGTCCCCTAAAATGGTCAAAAATTCCCTTCATTGCAATCAATCCACTGTATCGAAAAAGATGGCGACTTTACCAAAACTCGTACCTTACGAAAAACCCTGTAAACGCTAACAAATTAAAGAGGCACAGAAAAGTTCTAAAATCTCTAAACCTAGCAACACATGTTTGCTATCACAGGGACGAATTTCGTAAAAAAAAAAAAAAAAAAAAAAAAAATTAAAATATGGCTTTCTTTGTGTCTATTGGCTGTTAGGCTCGCAAGATATTGTGGTAAAATATACCACCGCCATCTTTTCGTGACGAATCCCCTGCCTTTGCCCCACCCCCTCCCCCACCGCTCTTCATCACTTACCACCTGAGTGCTTGACTACAATAGGCCAGTTCCGAGTTGCTTTGAACCTCATTGTAAAAGCGAGGCTAAGTGCAAAATGTTTGTTATGAAAATTAGTTTTCATTCACATGCAGACAAAACTAATTTTCATATGAAAAGTTTTGCACTTAGCCTCGCTTTCATATTGAGGGTCACAGCAACTCTGAAATGGCCTATTGCAAAGCTAGCCCGCTCTTTCGTATTTATTTCTGGATAATAGATCGTAATAATTTCGTCGAATTCCTCAACATTTGACCTTGACGCGCCAACGTTAACCAGAGGTACCAAGACTCGGAACTCATAATATCCAAATAAAACACAGTACATCTAATTTTTTTTATTCTAATTATCACCGTTTGTCTCTTTACTCTAGGAAATTCAAAGAAATGTAAAGCTAGTACTTTAATTCCAATTTTTTTTCACAACAGTTATTCGAGCCAGCTACCTGCACCACTGGCACATATTCACATATTTACAGCTATTTAAAAAATCTATTTCATAAAGACGGCCTTTTCGTATCGGCCAATCTGTTCTGGATGAGACATTCTCAAACTCCTTAATAATTCATGAGATAAAACAAAGGGAATCAGCGTTGGGACTGTTATCTAAATTATCACAAAATTTGGTGAACTTTTGCTTTGAATTTCTCCAAGAATTGTTCATGATTTGCAAAGTTGATTAACCCTTTACGCTCTAACAGTGATCAACATCAAATTTCTCCTTGTAATATCAATGCTTATCCAACACCTGACGTCATGAGAATTAAGGATATTATCACCCAGGGTGAATTTTCTGAAATTTAATAACTTCTCCCCAGTGCTTTTATAAGAAAAGTATAGGGAGAAGATAAGAGAATTTGTTCTTTGATATTGGGGGTTAAAGGGTAAACAACTCGGCTGCCCCTCGTATTCTCAATCCACTTCTTAATGTTTAGAAATCGGATAAAACGTTCTTCCCCGCGTTTGATACATTACATCTAGAAGTTTTATAAAAAAAAAAAAGAAGAAGAAAACCAAAACTAAAGACCGTTTATCTAAAGGTTAAAAGTATAACATACGATGCGAAAACCGTACATTAACAGCACTTATAACCGTTATCGTAAACGAACCATTATGGTGTACAAGCCTATTATGCTACGTTTTTACGTCTTGAAGGTAACGGAGTCGAAGGAGTTTTGAGGACTTTAAAACAAACGTCGTATTAACCGAGTGTGAGAGCTTTGACGAGGAATATCAGCTCGAGTCATGGCCCAAACGCGAGAGTTGTCAACATTAACCGAAACGAGAAAGTTAACTTAATGATGGCAGCCATTTGTGTTTTGCATTATTTCAAGCAACCATTTGATTTGTTAAGTTGATAAAGTAGCGGACTAGAATTTGCGTTTAAGCAAAATCGATTCAGGATTTAGAAATCCTCGCAATTCGTGTGGCTTCTTGAAGCTTCCGAGTTTTTAGTCTAGAATGTTTTGGAAGTTACCACAGCATGGGTTTGAGTCTGATCGATTTTCGAATTGTTTAGCTATTTCATGATCAAACTAAACATATTCACCTAGAATGACTCTCTCACTCGGTTAGCACGTTTACTGAACGTTACCTAGATGATGTTACAATACAATACAATTGGATATGATTATTTGGATTTTGTCCATTAGTAGCAGAAGGTCTTATGTGTGAAACAATAGCCCTTTTGACGGTTAACTCTGCTCATTTGAATTACAATGAAATCTAGCATGTATGTGAGGCAATTTCGGGCTATTTTGCAGTTTTAGCCCGAAATTGCCTCGCATTCACGTTCGATAACATTGTAATGCAAATGAGAAAAATTAATCGTGAAAAGGGCTATTAGGTAACCGTATGACGTCATGAAATTCAACATGGCGGCCGCAATGACAGCCAAATTAGCTCCCCTAAAAACCGTTTTGCTTCCTGGAAAGGTCCCATTTTCGGGGCAATAACAGCTCTTTTGAATATACAGTGTAACGTTTTGGATCGAGTGACTTCTTTAAGCCGATTTATCGCTGCGCTTCAGTATATCTTTTGTTTTCGCGGGCCGCGACTGATTACAATCAGTGAATATTGAGCAAGGCTGGTTTACAGAACCCTTCGACGGTTTTACAGACAACACGCGTTGACATTTCCCGCATTACTCATATTTTTAAACCCAATTGGTAAAATTCCACGCGCAGTATGTGTAAAATTATATAAAGAGTTGAATATATCCAATCTGAAATAGTTTTATTGGTAGGAGCAAACCTGCGGTTGTCATTACTTCTGTCACGACCCAATTCTGTGTCATGGTAAGCGCGCAAAAATCCCTTTCGATTTCACTTCACTTTAAAAAATCGCCAAACTTTCACGATGCATGAATTTGACGAAAATGATAATGATAAGAACAGCTCAGAAATGAAAGGCGTTATACAACGGTTTTCAGTAGAGGATCGCAAAACCAAAAGCAAAGTAATTTCTCTGGCCAAACACAACGGACGCAAATAGTCTAATTAGCCAATCAGAATTTCAAGTAAAAGCATATAACTGGCGTAAATCGAGGGAAAACGGGTGGTAGCAATTGCAAGTCACGATGGCTTTTGGTTTTCTTTGGCTGAGAAAGTGGAACGAGTTTGCTAACCAATCAGCGAGCGTAGTTAAGCAAAACCAAATCAAATACGGATTACTTTTGGCAGCTCAAGTGAAATGAAAATCGTTCTACTACTCAATGTGATTGTTTAGCAAAACACGCGTCCCTTTCTCAACCACTCATGAGATGCAGCACCAAAAACAATCGTGCCTCGCTCGCACGCGTTTTCCCGCGCTTTTCGCCGGTTACACGCATTCACTTTGAATTCTGATTGGTTCCTTGAGCTGTTTGCGTCAATTTTGATTGGCCAGAGTAATAACTTTGGTTTTGGTTTAACGATACTCGACCGAAAATCACTGTAGTGAGATAATTACAGTCTACAAAAGAACACTGCATTAAAGCCCTGTTGGTACGACCAACTCGTTATTTCGGTCGCTAGATTCGACAGAACAAGAACTGGCACAGCCAACTCCTTCATCTTAAAACCAACTTGCTAATAGGACTAACTTTATATGGCGCGTTAGCTCTCGTGGTAACAAGGTTGAACTTCGTCCATCACTAATCACCGCAAATTATTTCGCCTTGCGTCGAGGTTATCTGCCATCCTTTTTCTCGGTATATGGCGGAGGTGGAGGGGAAACTTCAACCTCCGTATAAGAAGGCAAATGAGGAAGCTTTAGTGTTTGGTACGGGGGAGGAGGGGGTCTAGTGTCATGGCGTGCAATTCTTGCTTCTCTCTCTACCCCCCTCTGGCTTGAATGGCCTCTTGGTCTGTGGTGTCGCTGCGTATGGTTTGAATATGGAAGACGGTTGGAAGACGTCTGACTTGATGACCTTGATGTCCTTGATATCTACAGCAAGGAAAATCATTAGTTAAGGTTCTGTTAAACACGGGCCCGCACAGCCTGCGAGCAAGCTCTCGGGAGGGGTGGGGGAGGCTTCTCCCCTCCCTTCCCCTTCCCTCCCCGAGAGCTTGCCTGCAGGCTAGGGCCCGCACGATAAAAGGAACGTTGGGTTGGCCAAGCCACTTGCCATATTACTGCAGGAGCTGAGCTGTCAACATTGCATAGTCCGCGCGACAAGATAGAATAGAATATTGACAGAATCAATTTGAAATTTGCATGTTGTCAAAAAGCAAGACGCACGAGTGTTTACGACGAGCGTGGCTTGATTGCAATATATTTCGTCCAAAATCTTCTTCAAGCATAAGATCATCTTCCGAAAGACATTTTTAGCTTGATTTCTTGAAATACTATCTCACCACAGTTGACTACCTTCTTTCCCACTTTAGCCTGCGAGCAAGCTCTCCTTTAGGTCAGCGGCGAGAGGATATAGCGCGATCTGGGGCGGGGGAGGGAGAAAGGACCAACCCCGTCCAAATCCTCTCACGGCTGACCTATAAAAGAGACCTTGCTCGGTCCAGGGTAAACCAGGTAAACAGACATAGAGGCTTTGTATGGGCTTCTGTGAAATTTCTTGGGGAATACAGTCCAAACATATGGAAATGTGTCGGTGGAAAAGTGGAAACAACCGTACGTTGTCCTGATACTAAGTGAGTAATAATAAGAAAAACAAAACATTTGAGTGGTGAATTTTTGTTTTAGGTGAAAAATAAATTGGAGTTTAATCTCTTTTGTGGCAAAACTGACCAAATTTAACAATACACGGCTTGTTGAGATCACGAATTCCTCTAATATTCAAGTCTTTAAAAATGTTACGGCTATTCCAAAGGTTCATGGGGCTTCTTTTACGAAAGAGACACTTTTTCCAGCCAAATCAAAGTTCATTTATTGATTTAACAATTTGAAAACAGAAAACTGAAATCTTAAAATCTGCGCGAGTAAATAAGTATAATAACTTTTAAAATTAAAATTAATTTAACCATCGAGTTGCGATAATTTCCAAAGAACGCGAACTCTCAAAGACCTTTCTACTGCAAAGGAGTTTAGACGGAAGATTCCGTTACATTTCATACGCATTTTTTTGTTTACATTCGAGTGTCGTGCTCCTAAAAAAATTACCGTTGAGTGAGGAAGAATTTTGACGTCCTGAAAACTTCTAGAAGAAAGAAAAGTCCTTGGATACAAACTAGAACAAAGCCAGGAACCTAAACCACAGGTACCCCAAGCTCTATGAGAGTTTTAGACCGTAACCTTTGCGTGAGTGTTGTAATTTGAGCGTCACGGCGACCATTGCGTAACGGCGAAATTATAAGGATTTGTATGGGGAAAACAAGATTCCTACTTCAATAAAAATATCCCTACCTGAACTCCCTTGTCTGTTGTTCTTTCTAATACGTGGTTTTTGGAGCAATTTAGCCTTATATTTTTATTGAAGTACATACAAATCCTTATAATTTCGCGGTTACACAATGCTCGCCGTGACGCTCAAAATTACAACACTCACTCAAAGGTTACGGCCTATATCTCTCACAGAGCTTGGGGTACCTGTGCCTAAACTGGAAGAAGAAAGTTCTCGCAGACAGTGACAATAGCTCCTGGTTCGATCGATAATGAACTTCACAAATCGGAGAAGAATCGAGAGAGGAACAAAAGAGTACTCCGCTACGCTTTAGTTTTGCCCATTGCTGGCTATAATACGCATACACAGAAGAAAAATAGGGAGAACTTAGGCGCTGTGCCTTTCGCGCAAATTTCAATAGATTATTTTGTGGCGAGTCTTTGCAGGGAGTTCCTATGTTGTTGCCCAGTGGTCGCCAGCTTCATCTCGTTGATAACTGCTGTAATAAGGTTTAAAAACTATGCAAATCTATGAGGCCAAAACTCAGGTTTTGTTTTTTGCAGTATTCCCTCCAATTAAATTAATTACTAGGCACCTGTTCCCTATCACAGAACCTTATAAAAAGTGCACTTTGTATTCTTCCTTTTACCCACTTTCTTTCAGGCTTGTGCCTCTCCGATGTACACGTTGAAATTCGACACCTTTTGAGTTAAGACCTCTTTTTTTATTTTCCCTCTCTTGCGTAGCTTTGATTGTTCCTTCTATTTTAACTTTTCTTTCGACTCTACTGAAGTCTCCAAACACAGCAGTTTTTTTCCGTATGTCGTTAACGTTGCCTTAGGCTTCATCATTTGGTCTACGAATTAAAAGTTTTCTCCATCGAAATGAACAGTTCTCGTCTAACGTTTCTGTTTTAGCTCAGGCTCCTTCTTCCTCCAAACATGTCACATTGTTTTGCAGTCCTTTTGCTGCAAAATTTAGTTCTTCCACTTTAGTCTTCATGTCGGATAACCTAGATTTCACTAAATCAGTTTTCGTACCGATGCCTTCCATGACCATATCTCAGTGGCCAGATGTTTTAGCCCAAGAACACAACTCTTTAATCTCTTTTCCACTGGAGAAGACTCCGCCGAACTGTTCGAAGAAATAGTATTTCTGGGTCCTTCCTTTTTGGCGTGAAAAATGATCAACGTTCAAATTCGACGTCAGGTTAACTAACAGAGCTTCACGTCATTCAAGTCACTCAGCTTAATAACTCACAATGCAAATTCATCTTTATTCCACCTTAAGTCTCGGTGATGCGGAATATTTTTTTCACTGTGCTTTTCATAATTTGACGAATTTCTCGATATCGCCAGCAGTAAACTAGAGGATTCAACGACGAATTGAGAAGAACGAAAAACAACGTGACGTTAAAAGCGAACATAAAGGAATTTTGAGCGCCGTTTATCGTTAACAATATTGCAGAGCAGAAATGCGGGAGATAACATGCGACAAAAATTACGTAGAAATGTACAGTATTGAAGGCGGACTTTTTCTCCCGGAATAGTTCCCTTGCTTGCGCATTTTGCTGCTGAAGTTGACTGTGGATTTGATTCTGATGATGTCTTACAACTCTGTAAATATGAATGTACGCTACTGTTGTCAAGAGAAATCCAACGAATTCACAAATAACAACTAATATGGCAATGCCACTATTTGCGGCTACGAAAAGGAAAGCAGTGACAACACTTGCGATCCATATTGATACCAAGGCTATTATGACACGCTTTGAAGTGACAAGTTCTCGGTATCGTAGATGAAGATTAATAGCGAGGAGTCTATCAACAGCAATGGCGGTCACATTCAGAAGTGAAGCGCAAGCGAGAAGAAATAAAAAGAAACAACAAACAGTTAAAATTGTTGGACAGAGTAAGTCAAAGTTATGACCTCTATTTGCTGCCATCTTTAACACAACTGCGTACATTAACTGGGCGAACAATCCAACGGCAAGATCAGAGACAGCAAGACTCAAGAAGAACTTCTTTATATTAGCGGGCATCGATGAGGCTTTCCACAGGGCGCGAATAACAAGAATATTTCCAAATGTTGCCACGGGAGAAAAAATAAAGTGTAATACACACAGTGAGAGCAGGGTAAACCTGTGAAACTGAACAACTTGTCCAAGAACCTTCAAATAGTAACTGCAGAACTCTTCGGCCATGGTGAACTTTTAAAAAATTATTCAGATCCAGCGATACGTTTCACAATGAAATTGCGCCGCGCAATTTGATTGAAATTCACTCCAGTGTCACAACCGACAGCTGTATGTTAAATGTATGAAATAGGGAATTAACGAAACTGCATACTGCGTTTTGTATTATATAACCTAAAATAAGCACGCGCTTTATTGGCTTAAACAGACCGGTCTTTTTTATCTCTCTATGGAAACATGGTAAATTTCTGACAGTTACGAGAAAAATAAAATAAAAATAAATAAATAAAAGAACAGTTTGAAAATTCGTGCATGTTTCTATAAACTAGAAGGAATGTTTCTTGGGGTAAACATTTCTCAACGATTCGTGTTTCAACAACAGCTTCTACTTCTTCCAAAAACCGTGATGTAGTCCGTCTGTATAAAGTCCCCCTTAAAACGTCGAGACCCATAAAGTGGGCGGAATGGCGGCAGATAAACCAGAGATGATGAAGGGTGGACTGGCACCAAAACATGTCTTACATTCGAGTAAAAACCTGTCGTTGCCTTTTTTTTTTAAATAGAGAATATCATTTGTTTCGCAATCGCTGTAAGTAAAGGTACGATTTTGTAAGGTTAGAGTGGTTAATGCCCTTTTTTGGTGTTTTCTCATAAAATGTCTCTTTTATAATTGACTCGTGTATCATATCATTATACCACTCGCGTCAGTGAATACGTCAATCATTTGCATCACGGATATGTTTATCGTCAAGCATCTGCTCCTTTTGTCACTCATGGGGCTTCTGAAGAGTGGAATCACTCTTTCTTAGCTTGTGAGTCCATACAGTAGAAGTTTTTCTAGACTTCAAATGTGTAAAGCACTTAAAATCTATCTTTTATTCGGTAAATAAGGAACAAGTTCTCCTTATTTCGAGATATGAAAGGAGCATGAAAGAATAAAGAAGCGATATTGCTTCCAATAGGCGAATCTTATGTCCTTTACTCAGTGTAATAAGCTTTCGTCGAAAAGTAATCCTTAATTTGGTGGCATCAGAATTTTTTTTTATTTTTATTTTTATTTTTTTTTTATCTATTTTTTTTTTTTACAGGACGGTTATTAATTTTTTTTTTTTTAACTTAATAAAAAATATTCTGAGGCTGTCGGTCGACATATGCAAATCAGGCGGCATACATTCGGCACAAGTTAGCCACAGGCGCAGATGTTATGCAGAAAAACCGTTTTATTTTCATAACAATTCAATGGCGGCCATATTGAATTGCAATGCATTGTGGAGCGTCCATAGCGCGAGCTGGCCAGCCCCAATCATCTCGCGACTGACCTAAAAAAGAGAGCTTGCTCGCGGGCTATTCTCACTTTGCCTGCCATCACTAGTGAGGCGTTGATTTATGAAGCAGTGGTTACATGCATTTGTAAAAGCTGGGAGGAGCTATCCTTTTATTGTGCGGGACCTTTGTTAAGGTTAGATTCTACCTGCGCACACAGCCGGCGCAGAGCCCTGTTTTCATAGCATAAAGAAACTAAGAGTCCATCTCCCCGCCCCGGCCCCTGAGGGGTACGGCTACGCTTCAGTAATTAGTGTGTTAGCCTGCGAGAGCAAACGCCTTTTCCGGGTTGCCACGGATGAAATAAAGCTGGAAAAGGCGTTGCTTGTGCAGGATATCAGTGTGTCCATGAATTTGAGCCGTAAAAAATTCATCCACAATACCGTTACATTTTACCACAATACCTTGCAAACGTAACACAGCTAACAGGCACACCGAAAGCCATTATTCTTTGTGAAATTCGTCCCTGTACTAACAACATTGTGTATGCAAGGTTTGAAGTTTTAAGAACTTATCCGTGCGTTTTTGTGTGCACTTTAACAGTTTTCGTAGGCCAAGAATCATGAGTAAATCTACCAGTCGACATCTTGTTCGGTACAGTAGATTCGGAGAGCTTTCCGCAACAGTTGGAACACGTATTTGTAGGATGACAGTAAATGGGAGAAATAGGGGATGGCCTAAGAAGGAATTTAGCATCTCGCTTAGCGTAAAATATTAGGGGAGAAAGCATCCAACATATTTCATTCACTTACTCTTCTTTCCTCTCGTACGTGTATTTCTTCCCGTGTGTTCTCTAACGCAACAGATGTTGATGGAAGCATACATGCAGATGACGAATTAAGCTCCACAGCCTGTCGAGAATCCTGAAAAAATAATTATTAACCCATAAAATATCACAATTTTAGTAATGATGTCGCAGTTAACAATTATTCCATGAGCCCATGATGGATATGAGATGAAAGATGGGTATAATCAACTTTAATACATTCAAAAAACGTGAGTGGAATAATAATTATTGTTTCATTAAAGGCAATAACGAAATATTGCTAGATCTTGCCGACATCACTTTGCAAGAACAACTTAAGACAATTTTATGGTTTCTACTCCCCAGGCATGTATAATAATTAAGTACCATGGCCGCTAAGCCAATCAAATCCCTGGAATTGTATTATACCATATGACCCATTTTTTTAATACTTCGGAAACAATTGTTATTCTTGAAATACTTAATGCTGTAATAAAAAAACAATTCATAGCTTTATACCATCAATAAACTAGCCAGGGTAACTTATATCGGAACTCAGAAATCTCGTTGGCGATGTTCAAAACTGACACGTAAATTTCAAAATTCCGTTTGAAATACTTGGGAAACAATTATTGTTATTCTTGAAATACTTTAATAATGCTGTTATGTAAAGCAAATTCATAGCGTCATACCGTCAATAAACTGGGAAATTTATACAGGAACTCTGAAATCTCGTTGGCGATGTTCAAAACTGACAGGTAAATTTCAAAACTCCGTTCAGAATAATTGGGAAACAATTGTTATTCTCAATCTTGACATATTTAATGCTGTAATGTAAATAAAAATTCATAGCTTCATACCGTCAATAAACTAGGGAAGTTTATATGGGAACTCGGAAATCTCGTTTGGCGATGTTCAAAACTGACATGTAGAATTGTACATTTCAAAACTCCGTTAAAATTTCAAAAATACCGGTCACGCGTGACGTTAATTGACTATAAATGAGCTGGCCTGTCATTTACATGTATAAGTAAGTGTGACAAGCTTTTACTAACCTGCAACTGAGGAGCTTTGCTACAACAATTGTACTGGAAAAATGAGGCCTTAAACGCAACAAATGAACCCTTCATGCTAACCACAAACGTTACTGCGACAACACCAAGAAATGACCCAAAAAACATGTTCCATGCTACTTCCTTGTTGCCCGACAGCATCAGCGGCATCATGATCCAAAACATTAAGATACTTGTGATTATTGTTAAGATACACAACACCAAGAAAATATGAATCTGTGGAAATAAAATACAACATGGGCAAATGGTTGATTAATAATTAAATATAAATTATTCATCAATCAATCAGTAAGTCAAACAATCAATTATTGATTGTTTGACTCAGAATGACTGATTGATTGATGAATAATTTATATTTAATTATATGGCATTTGGCATTTGAGACAGTTCAGTTACTTTAACCCTTCCGACACTCCCACGATCTGAATGTTAATTCTCCTGACTGATTACCATTAATTGTTTGACTGACTGATGGTGACTGATTGATTGATTGATGAATAATTTATATTTAATTCCCAGTATAAGGCATTTTAATGGCATTTGAAACAGTTTATTTGAAACCTTTCACTCCCAATGATCGGAATGATTCACAGAATTCGGTGTTACAGTACATCAATAGCACCTAGTTGATGATAATCTTTATTCTCATCACCTGTCTGGTTGACAATGTACTGACAATGTACAGAGAAGTTACAAATTGATCACTTCTGGGAGTGAAAGGGTTAATCCATTTACTGGTACATGACTCGAAAACCGTCATCTTCATTTGTATAAAGCCACCACTCACCATCGTTTTGTAAGATGGAAGTACATGTACTCAGCACCAACACTCACCCCACTTCCCCACCCCCACAAAAAAAAAAAAAACATCAACAAACAACAACAACAACAACAACAGAAACTAAGAAATACACAGAAAAAAAACAAAACATACACATAACATCTGGAGATGGGGGATACTCATCCATGGAGTAGCACAGTGTGTGGTGTGGGTTAATACTCATTAATGCCAATTATAGATGAGTGTGGGGAGGTGCCTTAGAGAAAGGTGGGGTCCCATGCATAAAATCAACCAGCTGAACACAAACAGTATCCATAGCAACACTGTAAGTAGCAACCAACCACCAGGCACTGTGACGAGGATAAAGTTCCCATAACCCTAAAAAAAGGGGTGGGGATTAGGGGGGAGGAGGGGGTTGGGAAGCAAACATTCTCATGGAACACTGAGGCCTTATCGCAAAATGATCTGTCACCAAAGCGAGTACTGTAAAACAACAAACAACAAAGCCTATGCAAAAACTGTGTAGCCATCCGCATGGCATAATCCACAGGGAAGGCCAGTGACCAGGCTGCATTGTGTCACATTCAACTTAGATAGCTTTAATTTTATTTTTCAAATGGATGCACTTGCACAAACATAAAGGCTACAATCTTGGACAAAACTAGGTGAGAAAAATGTGAATTTTTGTGTAGACTTCTACGGTTCCCTTGAAGAAAGCAATGACAGACAGAAGTCAAGAGTACATAGTTACATGTAATCTAATCACTCCCTCCCCCTCCCTCCCAGTCGGACAATTACCCCCCTTTTTTTCAATGGTGTAACAATAGAGGACTGCCCAGCCTTTTTTCAGCATTGAACATCACTAATCAGGGGTAAGGGGTTGCATTGTCGACGTGTGTATAATACACAAGTGCAGTGAAATTGTATAGGTCCACATCAATTTTCCCAACACTTTCATTCAAAATTGTAGTGTGACAACTTGACTGGACACTTGTAACTCCTATTGGGCAGTGCCAGTTTGACATGATCAGAGTAGAAAACCAATGAAAAATTAAGAATTAATTTCCACATGGCTGTATACCACACAAGAAATACTCACTGTTAATTTTTTGGGCCTCTTATAACTAAGACATCCTACACCTCCTGTGATCAAAAACTGAAACCAGAAAGAAATATGATGACATTAAGATGGAGGAATACATTAATTTTAATTTAATTTAATATGCAAAAGATCTGAGGAAAAATTGCAGCTGCTTGCAGACTAACAGAAGAAAGGGCAGGGGAAATGTGTTGTGCCGGAAAATAACCATTTATACCATTTTTTTTTTTTGGTTTAAACCTTCCTTCCTTATATTCAGGAAATTCCAATTTATAGCCTAGTTTATACTTTCCCTCAACAGCATTATTACAACAACAAGTCAAGTTCTCCATAAACTGAAAATAACAATTTCATGGTCAGTTGGTGTTGCCAAGCCGTAAAGCCAGTGTTACACGTTGAAAATTTTAGCTGAAACTTGTGTGCAATGGTGCTGCGAAACAATTTCACAAAGTGGTGTTACACGGTGAAACTATTGTTTTTTCACGACTGCGACCGGTGTGAGCCGTTGCAGAAGTAGAAAGCGGTTCTCCTTTTCGTGATACTTGTCTTGCAATGGAAGTTTGAAAAAGTTTCACAAAACCAACCATGTTACACCGTGCAACGCCTGCTGAAACTTGTTTCGCAGCTCCATTGCACACAAGTTTCAGCTAAAAGTTTCAACGTGTAACGGCGGCTTAAGTCAAGGCCCTTCCTTCTAGCCAATTTCCAAAATAATCCATGACCAGTCCCTTGAGGTAGGTATGGATATTTTATGAAACACACAAATCAGTGCAAATGTCAAAAAAGTAGGAACTCAAGACTCAAATGATGGATCAGAGAATACATGTAAACTCTGCCGTCTTTGTTAAAATGCTTTAATAATAATAAGTGAACCCATACATTTTCTAAACATGTCTACTGAGCATTAACCCTTAGTAAGGAAATGGGAGACCACACATTAGGCAAAGAAAAAATTGTTGACCTTGGCTGGAGTTTGATCGACAATTTGCTATACTGACTGAGCTATGAAGCCACATGGGAGCATTAGTCTTTGCCTCAATAATCTCCCATCAAATCTGGAAGCCGTGGGTTTGATTCCCGCAGATGCCATGGATTTTTCTTTTGCCTTGTAAGATTGCCCACTTCCTTACAAGGAATAATGCTCAATGCAAAATTTATGGGTTCACTTAGCACTACAAATACACTGCAGAATCAATTCTCTGATATATGTACATCATTTGCATCAATAGTGCTAGAGACAAAACATTCATTGTACATGAAAGCCTTAAGTTTGCCTAATTCACCTCATGAGTATGTTAAATACTACTCATCAAGCATATATTGTGGAGCTCTCTTTGATGATTTGTACCCTTACAACCTAAGTGGGTCAAGCAATAATAACTTTAACTTGCTTCATGAATGTGGTGCTGTTTACTAAGTTATTTCTAAGTTTCCATTGAGGTCTGATCCTGAACTTCATTCAGATGAAAGCTACTAAGCAAAACCTGTGCCAAAAGATGAAGTTCTAATGTCAAAGACAAACCCAGACTTCAAATGCTATACTTCACATGATCCAAATGAAATTCAGTGAATTACACTGTAAATTAAAGTCTTATGAAATACGGCATCTGAAAAAATTCAGAATGGCTGATCTAATTTGGATCGGCTCAGCCATTTTTCATGCCTGGCTCAGCCTGAGGAATAAAGGAGCAACTTTAACGATATTATTGCTCCAAATTAAATTCAACTGAATGAATTGAGTTTAAGTGAAGTACGACATCTGAATAAATTCAGAATAGCTGATCTAATTCGGATCGGCTTAGCCATTTTTCCTGCCTGGCTTTAAGTCAGGAATAAATAAAGGCTGTGGAGCGGCTTTAATTCAGATGCCATACGTCTTCACATGAGCCAAATCAACTGCGTAAATTGACCCAAATCTGCATAATTTTTTTCTTCAGTCATAGTAGTGGCTGAATTAAGTTCGATACATGTCTGAATCAATTCAGCTGGGATTAATTAATTTGGGTTGGTCTAAATTTGAACTTGATTCATCTCATGTGAATGATGGCGTCTGAAATGGGCCTAAGAGTCTGTTGCTGAAATCCTGAAGTGTGAACAGTGTGTTTTCCTGCCTGTGGTGTTCTACACGTATATATCAATAATTATTCCTCAATATGTTTTAAAGGTGTGGTCATTCAAATACAATCTTTTAAGCAGCACTATTCTGCAGTGCTGTTAATTATTCTTCAAGACAGTTCTAATGTTGTGTCTGAATGTAAAATCCTAGAGCGCGACCACAATTCAAATCAAAAATGTATATTTTATATTTATTTTACATGATCGTACAGAAGTGGTATTAAAGGTATTACTCTGAAAAGAAATTCAATTTAATGATCCTGAAGAAAAGTATAAAGGAAACTCCTTTAAGAACTTTCACATTTTTAAACGGTTTAAAGGTTTCCACAAAACGTACAATGTAATATATTTCAATTCCTTTGTTAATAAAGAACTCATGATCAGTTTTCGCAATATCCGGCCGGTTCATGGCCGTTTGAATATACTGTACCTCATTTTGATCCATGCCAGGATTTTAAAATATGTTTACAGCGAGGAATGCTATTTAAAACCCCGGAATTCATACATCAGTTTAAACAGCCTCTAGACGAAAGTTTTAATCAAAGGGAGGGACGAATATACATTCGAAAATACAAATGAAATATTTTGAAAACATCGTCAACAAGTTCAAGGATAAGAGTTTCGATGTTTCCATGATAATTTTCACTGGTTCCTATAGTGATCCAAAAGATTAACCATACCTTCAACGAATTCGCAAATAATCTAGTTTACACTGCAAAGTAAATGCGAGAATTCCACATTCGTAACGACTGATTTCAAGTAAGATATTAAATTTCCATCATTTTCTCACCAGCACTCCAGACCAGACAGGGAGTCCCTCTGGTTTAAACTTGATAAAAGCTTCGTGATCCTCCTTTCTTGTATTAAAAGCTCCAATTCCAATACTTATGAGTCCACCTAGAATCTGTACTATTCCTACGCGAAGTGCTGTTTTGACGGAATAAAAATGCTCAGCCATAATTGTTAGTTTTATCTTTCGTTGTCAACAGAAAACTGGAGGCGTGGCTACCAAGGGAAAAAAAATTAATTTGGTCGATCACGTATGTATTAAATTTTTCGTTTTTTTTTTTTATTTGTAATTTTTAGCATATATCAAAAAATTCTTTTTCTTTTTTGCAAAAAAAATGTTTTAAATATTATCCTGTTTAGATGTTTCTCTCACGTTTAAATAATTTATTCATTAATTTTTGCTTTTTCTGAGGCGTCGGCGGTCACGGCCAAAGATCTCTCAAATTGTGCAGAGAACTATGCACACCATACAACGTCTTCGGTATTTTGTGTTTCTGTTCTCACCTCAATTTTAAGTAAAGATATAAAAGAAAAGTCTAAAATCTCCTATGTTTAATTTTCTTGGGAGAAGAACCTTCCAGCCTCTCCTCCCCTGCGTCATTTGTCCGGATAAGAGGGCCAGGTGGCTCAGCAATTTGCAGGCGAACAAGAACACAACATGGCGTAACATGGGTTGGTTGGTGGTTTTCGTTTCTTTTACCTGTCTTCTCTTCGTAGGATGCTATCTAAAGACGTTTTTTCTCTACTTAATCCTCGCTGGAACAAGCTTTGGCTTCACATACCTTTTTCTCAGTAATAAATGGGGTCTGGATGGATTGTTTGAAGAATTTTTCAAGGTCGTCGAGTTGTTTGGTTTTGGAGCGCCCCATCGGCTGGAAAGCCGCATTGCCTACTCATCGCTCTATGTAGATGGCGGTTTTAACAGTCTTGAAGAGATTCCGAAACCCTTGGAGGAAAGTCTTAAGAAGCTAATTGCGAACATCATCCGCGATTTTATACGTACCTGGTACAAAAATGTCGGCAAAGGAGAACACTTCATCACCGAAACTCGAGAATCTCTCGAGATGTTATGTTTAGGAGGTTACAAGCGGGCGTCGCAAATAGACTCGCATTACCTGATTGAACAAGTCATCGTGGTATTTCACGGACATTTGGAGAGGTTTAACAAGGCAATGGCGATCGTGAAAGCAAAAGATCCGAAACTGAGGCTAAGCATTTCTTCGTCCCAGCTTCTGTGTCAAACATATGAATCACAGCTTAGCTGTAAACCGCCATCGTTATCAAGTCCTGCTGCGGAGCTCAGTTACTTAAGAAACGTGATCGATTCTGTTCTTGCAGCCATGATACCTAAGGACACATTCAGTTGCGATACGGGAAGGTTCATTTTGCGAGAGATTTTGACTGTTCAAATTATGGTACCTCTTGTTCAACTTTTGACGGATCCTGATTGGATCTGCCAGGCTGTGATTGACATTCTTACAGAAGATGACAATGGAGGAGCTCAGAAATCAGAAGTGAGAGATGCCAGTAATGTTGTTACTACAGAAGACCAGTGCGATAGTTCAAGCAATCCTGATAACCCACAGGTGCATGATGAAATGCACCTGCCTACTATACTCATGAATACAACAGATGTACCAGATGGTAAGAGAAAAGCCACTGAGGAAATATCTAGGCAAGAAAGTAAAGATTCTATAGAAGATGTGGGAGAGAAAATCGAAATCACTTCTCCTGGAGCTTGTGTAGAAACTCCTGATTTTCAATGGTCAGTGACTTCGCAGAGGCAGCCCCCAATAGGCGAGAGCCAGCATGACAGTGGAGAGTCATTCCTGGTTATTTCAGTAGAGGAGCCTAGACAAAATTCTAGCACAGACCAAAATCAGAGTGGTAGCAACTGGTCGACAGAAGTTGTCCCTCCGTCATCACAGGAGAACCTTACATCCTGCAGCTTGTCTTCCTCTTGGGGAATTTGTCCGTCATCCCAGGACGATTCTTTCACAACACAGAGTTTTGAAGAAATGAAGGAACAATTGTCAGAGATAGATAGTAATGGAGATGCCGGAAGAAAGGTTCTTTCCTTTAAGGATATGACCTGTTGTCATGGTTTTGAAAAGAGCGATGACACCTACTGTCCTTTGTCAATGATCGCACAAAAGGGAAGCAGCGATGAGGAATCTGATATAACGGAAGGTGATCCATGTCCAAGAGTTCGAACAAGAAGCTTTTCTCTTCCAGGATCTAATGAAATGTCTGTGAACAGGTCCGAGGGTCCCTGTTCTCACAGTGAGCTCTCAAGATCTGCCAGCGTACCATGTAAACTGTCGGCTGCAGATTTCAGTAACCGGGATAAAGACGAGTTTTACACCCCAAGCAGCCCAAGAAAGATTTATGGTAATCCGTTTTTCAGAGGAAGCTTCTATGGCAGCTCTGACAGTTTTAAATCAGTATCAAGTGAAGAAGATATTTTAGATTCATACATTGAGCAAGGAGAAGATGCACTAGAACACTGCAATGATTCTGATATCCATGACGTTGGGGCGCACAGGATGGGCAATGTGAAATTAACAAGGAACAGAATCATCAAACAAACTTCCTTTGAGGAGTCCCAGGAAAGACTGACGTCTGATGATTCATTCGTAGAAGAATTATCTGATCCAAGAGACAGATTTTCATCCTTTCACAAGGATAAATTCAGAACTGATAAAACTGCATTACAAAGTAAGAAAGACTCTTCAGAACTGGACGATATTAAGGAGTCTTCATGGGAAAGTACAGATAAAGAGAGTGTTAGTGAAGACAGTTCTGGCCGCCTAAAACGTTTACGTGCAGGGTTTGGAACACAAGGTTCAGAATCATCTCTTGGTGATGCATTTCTTACCGCCGGTAAGAAATTTGTATCAAATTTCAAGCCACCATTTAAATTTGACAGCCTCAGTAGCAGTAGTACAAAATCCTCAGAAGTATCTGGCGGAGAATCTCTAGATCGTTCAGCAGAAAATCCACCAAGACCTTCTCCTGAGGAGATGACTTTAGACATTGGAACAGCAAGGGGAGTGATGTACTCGTCGTGTGGTGCAAGGCGTTTGTCAAGGAGCCATGCTGTCATAGAAGAATCTTTGGACAGTGATACGGACACTCATTATGGGACACCCAGAGAGGAGATTATGCCAGAGGTTAGGAGTGTGGACAACAAGGGTGTGGCCAGGGTTGGTGGCTCCATAACGGGCGTCAGACGGATGCACCCAAGTGAGCTTATTTCTATTCCCACCACTGTTGTGGCCTTGGAGACAACTTGGGAGCCAGGGAGAAATAAATACACCTTGTACAAAATTGAGGTTTGTGTAAAATCTTGTTGTTAGCCTTTTTGTTACTGTAGTGTCATTCCATTTGTGATGTCTCCCTATGTTCCAAACCTATTCATGAGTGAACTTTTCTTGAATCTTGCGTTCGAAGAGGGGGTGAGGGAATGGTCATACAGACAAAGAGATGAGCTCATTACATTTTCGACTTGTAACTCAAAAGACTTCCCTTGAAAGTCTTGAAACTTGAGTCGAGACTTGATTCTCAAAATTTTTGAGGGTTTATTCTTGAGATACAGTGTACCTTTCAGCAGTACTGAAACAATTTACTGCAGAGAAAAAAGATATTAATATTGATTTGATGTGAAGTGTACATGGCCTTCATTTTATTGAACTTTTTCTTTTCTTCTTTTCCTGAGTGAGGGGGCCATCTCAAGAACTAATGAATGATGGCAAATGAAAATGAAAGTTGAGTGTGCATAAAACCCCTTTCCCTATTAAACAAGAACAATGAACATTTCCTTAAACACAGAACTACACTGTAAACAGCCAAGACATTTCTTCAGGGCTGTTATCCATCATTGGAGTGGTGTCCAATTTACAGGGAATTATGAACTGGTTGTGTGAGCTCCTTGTGGCATGTCTGCAACTTTCCCTTTTATGCCAACCAATTCTATTTTGACAGTACGACATCAGGATATGGCATGAGGTGTACAGTGCAGCCGTAAAACAAGCCAAGAGTGAAGCTAAGAAAGAACGGATGAGAAGGAGACTGTATGGCGATCTGACTGATAATGAACAAGAAGACAAGGAATTGTCTCTTGAAAGAATTAAGAGAAATGTACCTTTGAAGAGAGTTATCAACAGACGGTACAGGGAATTCATGGAGCTCCATAATCGGTTGACTGGTGGACAACTTAGTGTGCATATGAAAGGTATTGATCAAAATAAAACTTATTGCCTACAGTACATTGTCCAATAAAATACTAGTTATAATCAAAGATTAGGGAGCGCGTTCAATCATCTTGATCCCTGCTCTCGCTCCTTTGCCAAGTTGTTGCTGATGTCATCCGCCCCTGCAAAATCTGTGGGGGATGCCAGATACATGTACTGTACATGTACGTGTCCCAAGATCCATTTATTCGTTCGTTGATTGATTGTCCCTGTACAATCTTGACTCCAAATGCAATTAGGAGTGCGTTCTTTCTACGTCGAAAGTGATTAAAGCATGCAATGTACTGCTTCTAATCAATATTCTGAAACCATAGTGCTGAGTCCAAACCCTCTGATCAACTGGATCACACTTCAAGTCTGGAGAGGTACCCACATGTAACTACAGTGGAACCTCGATTTAACGAACCTCTATTCAACGAAGTCCTCGATATAATGAACGATATTCTATGTCCCAGCCAAAGTTATAGTAAAATGTATGGAATAGAACCTCGATATAACGAATTCTTCGATATAATGAACATAATACGGAAGCCCAAACGTAAAATCTACCTCGATATAACGAATTACAATGTCAACACGCGACAGAAGATAAATGCTGAACAGATCAACACTCTGAAAGTGTCATTTTTTTGGTAAACAAAAGCTCCACGTCTGCTCAAGAGTGAAAATAATTGCTACTGAAAGCCACCATGCTTAATGAATTGCATCTCAAAACGCAGCACTTCTGGGTGACGAAAATTGCATTGAATTGCGTGACAGAAGTAACCTGTGTTGAAAATCAATCATTAACTATGACCTCGATATAACGAACATTTTAGTCGCGTCCCCTCAAGTTCGTTATATCGAGGTTTTCCATATAACGAACCCTCGATTTAACAAACAAATTTGGCCGGTCCCCAGCAACTTTGTTAAATCGAGCTTCCACTGTGTAAAATTTTATTAGTTTTAATAACGGCATCAAAAGGTATGATAATCATAACATGGTCTCTTGGTCTTTTTACTCTGAGTGTTTACATGTAGGTTTAGTGGTATACATGAAGTATTTATTAGTAAAGGAGTACAGCAAAGCCAAAGCAGATGCAAAATTACTTTTTAATTAAATTCCCTTAATTCAATTTAACTGAATTATTTTTTTTTTAATTCAACTCAGTCTATACACTTGCAGCAGCCAGGCGTGGATCCAGACCAGTTTCCAACATTTTATGGAAAACTGTCAATCTTTTATTTTATTATTATTATTATTATTATTATTATTATTATTGTTGTTGTTGTTGTTGTTGTTGTTGTTGTTGTTATTATTATTATTATTATAATTATTATTATTATTATTATTATTATGATGATAATTTATTAAAATATTCCACACAAATTGCTATTTACAAGTTAAAAGTATATAAAAAAAAGAGCTATTAAAAAAACTGTCAATCTTTTATTTTATTATTATTATTATTATTATTATTATTATTATTATTATTACAATAAATAGATCTTTTTAGAATGAAAGAAAATTCCCAAGTATGAAAAATGCTTGCCAGAGTGACGTCAAAGTTCAGACTTGGACATAATGAAGAGGAAGAATAGATGTATGTGGAAGAAACCTCCACCAATGCATTTAAATGGGACATTTGTTACTTTTTTCAGACATTCTCAAACCGAACAGGAAGTACAATCTACCGTTTGGAAGGCTTGATCCTCACGTTGTGGAAGGAAGAAGAGAACTGCTGCAGTATTATTTGGGGGTGAGTGTTAAGGAACCAAACTTTTAACTTATTATAATAACATTGTGACTCTATTTGAGAAAACCTGGCACATGAAAGTAGCAGTTTGACAGGGTTTTTGAAATGTGTTGATAAGTGCAATTTCAAGGCAATGATAATGCTTCACACTGTATTTGAAGTATTAAATTCAAATCATTGTAGTAACATTAGAGATGTTCTGAAATGTTTTGAAATGGTTGAACAGAGAATAGTTTTTTTCCTTCGACGTCTTGCTCTAAATCCCCCTGAGGCGTGAATTCAAATTGGCATAATGCGACAAAGAAAGATACAACAGCATGGAATGTATTGTACATCGATTTCAGAAAGCAAATCCAGCCAAAGCAGTTATTTCAATGTGACCATGTTGTGCTTGCCTGGAACTTGCAACTGGGAATCACTACAGCTTGCTTGACTGATGTTAGAAGACAACATGCTTGGCAGTGATCTCAAGCATGTATTTGCCCTTGGGGTTAGTCAGCCCTTCCAAACTTACAGTGAACTGTATGGAACAAAACCTCAACATTGCATGGATATGATATCACATCGACTGCATGCATGCTTTAAATTTATCCCACTTTCTGTAGATTACACTTGTAGTATAATCACAGTTCAGCACCAGTAGCAACACCGATAGCTGCATGCTCTCAGCCAGTGGGACAAGCAATAGCTAAGTTTAACAACTGCAGGAAGCTGAGTGGAAGAAGTGTGCCCGGGAAGTCCCAGGGGTCTCCACTGTGACCAGCCAGCCCGTACAGACAGTGATACGCTCCCATGGCTGCCAATCCCCACAACCCAGCCATGAGCCCCACACACAGTCACCTGGACACCTGTCACACTGCGTAAGCAGTGGAAGAGGGGCAACAGGGGTGGAGGGGGAAAACTGAGACAAACCAACGATCCACAAAGACCACTATGCACCGCCATGCTTCCACCATCACACTTCCACAATGTGGTGCTTTGGGCATGCGCTAACCACCAAGAGTGGCTGACCGCCCGATGATAGCCAGCTTTTTTTTGTTGTTAACTTACATGTAGTTAAATTGCATTTATCTGCATATAATATGTATTCATACACCTGTATAACCATAAATTTTTTTTTTAAATTAATACTTAAAATTTTTTGTGCATTCTCACATGTACATTGTACAGCAGAAGTCCTAGATTTACAAGTAGACTTTTACTGAGTGGTTTGGAGACAGAGACAACTAGTGATTGCAAAGTCAAAGGTTCGAATCATGTAGGACAACTCAGATCTACTGTATTTTCTTTTTCTGCGTACGTGTATGTCTGTCTCACCCCTGATGCTGAAAAGGGTTCATTGCAGGCTACATTGTATGTTGTGCATTGTCAAACCTTCATCATCTTTCAGAGCCTAATATCCAAGCCACCTTTGCGAAACAGTGAAGACCTAAAACAGTTTCTTGGGGTGACAGACGGAGAGCAGATATCGTTTATCAAACCCAGTGTTGCACAAATGATGAGCCAATCGGTTCATGTTCCACGAGTGGACAAGGTAATTTGGCACTGAATAATTAACATCATTTATTTAAATGAATAAAGATTTTCCTTCCCCAGATTTCATCATTGTTTTTTTTTGGTGTTAATGTCATTGACAAGTAAGCTGTTTTTGAATGACTTCTACATGTGTATAAAATTATGCTTTTTCAACCTGAATTTTATACGGAAAGAGGGATCTGGTTCCCACAAGTTGAATGGTTTTTATCTACTAGGCAATTTATATATTAATTTTTTTATAACACGAGGAAGATTATAACCTAATAAATTTCAAATGTTGTAATTCACAAATTAAACAAAAATTCTCATACAAGTAACTGATTGATACCAGTTTCTTGTTACCAAGGATGTCGTGAAGAGCCAGCTACATGTACTGGTGAATTTCATCGTCTTAAAGAGATATTATCACCTGCTGCAAGATTGGGAACTAAATTTTGACAGCACTCGCCATATGGGGCCAGTGTCTTATAAGAACTGCACCAAAAAAGTCACAATTTGTACTCACCCAGGAAGATTTGACACTCCCCTAGGCAAGTGGGCGAGTTTTAATTTCCATCCCTGCAGCTGAAATTTCAACAGTACACAAATACTTGAGGCTAATTTTAAAGATGCACAGTCCAAGAGAATGGTAATGGTATTTATATATCGCATTTTCTATATGCATATATTCAAATGCGGTTTACATTACTACTAATAATGAAATAGCACAAAGACCAAACCAGCACACCGGGAACTCCATGCCCTACTCTTTGCAATTAGTGTGTGGGTTCTTTAACGTCCCACAGGGTTATGACCATTGAAGTGTTTTGAGACGGGGCTTACGGTTTATCGTCCTTATCCGAGAAGACTAGAAAGTGTAACCATTTGCAGATGTAATTACAAAGGCAGCACTTTCTCCTCAGTTATTTTAAAGACCCTGAGCGTTGGTCCGGCCGGGGTTTGAAGCCACGACCTCCCGCACGGTAGTCCGACGCTCAACCAACTGAGCCAACTGGTCGGCTGGGTTTAGTATGGGGCCGTTAAGGCTCAGTTTCATTGTGAATGTTGTTATTGACAGGCAGCAGCTGTTTCACCCCATTACTGCCACTCTTCATCCACTCTTGTTTCTGGCCATTCATCCAATGGCTCTAAGAACTCCACTCAAGCAATGATTGTTAGTAGCATAATTTCCTGTTGGTTGTCACTACTAAACAGAAGCTGCATTCAAATACAATACAATACAATACTTTCTTTCACATATTTATTGGTAGAGCAGTCCTAATACATGTTGTGGCTAGTTACAGTACAGCCCTTTATGTGGACTGGCATATTTAATTAACAATTCATACGTATCACAACTGGATTATATGAATGCAAACAAATTTAACTGCGGATGAAAATGATAATTAAAAAAAAAAAGGACCATTGCAGTTACATACGCCAAGATATAAGGGTGCTATCGTGGAGATTTTGCTGTATGTTGGCTAAAACTACTCAAATTTTTGTCAAAGTACTCCTTCTTTAATGAAATCGCTGTTAGAGCATCCGGGAGGAAAATATGAAATTATTTCTCCCAGGAATAAGAGAGAAGTAAGCTTTGTTACCAAGAGAAAAATAAAAAAATGAAATAAATAAATAAATATATATATAAATATTAAATAAGTACCAGCTGAAAACTAATGAGCATCGACAATAAGACTGCAAGACGTTTTCTTTGACTTTGCGTTTAAAAGTTTTAAAGTGCCTATCACCCTTACACAGTTTTAATGAATTTCGAAAATTTATGCATGTCTAAGACGCTTTGCGAAGAAATAAGTCGTATTCCATGTTTCGTTTTGTTTTTATCAGACGACAAAATCCCCAAAAATACTGTAGGCCATTTTCCGCCATATTGAATACAAAAAAGAGCAGTTGAGAGACTGGGAACTAACAGAGCATTTCTCATTTGTCACTACATTCTCTGTACTGAATTTGGAATGTGCCAGGAAGGTCACCGTGCGAGCAGAGCCTCCTTTCGTCTACTTTTGAAAATGAAAGGAATTGGGTAAGGGTGATAGGCACTTTAAAGGTTAGGTGTTTAATGCTTTTACATTGATTATTCCAAACTTTCACTGCTGCAAACCGAATGTTGAATTTTTCCATGGTTTGAATAATCAACTAAAATCTGTTTTTAATCGACTATGTAGCACGACGACGCCTTTGGGTCACGTCCATAGTCCCGCGTCGCCGTCCTGTAGAAATTTGAATTTACGATTCGCAGTAAAGACAACGACGTTGGTGCGCGTACAGCAAATTTTCCCGCCATTTCTGAATTCTTCTTTCTTTCTTTCTCTCTTTCTTTTATTTTTTTTTCGTCACAAACCTGGTTGTTCAAACCAAAATGCCTAACGTCAGACAAAGGAGAGCTTGTATTGCATATGCTTATCGAAAGAGCTGAATAAACGAGCAAGAATTTGTACTTTCATACAATGCTCACAAGTCAACAAGTCCAGAGGTTCCGTACTGGAACTGTTCGATTCAGACGAGAAAACAAACGACGAATTCAAGGCCGAGTTTCGGTCAACAGCAACAAGAAACGGGTAAAAAACTTTTCATTTAGTAAGAACGCTTCTTTTGTTCAGCGAAGTAAATTTCCTAGCTGTCTAACTGAGCTATCTCGGCTCTGTTTCTGACTGTTCAAAAAAGATACACAACTTTTCAGTCCTTTCAAATTTCGGTTGTAGAATGTTGTTACTTGAATAAAACATACAAAAGAAACAATAACATATGTCAAAAACACCTAAAATTTGAAAAATAACCTCACGTCCTGCTCTTTCCAAGACGCCGGCAAATTGCTCTCACCAACGTCTCAACTTTGGTTCGACGCCGGTAAGTGATCTGATAGGCATGCGTAGTAGGCATGTCGAACAATTCAACGGCGCCGTCGTACAAGAGTTGTCGATTCGTAAGCTTCTATTATTCCTGGCCAGTCGCATTTACAAAACTTTCAACGCCAGCCCTGTCTCACAAAAAATGTACTTACGTTTTTGTGGATAAGTTATTATCAACATGATATTTTTTGTCTTGAAGATGTTGAGTAGGCAAATGACGAAAGTGATTGACAGTATCAAGACAGCTTTTGATTCAGGTAAAGTCGTGTACTTTTTATTTATTTCATGATTTTAAGGCTGCGAATGCAAGCGCAAGAGATTTTTACACGTGACGTAAAAATAATGCAAGCGCAAAAGATGTTGACACAAGACGCAAATCTGATTTAACGCAAGCACGAGATACTTTTACAAGTAACACTAGTACAAACACTAGGAATCGCGTGCACACATGTGCAGTTCAAGTGGTTATTCAAGATGGCGAATAGGTCATGCTTCAGTCCCTTGCAGCGCGATTTGTCCTAATTTTGTTAGCGATGTTCATGCTTCACACAAATGAAAATACAAGCGCAGCCCAAATGCAAAAAAAAAAAAATTCTTTTCCTTGTGCTTGCGTTTGCATTTATATTATTACTTGTGCTTGCCTTTGCGCTTACACTTGCGTTTGTGTTTGTGTCGCTGTGTATTAGAGTCAGCAAATTAAGTTCAATTTTCTCGTTGCTTTATTTTCAGTCGAAGAGGAAGAAAACCTACCAGAGGACTATTCTTCTGTGGCAAATGAAAAAGCTCTTGTTCCTTGGAAACTGGCAGATCAAGATGCCACGATTACGAGCCCAGTGAGTATAACTTGTGTTGATGATGACGCTCATCATCATCATCATCATCATCATCATCATCATCATCATCATCACGGCGGCGATGCTGTCTATAGTAATGATGTTGATGACAACGATGATGGTGATGTTTATAATTGCAGTACCAATAACGTAGTGGGTTAGGGGGAGGAGACGGCTGACATTTCAGACTACCAATAACGATGCTAACAGTGGAAATAATATTTGTGGTGGTGGTGAAGGTACTTTTGGTAGTGATACCTAGGATACATAGCGTACCGCTTCTGATTTTCAGTCGCTTAGAGCAGGTTCTTTTCTTACTCGTTTCTTGACCAACAAATTGTAGGTCTGACAATGAGAAAATGATTTGTACAATATTGGTCAAGAAATAACTATTAATGAAGCTCTCACCTTATTAAACTGAGGTTTTTCTTGCGATATATGGTTGGTCATTACATTATGGAGCTCCATCAGTTACAAAGAATGGACCACATTCTGCTAGAAGGAAAGCTCAATTCTTTAATTGGAATCTCATTCTCAGCACTCCAACTAACTCGTGCAATACATCAAGAGCGTACTAAACTGGATATCTCTTTTGTAGGAAGCTGAGTTGAACCAAGAGAGCCAGTTTTCAACGTATTGCTACTCTGCATTTCTTACTGACCGCGAGGAGTTCAGACCCCCCACCCCACCCTCCCCGATGGTCTCGTTCTCTGAAGAAAAACAAGAGAATCTTGATGAAGAGGACGCAGGCAAACTGTGGGGAAGAAAGTGGAACAACAAGGTGCTGCCGTTTGATTCAGGAGAAGATGGTTGGGATGTTTATCTTAAAACACATCAACCGCTGGGACCCCGGACAGCTGGTGATGGGAGTGATAATCCTGATGAGCTCACTCCAGCTTCCTCTAACAATCAGTTTCCATCCTCCCAGTCAACAACTACGTCTGTGTCGCAGTCAGGTCCACTCAACAGGGAACGATCAGGGGCGATTTTTAAGAGGTACCTAGATGTGCAGTCAAGTGCTTCACAAGGCAATAGGCCTCCTGGGCAATCGCCTACTCACTCTGTGCCCAAGAGCAAGTCTATGGAGGGAATTGCATCCGCAGCTCCCACCAGTAAGTTCCAGTTCAAGCCTCAGAAGATTTTGGAAGCTGCCAAGCGAATTGGGCAAGGTGGTAAGAGTGGGTCAATGGAAAGCCTCGATGTACTGCCTAATGAAAAAGAGAAGAAACAGGGAGGTTTAAAGAAGTTACTCAAAGAGTCCTCCATTCCTGTTTTGGGTGAAAATCCAAAGAAAAAGAAAGCTGCTGTTGTCGGCAAGGCAGAAGCTCCTTCTCCAACAACACATCCCCTGAAAGCAGATGAACCATGCGCATTCTCTGAAATGGACCAGCCAAGTAACTTTGATGATAGCTCCCTTGCAGAAGGGACTGCCACTGGCTCCGATCTCCAGTGCCCCCTCTCTGATGCCATTCTTGCTTTGCTGTGTGAGCTCCTTAAGGATCGTGGGTCATGGCTGACAGTGGATCGCGTGCAGCAGGGATTCTCAGGAACGTTGGCAGGACTGCTTGAATGGTATGGAAGGGTTTAATGCCACTGCCCTCTACCCTCCTCCTCCCCTGGGCTCGGATGTAAACCCTCCTAAATACAAGGCTCTTCATTAAGGACGTTGGCTCCTTTTGCTACTGTTCACATGTTCTGTGCAGCTTGTGATGGTCTGAGAAACGCGGGTATCTTAAGGATGGTTTCTACTAAAACAATTACGATATTGTTGCGCGGTTTACCACTATACCGGAAAAGCACATTTTAGCAATCATTTCTAGGAGATGATTAAGCTTCAATTTGAAGAAAAATAAAATCGTCATTGCTATATATTTTAGAGCTTTAAGAATTATAATTGCTTCGTTTTATCTGAAAAAATGCATGGCTACCCCTAACTTTGGGGGGGGGGGGGGGGGGGGGTTCAACATTCTTTGCTAAGATCTGCTTTTCCCGCATAGCGATAAGCCGCACCTCAGTTTTAGGAGGTACCTTCCATTATTTGAGATCCTAAATTCATTCTAGCAATTAGGTACCTCTTACTTGTAGAAAACGTAATTGATGTTTGGTCCAAATTGGGAGTTATTGGTCATGATATTGTTCTTTTCTTGCAAGTTTAGAAATTGTGCCTCCGGCCCAGTCTAAAAACTTACAGAAGAAAAAAGAGCTAAACTGTATCAATAATTGTCCACTAATGACCTCAAACGAGTTGAATAACATCTTTAATTATTCCACTATTATGTCATTTCACAAAATAAGGTCAAGAAAACGCGCAAAATATAAGACCGCAATACACTTTAGTTTGGCCGGTTTACAACAGAGCGAATACGGACAAACACAGTTCACTGGCTTTCTGTGTTGTTACGTCATTCGCACGCGCCGATACTGATGAACAGATAATGCCGGGTGTATTTCAACACTCTTTCCAGAAAAGAAAAGCCAAAATAACAAAATATTTTGTAGTGAAAAATAAATCTCTTATTCGATGGTTTTACATATAATACGCGCGGACATTTTGCTCATTGCTCGTATTTTCGTTGCCCCGATGTAAAACCATCGTATAAGATATATGAATGTTGATGTTTTTGTGTGTTTAACTGAAAGGTGCGTTCAAAGTGGAATAGATGACATCACAAGTGACGAGTCATGGACACTGTATCTTGACAAGCTTAATGAAGCAATATGGCCGGGAGGAGAACTCAGTGAAGAGGTCAAGAAACCGAAATCAGAGATGGAGAAAGCTCGGACAAGGAAGGAAGCTGCATTGGCTCTGATGGATGCATTCCCAGGTAGATATTAACTTTTCAAACTCTTTAATAATTCATGAGGATGATACATAGGAAATGCCTACCGTTAGGGGGGTTTGGAAATGTGATCTAAGTAAGTTATGAAGTCATAAAATTTGGTGAACGTTTGCTTTGAATTTCTTCAAGAATTATTAATGTGTTCAAGAGGCTATATCAAACACGAGTAAGACGATGCAGGCGAGTGTTTATTTTTATCAACTTCGAGGCGTTGAAAATTAGATGAAACTCTCTGTTGCTGATATGTTACTTGAATGTCTTTCAATGTTTCCAATAAATTTCTAACAGGCAGTTAAGATGTGCATCAAACTGTGTTGCAGGTTTCATAAGGTTGTTGATTGGCCCCAGACTTTACCACCAGACCGCAGTTAATGTCATTGACTCACTACAATACCCACAACTCAACAAGTAAGTGATGGGAATGAAGTGAACGGTAAGAGCCCAGTTCTCATGCAAATGCTTAAATGTGCTTGCAACGCAAATGAGGAGTTTATCCTGCACAAGAGTGCAAACATTATGTTCAACTTTTTGAGGTCTGTCTTATTCTATTAAATCTTAACTTCTCATTTGATTTAAGTTTCAGTTGCCAAATCTTTATTTTTTACCTAATTTAATCATTAACTCCCTCCCCGACTCTTGTTTTTTCTTGTACATATAAATGTTCTTGAAATGTCTTAAAAAATGACGCACAAAAAACCTGTTTTCCTTGCAGGATCTTGTTGTACATTTTGTTGGAGCTGTTACTCTCAGAATTTGTTCCAGAAATTCAGGAAACGTCACAGTTCTTCAGACGCATTACGGCGCAAAAGTAACGTTAATTAGTCCCGAATATATGTACTGTGCATACTATAGTAGCTTTTAATACTTCCACTCTTGAAAGAAATTTACGTTCAACTGTTGGAATGCCGTCTAATTTCAAATGTCCTTGAAAAACGTGGAAACAACCAGTTTCAATATCCGACAATACAGCGTAGTTGTAGCGTCATGTGGTTGTCCCTTTGTATTCTTTGCCCAACCTAGCTCCCAAGGCCTCCTATCTTCCTCTCTCGACAAAGATTTGTCACGTGACTTATCAGGTGACTACCCCCAGGAAACGTCTCCCCACTGTGGGTAGACCTGCTCTCACATTTTGTTCATCTTACCGGGGAAGGGGGGGGGGGGGGGGGGGAGAAGACAGATTTTTACACGTGCACGAAGCCGAGAGAAAGCGTGAAATTTGACGCATTTTCTCATATGTAGACATCTGGGGTGCTTACCATTTGCGCAAACCACATAACCGGCACAAATACGACATGATTTAGCTTGTCTTAACAGAAGATGGATAACATGCAAAATGTATGAACATGAGCTGTAAATCCCAAAAAGAGAAATAACAATCCATCACTTTGACTAGAAGCCCATAATTTCTGAAGTACTCCAAATAGAATGATGCGTACCATTTGAGTTTCCAACTGGAATTTTCGGGTTTTCCATGTAAATGGTAAACACCCCAGGTCTGCAAAAATCTACGGTTATCATAGTGAGTTTCAGAGAGCATCTGAGAGAGGTTAAAGATACAGAGCCCGACGCTGAATTGAAGTAGGCTCTGATTTGAATATTCTATTTCTCAAGAAAATCGATCTGCAGTAGAACTGTTTCCAGAAATTATACCAGGAAAAAACTGAAGTTTTCGTTGCCCTTTTTACGTATTTTAATCCTTCAGTAGCAGCGTTACCTTTTGCCGCGATCAACGCGTAGACGAAGATACAACCTTATTGTATCTTGTATATTTCGTATTTACAGTGATTTCGCAATGCCTATGGTAACTGCTTTACTGTGAGAAAAGGCGTAGTTTTCAAAATTTTCTTTCGTCTTGTTTAAAAAGAAAGAAATGTTTTTGGACCTGATTTTCAGCAATTGAACATAAATTTGTTGTAGCAGTGGAAGTTAGCTTTAAGAGAAGCTTCGTGGTGGTTTGTTGATCTTAAATTTGACATATCTAAGGAATAATTGTGGTTCTAAGAATTGAATAGTGTAAGGCCAACGCTTCAAATGGTTTTATCTTTTGCTTTAGCATTTTATCAATATTTATCAAACCAAGTGTTGCCTAGAAGCTCTCTCGGTGAACAGAATGCTTAGTATTGTTGAAAGTTTTGAAAGTTTGTTGAAATGAATTTAAGGACGGCGCCTACTTTTGTTACTGCGCATACGTTCTGTGCATCTCGAGATACTCGGGTTTCCTATGGGTGGTGCCTACTAATACAGGGATATTTTGGCGCGTTGCAAAAATATACGGGGAAAGCAGAACTTAGCAAGTGCTCTTGGTATCCGAAAAGAAAATTTTGGAGTTACCATGCATTTTTCGGAGATAATAGAGCTTCAATTTGGAGGAAAAAAAAAACGCCATACATTGCTTTGCATTTTACAGTTTTTTATTTTCTTTTTTTAGAATAATTGTTGCTTCATTATCTCTAAAAAAATATATGGTTACCCCCCCTTTTTTTGAGGGGGGGGGGGGGGGCGAGAATTTCGAAAGCCCTTGCTAAGATCTGCTTTCTTCGTACAGTCATAAACCACACAAACATACTTCTTTATTAGTAGGCACCCTCCTTAAGTTGGGTTTTAGGACGGTGCCTTGTCAGACGGAGGGGTTTTTTTTGCACACTTTCAAGGACAAAATTGTGTCAAACCTACGTATTTTTCAGAGAAAATTAAGCAGCAATAATTCTGAAGAGGTTTGAAATACGTATTTATTTCCAAACTGAAGATTTATTTCTTTGAAAAATGCGTGCTTACACCCGATTTTCTTTTTGGATTTCATTAACTCTTGCTAAGGTCTGCTTTTCTTGCATAGTCATAAACCACGCAAAGATACAAGTGTATTGGTGGGCACATCCCTGATGCGTAGAACGTATGTGCAGTAGCAGAAGCAGGCACCATCCTTAAACTGTGCTCCAACATCGCTTTAACCCTTTAACCCTTAATATCTAAGAACAAATTCTCCTATCTTGTCCCCATACTTTTCTTATAAAAGTACTGGGGAGAAGTTATAAAAATATCAAGATAATTCACTTAAGGTGATCATATCCTTAATTCTCATGACCACAGAGGTTGAATAAGCATTGATATTACAAGGAGAAATTTTATTCTTATCACTGTTAGGGCTGAATGAGTTAACATGCAGTTAAAGACGTTTCAACTGTGTTGAAAGACTTCTCCAAACGGTCTCAAACTTAGCTTCAATGATTTTAAAATGTTGAGCGAAAATTGAAAAAATGGTCAAGTAGTTTTATCGTGTCAGAAATTTCTATTTAATCAAAGAACGAATTTATCAAAAGAACTATTTATTTTATGAGATTTGCGATAAAGAGTAATGTATGTTCGTAAACCAGATCATAAACGTTTTTCGTAGAATCTGATGATTCTTAAAATAAATATTTTACTATTTTCAAAGGGGCAAAATGAAATGGAAAGACCCGCACAAAATTTATAGATCTGGCACTCGGTGAACCCTTATTTGGAGTTTTAACAAAGTAATCTTTATGCTGTGGTCAGAAGGTTATAAACAGCTGAACCAAAGAGACCCAATTTTAATTATGATCTTATTTCTTTTTTGGTGACAGTGCAGGATTTTTCATGTATTTTACATGTTCCTAATTTACAAGTATTTATCATTCGAGATAATCTTAATATGTATAATATTAATATTCCTCTGGTTAAAAATGAGCGCTGTAAATGCTGAAAATGTACGTGTTAAAACCCGTGTGAATTCTTATTTTGAAGGTCTTACCAGAATTTTCCTGAAGGTTCAATTCTTTTGGTCAGTTTTCACTTTTCGGTGAACTTTACTCTTTTGGGACGGAAAGTTGTTTTGTGTATGGTCCTACCTGGATTTTTCTTTACCTCGTCGCGCTATTGACATCCAAACAGCGTGTTGTGTGATGATGATGATGATGACTCTTAGGGGGTGGGGTCCACCCTCCATCCCGCTGATTATTACTCCAAGAGTGCTTAAGGCATGAGGATGAGGCTAGGGCAATTACGGCAAAAAAATTAGTTTTGCAGCGGGAGATAATAACGTCACATGACTTGGTATTACGTCATGAACATTTTCCAAACGGTGGCCATCTTGGATCCTCCATTTGGATTTCTTTATTTTCCCAAAACGCTAACATGACATTCTCTATTCTCAGTTAAGGCGGTAACGTTAACCCGTCGTAAAGATGACGAGTCGACATTTGAAATTCGTCGGATTTACTCATCTTATGCGAATTCAAGATGGGTCTTTCATGTAAGGCCATAAAACATGAACGTGATTAGTTTTCAACGGGGATATTTTCTTAACAGACACGTTTCATTTCCTGGGACGAGTTTATTACAATTTTTTACCTCGGATGTCAATTCGACAGATAACCTAACAATAAAAGCATTCTTACAATGTTTGTCAAGGAAAGTTATATACTAATTTCTGTTCATCAATAAAGTGAGATAGTGAGGTGTGATTATTGTGTAGGCCAGCCCTTGGCTTTGCCATTCAAAGAACAAAAAAGAAAGAAACTGTTCCCCGCAACTTTTGAAGTGAAACTGGTCTTGTTATTGGGTAAACGAAAGAAACTTCAGGCCGTAAGTAAGTTAAGTAGCATTTTATTAGCTACCTCGAAAAGCAACCGTAGGTTCTCTTTTCGAGTTGGGCTGAGCGTGAAGCAATAGGGAGATGCCCTTTTAAGAGTAGCTAGGTTCCAGGCCTTACCGGAAAGGCCAAGTTTCACCACGTTAAAACGTATACGCATGCGTCAGCTTAGAATCATTTGGTGAATCAGTTTTCGGGATGCAAAGCATTCGAACAGTAAACAAAGGTACACAACGCTGGCCAGTCTCCACGGCTTCGCTTCAAAAAATTGGCAAGTCTCAAACACAAAGAAAACGTTCGAGCTTTGAGCTTTTTTTTTACGTCTTTCTGACAATCACACGAAACTTTTTCATGACACCGGTTTGTTTTACGGTTTACTTTGATTTTTTTTTTTTGCGCGGGAAATTTTTGCGGCTGTCGTCTTGAATTAGAGCCATTGCGCATGCTCTCCGTTTTACCGCGGTGAAGGGCTGGGTTGAGATTTCGTAAACAAGATAAGTACATGAAACGTTCTTGAAATAAATATGTTATGACTTGATGAAATTAAAGAGTAACTAGAGATATTTATCCATATACTCAATATATTAAAGATACACTAAAATTTATTTTATTTAAGAAATTTTATTTGAATTTGGAATTAAATTAGTGACAAATTATTGGTAGCTACATGATGACTGTGAAGACCGTGTAAGAAAAATATTAAATGCTTATACAGATATCTAATATGCACGAGTGTCTTTTCTTAATTACATTTATCCTGTTCTAGAAACGGTTGACTGAAGCATAGTTTGCAGTTTCGATCTTGTTGATGTGAAAACAGAGATTTGTGAAACTCGTCGTCAAAACGTTCGTTTATGCACACGAGTTTTCATTCACATTTTACTCATCACGTTTCAGATATTGAAAACGAGCAAAAACGGTTCTTTTGGATTTGGTGTCTAAAGATCTCAGTTTCAAAATGTGTGGAGTAACTTGATTGCTCGGGAACACAAGCGTACAACCATAACATGAACTTCGAGTATCTTCACTTCTTTAATGACACGAGAAGCTCACACTCCAAATCTTTGTGACACAGCCTAAAAACTTCAACCTAACCCTCTGCGCTAAATGCGCTATAGAGAACGCTTAACGAAACAGAGAAAGAAGAATTCCGTCTTTGACGAACCTCATACCACTTATTGCATCTCTCGCACAATGCCGGGGGTAACAACATAAATTATCATAATTACAAAAACCTGAAAAGCGCGGGGAAAAAAACAGGACAAATTGCAATCGATTTTTTTCGGGCGCTTGGACCAAATAACTAGCCATTTGTACGAAAAAATCCCGGACATAAGCATTCCATTATCAGTAACATCAATGAGTAATCAATACTAATCGAAGATGGAACGTTTTGTGGCCTATTGAATACTCAAATTAGTTATCGATGTCATTGATTGGTCGTTGATGTTGTGGATTTTTTATTGATTACCCATTGATTACTCATTGGATAATCATTTCTACTATCCAGCACAAATGTTACGAATTTCCCGCCTTGTACCCTGCCAGCTCTGTTGGCTTGTTTAGGTCCCTGCGAAAGGCTTCTTTTTCAAATATCTTCTTTGTTATTGGCAAGACTGAGATCGTACGATATTTTCACATTTTTGGCGATCTTCAAATTGAAAAATTGGAGTAATTCACGCATGTTTCTATGATACAATATTTTTTTCCCTTATGTCCGGTACTTTACTTGAGCCTACTTGGAAATAAAAACATTCACAATGTTTCTCATTTGAGTCTTTGAGTACTTTCTATTTTCTAAAAAAAAAAATTTCCGTTGTGTGGTTGTCTAATTATCTGGCAAGCGTTTCCCCTTAACATTACAACTATCAAATAATCTCGAAACAATCCATTGATATTCTTCTTGATGTACGTGTTTTTATTTATTTTTTTAATTATTTTTATTTATTTTTTTTTTATCTCGGTGTGATTCTAATTTCGATACCCCACAAAACAGGCGTTTTTATGCGTTTTAGGGCAAGGAACGATCTCGAGGTGTGACTTTCGAACGCTGCCTTACGCTATGTGATCTCTCGCCCGTAAACGCATAAAAAAGTCGAAGCAAGGTCGAACGATCGCGAGGTGTGACTCTCGAGCGCTACCTTACGCTATGCGGATCTCCTCTCGCCTGTAAAATGCATAAAAATAACGTTTGTTCCGCTGGCTGAAATTTCAATGACCCGATCGATAATCATGATATGTAGCTGTACGTGACATCGGGAGGGTGTTAAGAGAAAAATTACAAAGCAGTGTCTCAATCGGTCCCTATTTAGTCTTCTCTTTCTCCAAAACGAACCCAAAGCAAAACCTTCGGCGGTTTTGGAAATATCACAAAGTCCCCCCTGAGGCTCAGAAACGAAATAAACGCCTTGGTTGAATGGGTTAATAACGGTTTTTTTTTATTAAGTGTCGCAAAATCAAAAACCCAAAGTAACTACAGTATATAACTCTGACTGATAACAATAGACATAAACAGAGCAATGAAACAATCAGAACTCGAAGCAAACACATGTAACTGGCGCAAAGCGCGGGAAAACGCCAACCTTTTTTCCAGGGTCCTCTCTCTTTGTCCCTCGAGAAAAAAACCCTGAGAAAGAGAGAAAAGGACCCTGGTTGCGGCTGAAAGAGGACCCTAAGAATGATGGAGGTTAGGGAAACGGGCTTGCGACAAAGGTCACGTTGGTTTTGCCTTTGCTTCTCATTGGTTGAGGTTTCGCTTTCATAGCCAATCACAGAAGTTTTAAAATGCAAAACTAAAGAAAACACTAACTACTTTCGACACTCAATTGAAAACTAATTAAGGAAGTGGTCAAAACTAATATACTCGAAAAGGACCCACCAAACCACAACATAAATGAATAGTCGTCTCTTCCTCAACCTTAAAAGATGATGTATTTATTGCTAAGCCAACCTTCTATCCAGCAGTAAAATTGTCGGTATTAGTCCTCTTCGAACAAACTCGTTTTGACCAGTTCCCTTAATGTGATCCCAAATGAAACTTATTCCCTTACACTGCATGATCGTGGTGACTCACTTCGTCTTAAAATTAAACAATTACTAAAGAATGAAGACCGACATCATTACTTGAACTAATCATTATAGATTTTACTCCATTAGTGTTTGTAGTCTAGTTTACACGACGGGTATTGAACTAGGTCACATTACTTTTTTCTCCAAAGTTATAAATAAACCCACAATAGAATTTGTTGAGAATTTTAAAGAAATAAGTGTTTTGACGGAACTCGATTTTTGTATGTCTGACAGAAGCCAGTTCAGTCCTTGTTAACTAGGCTCCCAACATTCATTGCGGTAGATATCTGTTCGGAAGACCTTAATCGCCTCAGGATTTTGGGGTTTTTCTTAAAGAAAATCTCACAATTTCTTCATCGTCTAAATGACTGCTCCATATTTCGTAACGTTGGAAAACAAATTTATTTCGTTTTAGAAGCGGCAAATATGTTATTAAAATTTAAAAATAGGCCAGCTCTCATTTTCGTAAAGCATACAACTGTTCCCAAATTCTGAAACGTTGTGCAACTTAAATTTTCAGTTAAACATCCGAACAGATCAAACCGATCGAATCAGCTCACACAAATACAGCTTTACTGAAAAGGCCACAAAACGATCTGGGAACACAGGACACAATATTTTAATTATTTTGCTCAAATGTTGTCGTTGAGCCGGCCCTGTTCGTTCACAATATTTTTTAGGCTCTAATTTTAGTGTACTAACGGACAAACAACAACAAGATATCACACGTGAATAAGGAAGAAACAAAGATTCGGAAAAAAATCCGAGTCCCAGATGGGATTTGAACCCACGATCCTCCGTGATCTAGTCGGATGCTCTAAACACTGAGCTACTGGAGACTCTATGGTGAACAAGGGTCAAATTGTGTGTATCGACTGGAACCGCATCGCGCAGTCAGTACGTGACCGTGTAGCTCAGTCCCCTACGCTGAAAAGCATTTCGCATTGATTGACTTTTTCTTTTAATTTTAATGTTTAACTAGTGAAAAAACTACCATATGACATGAATTTGCCTGACTATATTTTTGAAGGTCTTAGTTTGCCTAGACTATATTTTTAAACGTCTTTGATATCCTGGAAATCACATGTTTCTGACACCCCCCCCCCCCCCCCCCGCCAAAAAAAACAACAACAACGAAAAAAAAAACAGAAGGCATGCATTAAAATATTCCTACCAGCTAGCATTGCGTAATTCCGTGAGTTGTTCCCAAATGCTAATACCATATGGGAGATTCAGTTGTAGGTTTCTTACTCAGCCGTAGTTTTTGTCAATAAGATTGATATACGAACAGGTTGTTAACAATATATTATTCTACTTACTAATTGCCATAGATTTTGCTTTGTATCTTAGCTTATGGCACTTTTAAAAAGACAAATCAATGCTACGTATCTTTTAATTATAATATAACAGTAACTGATTATGGCTAGAAGTATTTGACATATACTATCATTAATCAGAGTAAAATGTTACCGCTTTGCAATCCTTCAATTAATTGCTATAAGCTGAGACACCAGCTCGGTACCAGTCTTCGTTTCCTTAAGTTGTTTCATAAAATGTTTCTACTTCATCCGGTTGAAAGTTGTAGGTCCCTGCGAGGAATGTGTTGGCGAAGGTGCTGCTAGCGCTGTACCCACTCGGAGGGGCGTAGGAGAAGCCAAAGTTTGTGTGTGAATTTGTGTTTGATGATGCGTAGTCAGATATGTAAAGATCATTACCAGCCCCGAATACAGGTCCAAGAGATGAGCAGCCGTATATAGCATAACTGTAAGAACTGGAACCATGCGCTCCTGGTGGAGATAACTTAACAGGCGCCCATCCTGGCTTGTTTACAAGTGAGAATATAAATGATTTGGAATCGTATATGTAGCTACAACTGGAACCTGATGGGAAGAAAAAGAGTGTAAAACATGTGAGTTTTTAACAATAACTTACAGGCAATAAATTCTTTTAGAAGCTTCGTTTACCAGGCGGTTGCTCAAATGAGCAATGCTAAATTTTAGGGAGGGTTAATCCAATGGGCTATACGGGGAGACTTTTCTCTAAAGGTCAGACTTTTGTGCCTCCTTTCAACATGTGAAACGGTAGCGAAATTTCATAGGATAAAAATATACACCGTGAATGGGTAGAGAATGAAAGAAGTGGACTTTTTCATGGTTACCGATGTATATCTTGTTTAGCGGGTGAACCTGTATAAAATTTGCTGTAAATACGAGGGAGTTCGGTCCTTTTTGAGAATTAGATTTAGAAAAGTAAAGCTATTTGTCTTAAGATTATTTTCGTAAGAGCGCAGATTGAGTCTATGATGACTGCAAATGAAGTTTTAAGTTCGATTTCTAATTAAAATATTCAAATTGTGGCTACATTACAAACGACATGAGACCTTTTTGGTATAAAGTTTTGCGAAAGTCGAAACGTCTAGATCTATGAAAGCATAAGTTTCTATCTGATGAAAGCGTAAATAAAAATGCACAAAAATGATTTTTAAAAAAACTTGAGTCCATCAATTTCGAGATGAGTTACAGGGTCTCCGATCCTTCAAAGTTGGCTTAAACTACATACAGTTGCTGCAATGTTAAACACGTGTGAACCTGAACCAAGATAGCGTCAGAAACCATGAAAAGGTCAAAGGCAAAGTGTGAACAGTCCTCCAGTACAAATTCATCCTTTCTGTAAGATCTTATAATAATGTTACTGATCTTTTGTTTTCTCTTCAGTTAGTTATTCATACATTTTCACTTCCCTGTTCTTCCCATATTTGTATCGTCAATTTTAGTTGTTTAAAAGCTGGATTTACGGTTTGGTCCTTTTCATCGCGTAACAGCAATCACTACCTGCTTGTAATTTCTGTCATGTCGGTTACTCGTTTGTTTGAACTCGTTCTAGTTTTAATTTCAAATTCTCATGTTTGTTCTAGTTTAAACTTTCTTTTCCTCATTTCGGTTGGCTTAGTTGGTAGAGTACCGGACTACCGTGCGGGAGGTCGTGGGTTCAAACCCCGGCCGGACCAACACTCAGGGTCTTTAAATAACTGAGGAGAAAGTGCTGCCTTTGTAACGACATCTGCAAATGGTTAGACTTTCTAGTCTTCTCGGATAAGGACGATAAACCGTAGGCCCCGTATCACAAACCTTGTTTGTAAATAACTCTGTGGGACGTTAAAGAACCCACTCACTGTTCGCAAAGAGTAGGGAAGTAGTTCCCGGTGATGTAGTCTGGTCTTTGTGTGTATACTCTCATGGTTGGGTGGGTAAATGCTCGGAGATATTAGCTGCATTAAGCTACTCTGTAAATCCGAGGGTAAATAAAGATATGATGATGATGATGATGATGATGATTTGATATTATTTGGGACTCGCCTGCTAGCTGATAAATTCCTCAGTAAAGAAAGCACACCACACTGATTTAGACTTCGAAGGTTTGCACCATTTTGCTCTCTCCCGTGTTTAGACAAGAGATACAACAGAGAGGTTAAGCACCACGTTTACGGCAAACGGCAGAAATGACCACGTGACCATGTTTATCCTTCATTTGCCGCTCGCTGTTTTCAGTTTTTCAGAAAAATTGAGTGTTTTTGCGTTAGAATTAAAGACCAGAATTATCTTGTACTATTTTCATCTACGTACTCATATTTTCAAGAAAACATAAACGCGAATCTCACGTTTGCCGTTTGCCGTAAACGTGGTGCTTAATCTCTCTAATAGCATCTAAACCCAGACATGCACATAAATTAGACTGACATTGTTTTACTAACAAAGTAGTTTTCAGTCAAGTAACTTCACAGTAATTTTTAAAGAGTTGTTTTTACTTCAGCTACAGTCGACCATCCTGCGAGCAGACCAGCTTTATTCCCAGGGCCTTACGCGTTTATCGGGCCATCCGAACCTTATATTAGAGTCCTGGGGCTAAGCGCGATCAGCTCCAGCGAAATCACAATGAATAATACGCCAAGAAATACTGGGGACGAGACTGCGCAGGCGCTAGTGTTTCTTTCCTTCGCCGAAAGGAAGTTGGAGATCTCTGCTCACAGGCATAAAGGGAAGTGAGGATTTTTAAATTTAAAATGATTAAAAGGGCGTTTAAGTTCAGTGAGAATTCAGTTTACTACCCTGTTAATAGCGTTTCGTTCCATGTCGTTCAAAAAATGGAAATTAACGGGGAATGGTACTAACCGAGAAGAATAATTTTTTTTTATTATTTTACTTTTATAATTGTAGTTAAGTAGATAGATAGTTAGTTGATAATGATAGTTACGTAGCTGATGGAATGACCGTGACTAAATCAAGTTATCGTATCACATCGTAAGTAATTGACATTTACGAAAATGAATGAATGAACGAACGAACGGACGGACGGACGGACGAACGAACCAACGCACGAATGAATGAATGAATGAATGAATGAATGAATGAATGAATGAATGAATGAATGAATGAAGGAAGGAAGGAAGGAAGGAAGGAAGGAAGGAAGGAAGGAAGGAAGGAAGGAAGGAAGGAAGGAAGGAAGGAAGGAAGGAAGGAAGGAAGGAAGGAAGGAAGGAAGGAAGGAAGGAAGGAAGGAAGGAAGGAAGGAAGGAAGGAAGGAAGGAAGGAAGGAAGGAAGGAAGGAAGGAAGGAAGGAAGGAAGGAAGGAAGGAAGGAAGGAAGGAAGGAAGGAAGGAAGGAAGGAAGGAAGGAAGGAAGGAAGGAAGGAAGGAAGGAAGGAAGGAAGGAAGGAAGGAAGGAAGGAAGGAAGGAAGGAAGGAAGGAAGGAAGGAAGGAAGGAAGGAAGGAAGGAAGGAAGGAAGGAAGGAAGGAAGGAAGGAAGGAAGGAAGGAAGGAAGGAAGGAAGGAAGGAAGGAAGGAAGGAAGGAAGGAAGGAAGGAAGGAAGGAAGGAAGGAAGGAAGGAAGGAAGGAAGGAAGGAAGGAAGGAAGGAAGGAAGGAAGGAAGGAATGAATGAATGAATGAATGAATGAATGAATGAATGACATTTCACTTACTCCATGAGGCACTGGTGTATCCTCCAAATATATACTGGCCGACCTTTATTATCGTCACAGTAGGACCCTTGTTATCGCACCCGGAGTGAAAGGTAGATGCAGCCCAGCCATCAACGGACGCACGCCAACATCGCTTCCAGGCAGATGACTTGCTTTGCACTACGGGCTTTAGCCATGTGCTTAATACTGTCAGGTATTTGTTGTTCTTTCTTAGGATGGTTGAACTTGCTAGTCCGGCTAGAAAATAACAAAACGTGATATAAATCGATGATGCAGCTGTCATGGAAAGTGAAATATGAAATTTGTTTGTCAGTTACTTAAATTATGAGAAAGCCAAATAACAGTAGTACACTCTGTTCGGGAAAGGCGGTGTGAGAGTCAAGAAGTTTACCTTAAACATGGAAGCACAATAGAAAACTGTTGATAAAATATTTTAATATATTTGCATTGAGCCGCAAAAACTAAATCCTAGATTTATTCACAGGGAAAAGACGCATACGTATTTTAAATTTATATTCTGTCAATATTCTCTTGTATCTTGCCGCACGGACTCTGCGACTTTCTTTTTAGAATCCTTTCTTTACAATACAAAGTTCTTTAATATTAAAGCGAGTAGCACAGAACTTCATGAATTTTTCAAATATTTATCTGGCAATAATTTAGTCATCATTTCCCGATATGGAACTCAAAGAACACATCTTGGAATGTAACATCCATCCTGCGAGTTTCGTCTTCGCTTCCCATTTTCTGGCCACAGAAGACAAAAAGAGTCCATCCTCTAATGGTGAACATTGAAGGAAGAAGGGGAAATAGAGCGAGTCCACGGCTGATACGCCAATAAACGTGCATTAATTTAATGGATACCTCGTATTTAAGTTACAACAATTTTGCGTGGACTTTTAAACGTAGGTCAGTGGCTCTAAGGACTCATGTGTGTAAGCAATAATGAAAAGCAATTATAACTGATGAAACTCAGTATCGTTTGAAAGGAGCACTACCATAAGTACAAAGTGTGCATCGACTTAACACCGCTGTCTTACTCACCTGCGTAATTATAGCATTCAAAGCCGTCTCCAAGGTAACCCTGGTTACACCTACAGGAGTATGAACCCCGTGTGTTGGAACAGGTGGCGAACTCATGACAATAGTTTCGCTGCCTTGAACATTCGTTAAAATCTAAAGGTAATGTTTAAGAAAGATTGCAAAATCAGTAAACATTGCATTTAGTTCGTCTTTTTCTTTGTTGTTTTTGTCTGAGGTGCAAATACCACCGACAACTGTGACAAGCACAAAATTAAAGATTGCTGCAGAATATAAAGGTAGGTGAATCAAGTAATGTCGTTCTAGAGCCTATGGTTTCAAGCCTATTTGAAGCCAAAAGATTCTAAAAAGAAACAATTTATGGCATTTGTTTTCCAACATGAAGGTTAATTATCTTTGAAAACTACGCGATTACACCCTATTTCCTTTTTAGATTCCACTAGCCCTTGCTAAAAATTTTTTAAGCCTTTGTATTAGATGTTACCGCCCTTAAGAAAACCAAACCCAAATGCGCAGGACGCGTGCGCAATGCCAAGAAAAGGTAGCGGCCTTAAAAGGGTTATTGACGTGCGATGATTAAGAATTCGTCATTCATGTTGTCATAACTATAAAATGTAACATGAGCCGATGAGCCGTTCAACAAACTTGTCCGAGGACAAGATGGCCATTATCCACCATTTTGAATTCAATTAAAATCAATAGCCTACCTTTTTTACAAGTATACTGATGGCAGTCACTGCATTTCACGTCATTCCATTCATAGATGTGCTCCACGCCAAGTGTGTGCACGCAGTCTTCTTCTCTAAAATTATTTGGTTGATTTTTAGCCCAAGCTGTGAAGTTCCCAGCTCCACGATCCGCCCAAGTGAAGCTACCCTCTGTGGAGATGTCATTCAATCCCAGCCAGGATTTTTCGCCATTATGACGATGCTGCAAAAACACGTTTTCTTCATTATTACTGATGTAGGCAAGGACTGAGTTTTTTTGACGGCATTTGTTCAGCGCTGTGGTCCAGTTTGCGCATGTTTCACTTGTATAGTAACAAAATCCATTGAAATAGCTCCAGTCAGAATCACAGATATCTGCAAAGATATGATTATACAATAAGGAAATATTTATAATGTGATGTAATGATCAAAGTCCAACTGAATGAACTGATTTGCTCTCGGAGTTGTGGTTAATAAATTATTGACAAGATTATTGACTGTGAAATCTTGAACTTTTGCTCGAAAATTATAAACTAAAGTACAATACAATACAATGCAATACAACAAGTAGCCAACACATGAAAATTCCGGAGTCTTTTTAAAGTAGTTCAAGTGATTTCAGAATTGTGGGCTTTTAGGGGTCATCAAAATGCATTCTCCACTTATCAAACTATTTATTTACTAGGTATACATTATTTACTGACCTGTAAGTACTGCATAACTCACTGACAGCGGATCATATCTTTTTACGTACAATTCTTTGACACAAGCTCTGAATCCGGAGGAATTCATGTTCTGTAAAACAAAAGTTAGCTTAATGCTCACTGGCTGCATTTACTGCAGGTTTGCCACTGGACAACGCATACATTCACAAAAAAGTTTTAAATAACTTACTTTCGTTACAGACGTACGTGCGTAATTTTCACACCTAAATTAGCAACCTACGGTGCTATAATATTAGAAAGGATGAGAAATGCAGGCTATGATTTAACTGTTTTACACATCTCATACCAGCAGTTTCTTTAGCTGCTACGACATTGATAGAGGTCTAAAGGATCAAAGTTGAATTTTTCTGAATTCGTGCATAGACGACAGGCATGGCTAACAACGCCCTTTTCTCGGGCTTTGTTTTTAAGTAGATTAAAATCATGTTTTTTTAAACTTTTCGAAAGGAAAATAACCGTGAAAATGGTAAAAAATATTTCCAAAAATTTCAATGTCTTCCCTTCAGGAATATTGAAGACAAAGTTTTACCTCGATCCAAGCTGTTATGCCGTTGTGAATAGGAGCCGAGTTTCCACTGGCCGTCGTGCTGTGATTAGCGGATATTAAAATCGTTGGTGTTGAGTTGTAAGCTCTTGTAAATGAAACAAACTGCAAGAGAAGCAAATCGTATTACTTCTATTTCCATTTTTCAAGCCAATATTTTCAGGTCCTCACAGTTTCACAACAAATTTCCTCTTATCCGTGCTAACCACCTCCCCATGACAACTGTTCTTCTCGACTTTGTAAGACTAAACATTCTTTCTTCTTTTTGAAACTCTCATAAGTTTCATTTGAAGGAATCCGTCCATCTCAACTTGAAAAAAGACAAGATTATTTTCTTGGTGTTTTCCTAGCATATTTTACCACGAGTCTGCTCAGTGCTTGTAGAGGACGGCCACTGATTGTTACAGAAGAAGTATGCTGGCGCAAATTACCTGGAATAGTCAGGCTTCCTGTATAAGCAATTTTACATACACAGAAGTATTTTATATGACAGAAACCCATGGACTAGAAATTCATCTACATACATATACTACGCTGCAGAAATCTATATGCTTGCAAAGTATTCTACACAACTCCATATGTGTAAATGAAATGATGCAAGGATCCATATGTGCGTTTTTAAAAGTCTGTATTCTATAACAAGGGACATAAATGATGTGGCTCATGATTCTAGGCTGATGTACTAAGCTATAAGACTCTTTGCATTTATACTGCACCACAGGATTCCTCCGCGCACTTCGTCTACAGAAATTTAGTATAGCCTTGCAGTTGGTTTAATTGAATGTCAAGTTTTTCTTACCTCGCAGTAAGCGTTGTTGTTTTCGTCTGTTGGAGGGTTAGTATTTGGAAAATCGATCACACCGTGCTCGTTAAACAACGGCTTGTGAAGTTTGGCGAACGCGAGCCAGTTCTGTTAAGTAAAATAAACGGCCATAACTTGCAACACCTTCCAACAAATACATTTATTAACAAAACCTCTGGAAAACTTGTGTTTTACGCCTACAGCTTTAGAGGAAAAACGAGGCCTTCCTTAAAATTAATGTGTCTTCTGCCTTTGATTTGAAACCAGCTGCTTGTAGTACACTCTTTACCTTAAAGTCCGTTGAGCATTTTAGCGCCGAGAGTTCATGCAAAAGCTTGTTGTGTGAATTACAAGGGACTAGGGAGATAAAACGCTTTGCACCCCCTTCTCGTCTTTTCCAAGTAATCCTTATTTTACAATAACTATCAAAATTCCCGCCTAAGTTTCTTTTTAAGCATTACAGATTATTTTGAAACGAGCTGCAACAGACATTGCAAGTAAAGAAAACCATAAAACAATTTCACTCTTGGAAAAGGAGACTTGATAATGTTCCTTGAAAATCACAGATTGCTTTAGCTGTGGTTCTTTTAGATGTTCCTTTGAATTCGTTACAATATTAATACCAAAAAACTAAATAGACCTAATATTTAAACAACACTCAAAATTTCTATTTAATAGTATTTTGCATTTTGTATAAATTTGGGCCAAAGAAGAGAGATTTTTTCATAGTAAAAATAAGCTCCATCGAAGCACATGTTTGCTCATGTTATCACAAATTAGTTTAATCAACAAAGTCTAAAATTACCAAAATATTCCCCCTGCCTTGTAGAAGTTGTTTATTATGCACATACCACAATAATATCTTCATGCTTGCCATCGAAATTTTGCATTTCCCGAAGACAGGCCTTAAAAGAACTTTTTGTGGAATCCTCGACCCAAATGAGAGCGGCATCATACTCCTTACCAAGCCTCAGGTGTTCTGAGGTCACAAGAACTACGGGCGCTTCAGAAAACTTGTCCTGCAATATCAGAAACAGAGAAATATTTAGGGAAACTTGTTTGCAGTTCTTAATTGAGCAAGCAATAGCTTCATTGTAATTTCTCAGCGATAGTTTCGAGGCGAATGTTTTTTAATCGTGTGGCACATTTTCTGAGATTCAGGGAGGAGATCAGTGAGAGTAAATTTTAGGTTCAGACCACTGACTCAGCATTCATATCACTAGATACACTGTGGCCATAAGTTGTGCTTTTTTAATATCATTTAGGAGGCAACACACGACCTTCGTTTACATCTTTTCTTATCAGTCGGTAAAACACGACGAAAAGAAAGATCTTTGAGATAAAAAAGTTTCAAATCCTACCTTTGGAAAAGTTACATCTGCACAGTTTGTCCCAGACCACCACTTTTGCAACTGAACCTTTCCCGTTAATCCATCCCTTAGTGCTCCTTGATAGGCAAGCCAATCTATGGTAGCAAACGGATTTACGGTTTCTTCTTTTCTCCCTGTTTGCATCACGCAAACAGTGAAATTGTTGCTGTTAATTTTTTCTGTCCACGAGGTAACAGCGTCATGGACGGTGATCGCGTCTTTGAGTTTCATGTGATTGACAGTGACTTGGACATGAACCTGTTTGTCCGGATAGAAGCGGTATGGTGGGAATGCGACTGTTTTGCAGCTGGAATCGGACCATTTTGGAACATGGAGGAGTTCTACTCGGCCTCGAACAATCGGAAAACCTATTAAAGAGTTTAAGGAAAGTAAAAAGAATAATTCCTCTACTGCTAAACTGTACGTTGTTCGCGATGTGATATTCATTACAGACTCATGTTTTGATGTTATGACGGACACCCTTGCCAGCAAAATGTAGTGAATGTATAAACAAGAGTGTGCGATAGGGGCATGTGAGTTTCCAGTAATATTTGCTCATATAACTTTAGCCATTATGTTAACTTCTGGCTGAAAAAGCCAAAAATGGTGTGTAATTGTCCACGGATGTTTCTGGAGGGAGATGCCACACAGGCTGTCAAACACTGATCCTATAATGGAAAAAGTATTCCCTGCTGACGGGCCTATCTATGACAAACGCATTGTTAGGTTGGGGATTTTGGGTAATAGCAAGTTGTCGCAACGACATAGTAAATAACAGTAGGACAAAGAGGACAGTTGTACTATTGTCTGTGGTCTAATAATGAGTTTCAATATAAGCTACATTAGACTAACTCTCTTACCTTCACAACTTCCTGGATGGTACACAAGGTTATTTTCCAGTCCTCTACAGTAACTTAACTCATGCCAGCATTTGTTGTCGTATGTTGTTCCATTCGCAGTACACACTGGATCTTGATAGGAGGGACATTGTTCAAAACACTCACAGCGAGCGTCATGCGCACTGTAGGTCTTGCATACTCCAAACCGTGGACAGTGCACATTAAGACAGGGATTGAGATCTGTGACAAAAAAATATCGTTAATTTATCTTAATTAGTAATGTCCTTGACAAGTGGTGTAAAGAGATGGGTTTGCCGTAAAATCGTTCAAAAATAATTTCATTGTTATTGACCATGAATCAAGTAACCTATTTTCTACGCTGCAAAGTTTTACGGACAATTTCTTGCATTCTTAAACAATTTTCTCCACTGCTTGGCGAAAAGTGAGACGTTAAATTTCTCTGAAAACCCTGAAAACTTTAGGAAAGTTTTTAAATACTGATTCAAATTAGAGGAAAAAAGGAAAAAAACCAACCTCCAATAACAGCATATGTTACTGTTAAAGGGTCGTGACCGCTTCCTGATCCCTGTAAGTCTTTAACACAAATCTTCATACTCTTAAGGCCAACATTCTACATAGCAAAACAAAACATTTGTGATGAGGTTTGAAATCATTACAACGATTTCCTTAGCAAATATTGGTGATATTTCCCCAGCAATCTTTTTGCATTTCTCATTAGCGCGATCGCCAAGGAAAACGGGCGGGAGAAATAAAATGGCGGAAATGTGAATGAGAGCAAACAACAATAGTTGGAGATGGGGAATGGAAACGATACTGTTTGTACACCTATTTTGAGGATGTTAATTCGCTTCTTCTCAAGAAACAGAAATTTTCCTTTTGTCAGGTTCATAAAATGTGTTCAATGAGATCAGTGACAGCTGCTATTTTCACTCATTTTTCAGGCCGTGGTTTTCAATCTTGGGTGTTTACCTTACTGACAACGCGAAAACAGCAATATCATTCGTTCTGCTGAATGTTTTCACTGGAATGTTGCAAACCGTGGAAAACGCGCTGAATGTTCCTCCTGCCAGTTTAAGGGCCTTTACGTGGAATTTGATGGAAACTAATTTTTTTAACGCGATGTTGTCAAACTGTGAAACGGCTAAGTTCTGTATGGAATTGGTCTTCTTGCGAGTATCGGGGCCTTTTCATCACATTTCGTTAAAAGTTGAATTTCCCTTAATTAAGGCTCCGAAACGTAGACGTTTTTACGATTTTAGCAAAAATTAATTTAAACAAATAATTCTAAAACGATTAAGTCAAAGTAAAAAATAGGTTGTTGTTGTTTTTTGTCGTAAACGAGCAGTGATATCATACCTCCACCCAGGCCGTGATGATGTTGTTTTCTGGAGGAACGAAGCTTTTTGCTTGACGGTCATATTGATGGTGAACAGACACAAGTACCACTGGCGACGCGTAGAACGTGGTATTGAAAGGCACGTGCTGTAAAAATTATACAAAAAGGGCGGGTTGTTCGAAAGCCGATTAACGCTAATCTACGATTTAAAGTTAATCGAGGTTTTCATCTCGCTCTTTAAATGTGATTTCAAAGCCTAATTTCAAGCTAAAGGTAAAGAAAAGTCGAAGTCAAAACTGAGGGCCAAAACTAATTTGGAAGAATCTTTTTTGACTAGTTATTAAACTCGGATCAAAGCTCACGTTAATCCAGGATTAGCTTAATCGGGCTTTGAACAACTGAGCCCAAAAGCATACATATAAGTTAAGACGTAAGCATTGATGGTGTATCTAAGTATAGAAATATTAACTGATATTTACAAAAAGGCATTTTGTCAATCAGTGACACATGTAGGTTCAGGTTCATTTATTTCACACTATTTACATATCATTAACGTAGAAAGAAAAGTATAGTTACAACAGATGATCACAAGATAAAATAATTACAGTACAGGTTATAAAATGTGTGCGGGTAGTCAAAGTAGCAAAGGCTTTTTAGTTGACCACCATATAAACTAAATTCGATTTTGAGACGGCAATACGACTTTATATTGACGGCTAGTTGGGAGAAAATATATTCCGTATTGGGCGGAGTCGCGAAGCGACGGAGTCCAACACGGATTATATTTTCTCCCGACGCCGTCAATATAAAGTCGTATTGCCGCCTCAAAATCGAATTTAGTTTTTTATCGCGATACTAACATTTTGTTGGAGAAAGTAAATGGATAAAGTACAAATCGTGCGCTGATTGAAAGATAAATTCTTACTTCAGTTAAACTGCAGCCATGGTAATATCCTTGCGCGAAATTTTTTTTCTCGGGGCGGGTTATTTGAATTTTTGGCTTTAATTTTTACGTCAAAACATAGAAAATGCAAACATTTACAGTCCATAAAGCACCTACCATTGATGAAATAGACGAGCTAGTAGGTTTGAACATTTTACCAGCAAATTTTATTGAAAATTTGTTACCGCCGAGACAAAAACAACAACATGAAAACAGTGATGAATAAACCTCACAACCAGAAGCAAGAATAAAAAGAGCAACCATACTAGTACCCAAAAACGAAAACAGAGCATTGTTATCCTAGCTTAGATGCCGTGGAGATTTAGAAATTTGAAAGAAACCAAGCGGCGAAGAATACTGTAAAAATTACCGAGTCTGCCGTTCGGCGCTACGACAAGAAGATCAAATTGACAAACCTGAGCCATGAAAGAGAACGCAGCAGCGCTCTTGGAGCAATTTTTTCTAGAGATAAGAGAGATCAGAAAAGAAACAGATCCTTTTTCTTTGAAAATGCCATAATTTATTGGAATTTAAGCTCATTGTTATTTACCGTGGCCGCTTTCACACTCAAGAAAGTCTTTTAAGTGAATTTCTCTTCATCGAATTTATAATCACTCTTTTTCGCTTACCTTCAAGAAAAAAGTTGTATCCGCTGTACCGTGGTACATGTTCACAACAAAAAAAATATTATAAGTGGTCCTTGAACAGTGTCAGAAGCTTTGTAAACTCAAGTGAAAAGAAATAAACAACACCATCCAACGTCGCATGTTCATTCACAAAAGTAAAATTTTGATCTGTGCGCGCCAAACCCATTTAAGTGCCGTGCTGTCAAGCTTACATGACAGTTTTTGAGCCAATCAGAAACCGTCATTTTGAGACAGCAATACGACTTTTTATTATATGGCTGGCTCCGCGAGCGGGCAAGATGAGTCAAATCCTGCGCTGTGATTGGCTACCCGAGCGGGCAAGATGGAGCTATCTTGCCCGCTCGGGATTACCCGTTGCCCGTCCGCTTGGCATCGAAAGTTTAATCCCAACAACAATGCGGGTTTTCTTCGATTTTCCCGTTGTTTTGGCGGAAAACGCTCGCTAAAAAGTTCGGTAAACTCTCAACATTTACCTAAAGGAAAGGAAAGAGAATGGAATCGTCCTGGTGTAGTGAAAACTTTGTTTCAGCTACAATGAATGTGAGTTGAATCGGTGAGTTGCTCTGCGTGTAGTATTTTAGATAGAATTGATTTTGAAAAACTTATTGTCTCAAGTCGAGTGCCAAATTGATGAGTTCTCTAGGTTTGCAATGACTGTATTTAAATCATAGCGTAGTGGAAGTTGCGGTCAGTGTTTAAAGCAGTTCAGAAAAGTATTTTTTTTAAGTTCGCCGAAGAAGCTCACGTTTTTAGTTTAGCCGCGTCTTGCTTGTTGTAAACAAGAAAATCTTGTCAAAGTTTCGTCCAGTTTTCTGATTTACCTGCTCTTTTTTTCGGCTTATGTTTGCATATAATCTCAAAATCTATTGTTTCATTCAAGAATTAATGATTGGAGGCCGAAAACTGTGTAAAAAATTTTATTATTTACGCCACCGCGCGATCGGCTGAAAATGGCGAGTTTGCCGGATTCTATTCAAATCTTCCCGTTCTTGCGAGAATCTAAATTTTTCGTTCTCAATAATTGTATACTCCCTTTAAACCATTATAAAGTTAGAGCCCTAAGATAATTTAGGATTCGTTGTTTTCCACGATTACATGCTAATCCAAAAATGCACTGACAATAAATCTTCCACCGGCCGGCTATGAAGAATTTCTTTCCGAGTAGAGCAGTTTCATGCCGTGTTTTGTTTTGTTGTTGTAGTTTTAACTTGATGGTAAAGCCATATAATAAACCCTTTATTGACCAAGCTTGTTCGGTCAAGATGGCTGGATATTGGCCTCGTTCTTTTTTTGCGTTTTTATGGACCTCGACTTCGTCTCGGTCCATAAAAACGCAAAAAAAGAACTTGGCCAATATCCAGCCATCTTGACCTCACGCTTGGTCAATAACGCATATATATTGACGTCTCAGCGCAATGGGAAGATCCCCATTGATCGCGATAACCTACTTTAATTTTGAGTAAACAAAGAAATGGCACTGCGCTTTATTGGGATATGATATAGTAGAAAATGTACGCAAAGTCTGTAGAGCCTAGGATTAATGTTCAAGAGAGAATTACAGGTATATAAATTAAGGTATGTTAGAGATATACTGAACCAAGCAAAAAATCTAAACAGGACAAGCTTAATAAAAGAAAAGTCAAAAAAAAAAAAAAAAGCGTACAAACAAACAACCAACAACAACAGCAAAAACAACAAAAAAAAAAGACAAAAAGAAAGGAAAAAACAACACATCATCAGCAGCAACAGCAGCGACAACCAAGACCAAAATATAAGCAGACAGTTATTATTACTATTATTATTATTATTATTATTATTACTATTATTATTATTATTATTATTATTATTTTTAACTCTATTATTATTATTATTATTATTATTATTATTATTATTATTATTATTATTATTATTATTAGATAGTTACATACTATTTATTTGATCATTAAAGAGAACATATATTATATGATTGACAAGAGATCAGGTGGGCCTTATAAAGTTTCTTAAACCTGTTAAATGTTTTTTTTTTTAATGTCATGGGGACAGTTTCCCATATGAGAGAAGCAGAGTACTTAAAAGTAAATTTGCCTATGTTAATTCTAACTTGTGGTCGGTGAAAATTAAGCTTGGTGGAATTTCTGGTGTAAAAAAAGAGTGGACAGTCGCTGTAGGTATTAAAAAATTATGGAAGATTGCTGGAACAGTTGATGGATTGTTATATAATTTAAATGCCAGTTAACAGATTTTGAATCAAACAACATTTTTAAGTATTTTGTAAACAAGGTAAAACGGAGAATAGCTGTCTCAATGACAGTTTGTATGGAAAATTTTACTGATTATAAAACAGAGATGCTGCATAAGCATGTACAGAGGGTAAGGATCGAAGGCTATTATAGGAAAAGAAAGAAGGGAGACTGAGTGTGATGACTCACCTGACAGAATCCATAGTTGTCTTCAGCTGCAGGTTTGCCCTTGTTTGGGAAAACCGTTTCCCCAGTGATGGTAAAATTAAGATCAGATCCATTTCCGAGGAAAGCAAACCAATCCTATAAAACAGGAAAGGTTTATCCGGGGTGTAATTTGATCATTAAAGAAAATGGATGGTTACTGACATGCAATCAGTAACGTTCAATCCAATTTGGTTGCAGATGGTGAATGTGCAGTATGGCACACAACGCTCTGCACGTTAGACACTTGACATAAAATCGGATTAGCACACGCGAAACTCATCCTATTTTACCACGCACGAAACTCGGCAGCTGGTCTCATTCAGTACTTTGTGTACATTTAACTGGAGAAATTTCTTCCGAATAATTTCTTTTAAATTGAGGGAGCCACTTCACCAGCTACACAATTAAGGAAAGCACAAGAATATAGAGTTGCTGTTGTGCTTATCACTTCAGTTAACGTTTTAAAGGCTGATTGATGTACTTCGTAAATTGAAAGTTAATTAATTTATTTAGTTGTCAACACTTCTAACTTACCACAATTGTATCCTGGTGTTTTCCGTCAAAAGGCAAGAATTCTCTGACGCAGACTTCAAATCCCCGACTTTCGATATTTTCCAACCAAAAATAGACAGCGTCGTTCGGTTTTGTACTACGAGAGTATTTAGCGGTTACAAACACGGAAGGTCTTCCACCAAAGCTCTGCAAAACAAGTGTTTAAAGTGTCTATTAAACAAACGAAGTGGATAACTAATTAAGTTCATCATTATTGGACAGGCAGACCTTTCTAGTTTCCCTTTAAGACTATTCTCCTTAATCACGATTTTTTGTGGGCCGAATAACGAAAATCCATTAATATTGTTGGGGAAAGTCAAATTAAATTAATTGATGACCGATTCTGAGATACTTGTCTTTGAAAGTAGTGAAGATATAGTTCCCTCAAGTTTTAGAATTATTTAAACGTGTTAAAATTTTCGCGAATTTAAGGAACTACTTTTAAGGTGTTCTTTCCAGTCGTTGACTTACCACAAATGACTGTTTGTGACTTTATTATTGTTCCAAGTGATTTCCAGTTTTCTCCAAGGTATAGCAACTGTGATGGATATGGGATTGTTTTTAGGTAATGATCACAAGATATTGTAATCCAAGTAAGCGCGTGTTCAAATCTCTCAGGAAATTTGGGTGAAGCAAACCTATATTTTATTCCATGTGTCCTACCACGAGCACTCCCTTGCTTTACAAGGACTAGCTTGTTAATTAGAAACTTTCCAATTACTAGACCCTGAACCTCTTGAAGATTTAGGATAATCCAAGATGGCATATCCAAGAAGGTCGCCATTCGCAAACATGAAGTATAATTACTACGTAATAGAAAGCCCTCACTTTTCGATCGTTGGGTTTATAGTCGAAGTGTCGTTGCTATAGTTTTAATAATTGCAGATTTATATAGGGGGCAGGGAGCGCTGTTGGCAGAATCGACCATTTCACCCCCCCACCCCCGTACCAGAAAACAAAAAAATCCCTGTCTAGATAGGGTTAAGCTGTGATCAGTTTTACGAGAACACTTAGTAAATCATTCAGTTGTCTTACCTGAGAAAAGGTGACTTTATCGCACTTGGTTTCCGTCGTCCATATTCTACTAAAAGATAAACTTCCATGTGATATCCCTGGTTTGTCTTGGAAGGCCACCCAGTTGATTGTTCCTGTCCCATTTGTGGAACCTGTTGCACGCTGACAAAGCTGAAATCCTGAAGTATTTATCCCGGTTGTCCAACAGGCTGACGGTGAATGAACAATAGAGGAATCCCCATGACTCAGTGACACAAAAACTCGAACCTAAAAGGTTAAAGATTGAAAAACACATGAAAATTGAATACGTACACAATTTTTTTGAAAATAAAGTTTATTTGTTTAATTACGTATTACAAATCCAGATTAAGGAGGTATTTACGCTCGCCACTAGAAGATATTGACTGCATATCTAAATGGAAATGTCACACAATGTCTATCGTGCCTCCACTCTTTACATACAGATTACGTGAACTCATTTACATGCCCAAAACGAGAAAAAATAAAACACTTCAGACAATCAATAGCTAAAATAGGTCTTACCCCTGTTACATAATTTTACCCTTCCTATAGGGTTTAGAATTGAACTCTACTTTGTCGAAATTTAGTTAAACAGCTTATTAATGGATTACAACACTTATCAGCACTGAGACACACGTACCATCCCCGTAGTATGGCCAATACCGTACGCATACGCACAACTATATCACCCGGGCAGTGGCAGCCATGGACAGCTGTTTCGCCCTTATTGGGGCTCATCAGCATGGCATAACCGTCGAAGAGCGGGAGTAAACCCGCGTATCGGAGACCCTTTACTGCCGACGCGGGTGCATAGCACTCCTTTAAGCGCCAGCTCCACCGTAGGCAAGTGGTAGCTGTTAGTTGGGAGCCGCAAAACAGTTCTCTCACGTTAATGCGTATGGAGATGGGATCACTTACAGACCTGTGTGCTCAAAATAAATTGTAAACAACACTTATCAGCACTGAGACATACGTTCCATCCCCTTGGTATGGCCAATACCGTACGCATACGCACAACCAACAGCTACCACTTGCGTACGGTATTGGCCATATTACGGGGATGGTACGTGTGTCTCAGTGCTGATAAGTATTATTAATGGATTAGTCAGTTCCCTTTTAATCTTCAAGGTCATAACAAAAGCCTTTTTCAAAAAATCAAAAGACTGGGGGCATAAAACAAACCAAATCCCTAGGGAATCAATGATTCTCGTTTAATATCCCCAGGGGTTCATAAAGTACTTGAAACTCTCCGACAATTTGATACATATCAAGTTCCTCTGAAATCACCTATAACCTCACTGTCATTCCCTGCAATCAGGCTCGCACGTATCCTTACCGTCCCCGATCCACTAAACGTCTGAGGGAATACCACATTGGTGCAACGTGGCAATGTACAGTGGTTAGGTACATTACAGCCGCTGTTACAGTTCCATCCCTGTGGTGTCTCAGTTGAATTTATTCTTCCTCTCTGCATGGTGACACCTTAACGTTGAAAGACATAAACTGGTTAGAAGGTATTGAAAGACATTGAAGCACATAACGTATTAATGTTTAGTGTTTGAAGAGGGAATTGTTGACGGGGAGGGGGGGGGGGGGTGGAAAAGTACCGATGCATTAGAAAAGATAGCAAAAAAATGTATTATTCTTTCAATAAATGGTAGTTTTACATGAGGTTGAGAGAGATTTGAGGCTGAGAAAGTCGCGCAAAGAACTAAAATATTTGGCATCCTGTGTGTTATCATTGGAGAATTAACTTAGATTGACTGGTTGTGAAAAATTCAATAGTTCTATTATGAAATGATTCTCTAAGAATTGTTTTTTTTTTTTTGGCAGGATGCGATGAACAGAAGGGGAAAAAAGCACAATGCCTTGTTAACATGAAGAACAGAATATGTCACTCAAGAATGAAAGCTATCATTCTTCGTATTGGGTATTAGTAAGATAACGTGTCTACATATGCAAAAATGGACAAAATTTATATTAAGTGTCATTGTCTGAGAAAGTGTTCCAGGGGCCAAAACTTGTGGTCAACCGGTTTGGCTGAAACTTGGCACAGAAGTTGGTTAACATGAGATATTTGAAAAGCCAATTTGGCTCACTTCCCTGACTTTAAGTTTTAGAGTTTCAGGGGGGGTCTCATTTTTTGCCCTTTGAGTACAAAAAATCCAGCCTTTCAGGGGTCATTTTGAAAGTGCCATAAAACCCAACTGGTAAATTGTGCTGCCAAATGAATTTGACTATGAATATTACTATAATAGAGCTTTCATTTCATACATGTAACTTTGCCCTCAAGGTATTGGACAGAGAGGAGCCTGAGGCTAGAGTTTGGCCAAAATTAATGTCAAAATTACAACCCAAAATTGCCATTTTTCAAAAAATCAGTGTATCTACCTGCCTTCTTGCATAACATCCGTACCTATACCATTATTTACATTATTGACCCAGTTATCAAAATCAGTTGAGAAAAATTTGGCTTATCACGGTTTGTTGAATTTTTGCCACGAACACTCCATGCCCCTCTAAGGCCCTGCAAAATGGAACTTTGAGCATAATTAATGCCATAAACAAACCAAATTGTTGACATGAAGCCCTTATTCTGTATTTAGTAAGTGAAAATGAATTGTTAAAGCCAAATCAGTTTGATTGTTTAGAATTACCCCGACTCTTACCGTACAAGTGCTCTTAAAAGGCCTTTCATTGGGCAAAAAAAGGGTGATTTTTTTCTTTGAAAACCTACTACAGTCAACTTTGTCATAACGAACCGACTTTTCGTAAGCGACCACCCGGCATGATCACGTATGACTGTAAGAAAACCATTGCTCAAATATCACAAAAGTTCAGTTTTAAAAAGTGCTGACCAAGTGTGCTAGAAGATTATAACAGTTGACTAGCAAAAAAAGCTGTAATACGATCTATAGGTAAAATTGGATTGTATCATTGATGAAAGACGTTATGTACAAATTTTCAACAGTTCTAAGCGCCATTCGATTTGAAACATTATTGGCATTGTCTGTTTGCCTTAGTTGTTACTTGTTAGGTAATAATTTTATGTAATCACGTTTAAATCACTTCGGTTTGAGCTTAGTTTCCTAATTTTTTCCCGTAGATCACCACCTCTCAGCATAAGCGACCACTTTGTCCTGCATCAAGGGTGGTCGCTTACGAGAGTGTTACTGTACTATTCATAGAGCACAAATGACGATGTTCTTACCTTCATATAAAAATATTTGAGTTTTTCTCTGACTTATATTTTTCATGTCATATTTCCATGTATTACCGCAAGCATGGAAAGTCCCCATAACTTTCCAAGCCATATTTTAAAAGATAAAGTAAGCTTAGACAAAACGATCGTTGTCAGATAATCTTTGTCTGACGTTTTAATAGCCTAAATAGCTCTTGCATCAGTAATGAATCGACCAAGCGTAGATCCAGTGTACATACAAGCCACAATGATTAGCATCTAGGTGACCCACGATCTATCAGATTTCCCAAATACTTTAGCGCTCAGTAAGTGAAACCGCAGAAGGGATCCACAGTTAGGAGAGCTTGATGATAAACTGCAACTAAAAAAAACCAACAACAACCAAACGTAATTTGCGCAATAAAGACCAATCAGCTCTGCTCGGAAATGACAGGGTTGTAACCTGGGATTGTAAGCTGTATTCCTATGAACTGAACCTTCAAAGGGCCTGCCTTAAAAGGTGGGTGTCCTGTGGTATGTTATAATGCCAGATAAGACTCACGCATCGATCAATCCTTTAAAAATCTCTATTCATTACCTTTGCTTTATAAAGCGTAGTAAGTTGAAGCCGATGCTTTGGGCACACGGTCATCCTTCCAACATCTACCTGGTCAATTGCTCTTCCGGAACGATTCAGGATCAGTTCCCATTCAAGGACACACGTGGACTCATTGCCTATGCATTAGCACGCAGTTTAATTAGGTTTGGATCTTCCAAGCAAATCTCATAACACAAACTAATTTGGCAGATTTTGCGACAATATAAGGACTTCTTAACGATGCGAAGCAGAGAGTCCATATACGGGAAAACATTCTGTACGTATGTCATGGTGTCATTTTATCAAGTCGTAATACCGTCTCAAAATCGAATGTAGTTTCTTTTTATCGTGATTCATCTATTTTTGTAGAAAGAAATGTTTAATCAATTAGTTGAGCTTCAGAATACAACGATAAATCTGAGATAGGTTTTAAACTGAGTATAAGATTCCTAAAAATTATACCGCCTCTATTTACATACTAAAATAACTAATTATAAGTAATTAAAAAATGTATCCGAATAATTTTTGTTACCAAGAAAGTTATCCGTGAAACAAGACATTTTCTCGCTCAAAATGTCAATTTCATCGAAAAGCTTCGATGCAGCATGTTTGCAAAGATTTTTCAAGTTCTCTTAACTTAGACGAAACTGGCAAATATAGGAAACCGGTAGGGTTTCACGCTCGAATTGTGATTGCGTGATAAGAGTCTGAACAGGTAAAGCTGAATGTAAACAAACAGAGCGAGCAGACGAAAAACGGCCTTCAACTTCAAGTTATTCTTATCGTTGTTATTGGTCATAGAGATTGTTGCGATAAAATAACTGCGCTCTTACCTTTCAAAGTTAGGGTTTTAGTGAACCCCTTTGCCCTTCCTGTGAACAATTTGTTGAATGTTTGTTTCTCTTAGCAATTGCAAGAATCAAGTAAATTACCTCGGGAAATCTTGAATCAGTCATAAACAAACAATTTGAGACGACAATATCGTAAAATATCGTGGTCTCTCTTCAACAGTAAAGAGTCCACTGGATCGCGATAAAAGCCATTTATGCGCGTGTATGATCCCTAACAGATGTTTTGAATCACCTGCTGCTTTGGTATGACCAGGTCTTCCTCTTGCCCCGGACGCACCTGACCCCTTGTACTTTTCCTTCAACCATTCAGTCATATCATTCTCGCAGGATAATGAAGGAACCATTCCTGTTTCGTGCGGAGCCCATGCGGTGGCACCGCACTGACCACTTGCCCCTCCAAACGAACAAAGTGCCATCGTGAAATTACCCTTGAATTTCTTACACCTGATAAAACATACCCGCGAAACGGAAGAACGTAACCTCGGTCCAGTCCCCACTCTCTCCTATGTCCAAAATGGCGCGCCAGTTGATTTTGCATCATCTCAATGCCCTGGCCTCGTTTGGTTATTATATTCAGCAACACAAGTTTTCTGTTTTACTATCGAGCTCTCCTAACTGTGCATTCCTTCTTGACGGATGGTTTCATTTACTCCGCTCTAGAGGACGCTGAAGTAACGGGTCACATCGACACTGCTATAAACTGCAGCTCGTATATCTCTACGTATATATCTATGTATGCATGGCCATGCTCCTTTACTGGTGGGTATTTACAAGAACTGTTCAGGCTGTTAACAGACACAGATTATATGCTAACGAACGTTTTCGTTAAGCTAACTTTATCTTGTAATCATAATAAAAATCAGGCCTGACAAAATATAGAGACTTTCCATGCTTGGAGCAACGGAGAAGAATTATGACTTGAAACTGAATATATTAATCAATGAAAAATTCAAGCATCGTTTAGAAAGATCGTTATATCGAGGTAAGGCCTTCATCATTTGTGCTGTTTGATGGGTACTAGGTCTTCAAATTACAAATCAACCCTTGTTTTGCTAAATAAGGGTATTTGTTGTGCTAATCAAAGGCCTTTAAGAGCAATTGTAAGGTGAGAATCAGAGTATTTCTAAACAATTAAACTGATTTGGCTTTAACAAGTCATTTTAACTTACCAAATACAGAATAAGGGCTTCATGTCAACAATTTGGTTTGTTTATGGCATTAATTATGCTCAAAATTCCATTTTGCATGACCTTATAGAGGCATGGAGTGTTTGTGACAAAAATTCAACAAACCATGATAAGCCAAATTTTTCTCAACTGATTTTGATAATTGGGTCACTAAAGTAAATAATGGTTTAGGTACGGATGTTATGCAAGAAGGCAGGTAGATACACTGATTTTTTGAAAAATGGCAATTTTGGGTTGTAATTTTGACATTAATTTTGGCCAAACTCTAGCCCCAGGCTCCTCTCTGTCCAATACCTTGAGGGCAAAGTTACATGCATGAAATGAAAGCTCTATTATAGTAATATTCATAGTCAAATTCATTTGGCAGCACAATTTACCAGTTGGGTTTTATGGCACTTTCAAAATGACCCCTGAAAGGCTGGATTTTTTGTACTCAAAGGGCAAAAAATGAGACCCCCCCTGAAACTCTAAAACCTAAAGTCAGAGAAGTGAGCCAAATTGGCTTTTGAAATATCTCATGGCAACCAACTTCTGTGCCAAGTTTCAGCCAAATCGGTTGACCACAAGTTTTGGCCCCTGGAACACTTTCTCAGACAATGACACTTAAGCATTACAAATGAGTTCGCGTTTATCAAAGCTTTCTAAGAAATATTGTTTATTTTTGAAGTCCCAGAGGTCATGACAATTTGTAGCTAGAAATAGCCACATGACTCAAAACACGATTTTCTTTAACTTCAAATATAATTGTCTCAACCATGATTTCTCTATTGTTAACATAAAAGGATTACATCTACGTGTACTTTATTTGCTAATTAAACAGTATGAACTGCATCAAATCAGTTCTTAGAAGCTTTGTTTCTGTGATTTTATTTTGAGCCATGCGACGAGTTTTAATCCCTGGAATGTTAACGAGATAGGCAAAATACAAAACAGATTAAAGACTGAGAAAAATGGATTTTTTCAGGTTTAAAAAAAGTCCTCAAAGCGAATTTGAACCATTGGTAGACAGTTTTGACTTCCTACAGATTGAAGTATTAGGTGATTAGCATCGCATTACTGCGGTCAATTTCACTTAGTGATTTATGGTCACCATTCCATACAATTTATCACAGCAGCGCAAACACCTCAGATCGCCTCTAAACCGCTTAACCTTTATCTGTTTCCTTTCAAATCAGAGGGTAATAACTTTTTAAAGATTAAAACAGAACTGCACGAAACAAATAACTTCCAAATCTTATTTTCTTCTTCTTTTAAACGAAATAGGGCTGGAATTATCTTAGGTCGATGGAGGTTTGTCAACCCGGAAGTATTATGTTTTGTCTCTGTATAGAAGGTATAAAGCTTTCTCTGGAATGAATACCTATGGAAAGAACTATAATGGAATACTTCTTGAATTATATAAAAAATAAATATAGACGGTATATTATTTTTTATTAAAAACTGAATCATTGTATAATGCAATTCGAGGGATTTGATTGGCTTAGCCGCCATGGTATATGAGCCATTATACCATGGCCGAGAAATGGCGACCATTAAATTGTCTGCTGGTTGTTCTTGTACAGCGAAATCAGTAAGATCTGGAACTATTTCTTGATTGTTTTTAATAAAACAATTATTCCACTTGCGCTTGTTGGATATGAGATGATTATAGCCAACTCGGCGCTACGCGCCTCGTTGGCTATCTATCATCTCATATCCAACGCGCCCTCGTGGAATAATTGTTAAAAAGACAACCATCTTTCTGGTTTTGAAAGAAGTGAATTACATCGCGCGCCATTATTCGTTTTGCTCTTCAAAGTCCTGCTAGAATTTGGGTGCGTGTACTCAATTTTCCATTGGTTTCGTAAAAACGTTTCCTTTAATTACCTCAAATCACCAAAAAATACAGTTCTCGTATTAAATGATGCTCTATAACTAAGGAGTTTTGAGGGGCGAATACAAGTAAAGAAAAAATTAAAGTGTTTTACTGTAGCTAAGTTAAAGTTGGTTCGGCGCCACACACTGATGAAAACTATTATTCTCCAAATTGCGTTGCAGGAAGATAAGAAGATGACACATGCAAAAACTGAAAGAAAACTGTATCAAAACTCTGCAAGTTCGAGTTTTTCTGAGCCCTTTAAGAAATATTGTTTACGTTTGAAGATAAATAGAATACATCTAGGTCTACTTTATCAATCGATATAACATTTCGTGTTTTTATCTTGAACCATGCGAAACGAGTAAAGCCCAAAAGTGTTTTTTACAGGTCTTAAACAAAACCCGAGAAGCCAACTTGATCACCTGGTAGACAGTTTTAGCTTCCTATAGTCGTATAAAGTGATTAGCGCCGCATTTCTGTCAACTTCATTGACTAACTTATAGGCACTATTAGCATTCATCACAGCGGCGCCGCCACGCTAGATCTCGTCTAAACCACTTCACCTATAGCTGTTTTCTTTCAAATCAGAGGGCAGCAACCTTTGCAAGATTAAAATAGAACTGCACGAAACGAATCACGGAAAGAAATCGTTGGTCAATTTCGAAATGGGTCTGGAATTATTTAAGGACACTAGAGGTTTCTCACCCGGAATTACTAGGTTTTATCTTTTCAGAGAAGGCTATAAAAGCTTTCTCTGGGATGAATACTTCTGGAAAAAAAATAGAAACGAATGATTCTTCGGTGATATGAAAAATATGTATTTTAGCTAAAGTTAAACCCAATCAGCGTTCTAGTTTCGAAAGAGGCAAAGCCTATGGCTGGCGGAATTTGTGGCCTTTCTGGAGGTGGACGTGTACTCGATTTTCTATTGATTTCATAAAAACGTAATTTTTGAACACTTAAATTCCAGCAAAATTCTATTGTTCTCATCATATGAATGACGCATTAAGGTGACTCAACCCAGTTATTTTTTAGCAAACCGCCCTACTTTGAAGCTCTCTGGTATCCCCACCACCCGAATACACTCATTGGACATTGCACGCGTGCTGAACAAGAATGTTGTATCACGACAGACTCGAAACAATAGAAAACTCCCAAACTCCCAACTCAGCCAAAACGCTAAAAATCTTCAATGTTTACTCAAGTTTGGGCTTATAGAAGATAATGTCACCGTTTTTTAATGACCATGAAATTCAGAATCTTAGTAGATAGTTAATCAATTGTGGCCCTGAAAAAATCTGAAGGAAAAAAAACTACGAATTTTTAAGAAAATGCTTTTTTTGTGTGAGAAGGACTCTGAAACTCTGACAAGCGTCAACAAATAGCTAAAACTATAATTTCTATATGTTTGCATTGCTCAAAATCGCACGCATTCACAAGGCCATAAAGCTTTTTGCTGACTTGCAAGGACCTATCTGTTATAAAGATCCCAAAATAAAGGAATAAATCTAATAGTTTATTAGATATAATCGTGTAAAGTTTGCTTATCATTTTTACATAAATTATGAACTAAATTTGGAAAGCGCTAAATTTCTCGAATTGGGTCTTTGCGATTTTGTTGAAACTCTGTTCAGCGCAAGGCACTAATGCGCACTATATGTAGCCGAGAGATCTTTACGAAAAAAAGCCAGCAAGAGCAGAATTTCGACTCAGACCTCAAAAGGGCGTGGCACTATAACCACGTGACATTTACTCTGATCGCCAATTTTTTTTTTGCTATATTGTAGATTGATCTATATGTTATCCATTCTATGTGTTACACTTACGATAAAAGTAAAGGTGGAGATACCATAGAGCTTCAAAGTAGGGTGGTACCGCCAAAAAATTACTGGGTCGAGTCACCTTAAGACTTGTGTCGTTTGAAGCGAGAACGCATACAAAGAATGAAAACAAAGGAGAGTGCGGTAGGTAAAATAAACTTGGAACGAGGTCACACACAGATGAAAGCTGACACTCAATGAACAAAATTGGTCATCACAAGTCTGCAATTTCGATCTTTCCTGAGGTCTTTCAGAAATGCTGTTTTAGACCCAGGGGTCAGAAAAATTTGTAACTAGAATGAAAGCTACAGGAATTAAGTCAAGAACGTGATATGACTGATTTCTAGTTTGGAAAAAACTAAACTACTTTGCGTGCCATATTTTTTTTCATTCTTCAAATTGGTACAGGAATTTAGGTTCTTGCTGGAGAAGGCGTATACGTGATTTTCATTTGCTTCATAAAAATGTACTTTTTTTATTTTACATTACAAATTTCAAACAAGAAACTAAAACGAAGTAAAACACAAGCTAATCTCTATGAAACAACTCTTTAAAAGTTAAATTTGGACTTTGGGTGTGCGTTTTAAAATTTCTCGGAAACGTAGGTGTTTCTCCCAAACAACATGGACAAGAATATACTGCATGTTTCTTAACGACGTCGTGCGAACTGTTGTAGCGCGAAAAACATTTTTAAGTTATGAAACTCTTACCTTTCACAATAGAGGCGAAATTCCCAAGGTATAAGAGAAAAACCAATGCTGATAGTTTCCAATGATCCATCTTGACGCAAATCGTGCGGAATCAAGAGAAAATTAAATGTTGGAATTGGCCCTGCGAACTGCTTTATAAGCCTTGTTTGACAAACACGTGATATCCCATTTTCCGAAGAACAATACTAAATGGTATTAGGGAAAATAACCTTAGGGCTCTGACGTCTTTTATAAGAACCTTTCTTATAAGAACGTTGAGCCTGGAATTCTCAGAAAGTATTAAGAACATTCTAAGAACCTTGCCAAAGCAGAAATCGACTTAAGAACTTTTTTTAAAATATTTTCTTAGTTAAGAAGTTGAGCAATTTGTCTTAAATGCTTATGGAATTTGAAATACCTTTAAGTGTAATGTCCGCTACAAAACACAAAAAGTGGTAACATTAATGCATATTCTAGAAAACAAAAGGTAAACTGAAATAAGTATTTTTTCTACACTATATACACATAAAAACATTGCGTCACTGCTCAGCCTGAACTCCAATTTTCGACGTTCGTTTAATAACTAAGTACATACCATAAAAAAGTGGCATTGTAAGGTGATGCATGGTTGAACCTGTTCCAGTTTTTGTTTTTAAACAACAGTGTGAAAAATCAGTTTAATGATCATATCGTGCACGTATTTTAACTTTAAATAAAAGACCGACAATTGAATAGTCCTTGTTTTCCTCAAAGCGGAAGATATGAGCCATAAACTTGTTTTCGTGCCCAAGTTTGCTTGCATACAAGGCTTCTTAAATCTTCTAAAAACTGAACTAAGCTGGATGTTGTTTTAGTCCGTTTGTTCTTAAGCGTCCTATAATCTGTAACCACCTGCAAAGACGGAATTGCTTTTGCCTGCCAGACCCAAGGGCCATTTGAAGACTGCCTGACCCATTTTAGTCCATAGGGGAGGGGGGGGGGGGGGTGGGTGCGGAATTTGTACAACAGAACGGGTAATGTAACACACAAGCGTCACAGACGCGAATGTGGCCATAAATGTTAGCAATCATCGTTTGACGTTTATATTAAAGTAACAAAAATGGAATGTTGAAAAATCTCAGGATGGACATTTCCTTTCTTGTCTAGATTCGCGAGGATAATTTCTGCAAAATTCTTTTTTCCAATCAATAGGACAATAAAAAGCATATGTTTAACCTGGCTGCAGCATGCTGTAGGGTCGGTTCTCAATTGGCGCAAAATCGCAATTTCCCGCTTAAAGGATGAAGTTTGAAAATAGTCAACTTTGAACCAAAAAAAAGGACAATTTCATAGTCTGATTATTTGAGGTAGAGAGGGAAGGCTTATGTTAGGCGGGGGAGGGTTGGGGAAGGAGAAAAAGGGAGATATTCACAAGAGTGGTTTCCGAGCTTCCTGTTTCTTGTAAACTTTGCTGTTTTTTCCCACCTCTTCCTCGGTAGTTCGCTTGTCTTTGTCCTTTATTTGCGTTCAAAAAATGTATCATCCATTTCTTTCCAACACAAAACAAAGAAAATAGGAAAATGCTTGCAATTTTTACAGTCTGATTAAGTGAAGTAGAGAAGAAAGGCGTAAGTTAGGCAAGAGGAGGGGGTGGGAGGAAAGAGTCGATTGTTTCCCGAGCTACCTGTTTACTGTAATCTTTCCTGCTTTTTTCCCACCTCTTCCCCGGTGGTTCGCTCGTCTTCGTCGAGAGATCTTAGGTAATATCGCAAATTATTTTTCCATTGCTACTGCTCCCAGTGGCCGCCAATTTGGAAATTCTCCCTCCCAGTGTCCTTTTCCCTTAATGTTTTTTACTTCCGTATTGTTTCTCACCTCCGTAACCCCCCCCCCCCCCCCTCCCTTTTCCTCTTCCAACCCCGCCGTTCTTCAACTATAAGAACAGTAGGTATGTGCTTGCGCCGTTACAAGTATTAAACCTAAGCTGATGATAACCGTTTGTTTTTTTTCAGTGTACCTTAGTCTTCCTGTCGGTATTTCTCAGGGGTCTTATCGTTTGCAAATCATAGTTTAAGGTCCTGAATGACGCACGCGTATCACGAATGATTAATGTCTCAGAAGAAACATGTCGAATTTCTCTTAAATTAAAACTTTACATAACTATTCTTCTTTAAACAAACGTTGTACGGTCACGTTTTTAATAAGAGTTACTGAAATACAAACTAAACGACGAAAAGTTAGGACCTCGTCAGTTTGCCTTCACCATTTTAGCATTCCTAACATGTCGGGTACTGTGCGTGAAAGAAAGTTAGGAACAGAGACACGTTCCATTCGGATCAGAAATCTGTCCGACATAATTCAGTGTTTGGGCGAGAGCCAAAGTGCTCGAGAGGATACCACAACAGGAACATGCAACTTCTTTCTGAGTGCTAATGAATAAGGATACAATTTATTTTATTATTTGGCAAGTTATGCTAAGCCCTTCCGCAGAAAACTATAGTTACTCACAGAAAAGTAAAGGTACTTCCTCGATAAATATTTCCTGTTTATCTTGTTTCAACAAGAAACATAGATTGTTTGTCAAAAGTACATCATCGTGCTATAATTAGCGCCCCAAATAAGTACGTCAGTAGACACCTTTAAACTAGGTGGACTTCTAATACAACTATGGCTTTCTATAAACAGGTCAATGAAACAACAAGCCTCTCGCCATTGGTTTTTTGATTAACTGTCTTATGGCAATTTTCCGTGACAATATTCTCTCAAGTTACAGCGCCGCCACCACGTACAGCACTAGGAGGTCAATAGTTGCTCAAATCACCTCAATTTTGTTTCGTTTACTTTGAACTTAGAGGTCACCAAACTTGCAGCATTAAACCACTACTGCACGTGATAAATTTCTAAGGAAATTTGTTTGTATTAATGAAGCAAATCGCAAATCGTCTAAGACGTTGTCTGAGTAGTTAATACGTTTTATATTCTGTCAGGGAAGGAGTAATTGCCAGAAATAAGTGCAATTCTTCTTTAATAAATTAAAACAAAAAATCTCTCGTCCTGAATGCATCTAAATTTTCTTCGCAGTTACGTTGGAATAGGGTTTGTATCCTTCCAGATCTGTAGATACATTTGTTTTGTCGTCTAAGAGGACAAACTTTCGTCACGTCCAGTGTGAATGTGACATGAAAAAGTACAAGGTACAAAGTTGAATGGGTACAAAATTTTAACGGAAGTTGAAATGCTGTCTCACGGAAGTACAAGAAGGAAATTACGGCACAGAATGGTCTGGATCTCAGTAAAATATAGTATCATTGATTCCCCATCAAGATAAAATACGAAGTAATTTCCGCCACTGTTGGATTAACGAGGGATCGACGTTGTTGTTAGGTAGGTGGGTGGGGAAGGGAAAGGGATAGGGGGAGATAGGGATTAGTGGGTTAGGAACTTCCCGTTTCCTGTACCTTTTGTTTTATTTTCCAATCCCTTACTCGATGGTTTAATTTTTTTTGTCCCCTGTCCTTCACGGGAAGTATTAGACACTGTTAATAGTTATTTTCCCATTTCTCCCAGTTTGTCGTCAATCTTAAAGTCTTGTTTCTCGAGTGCATTTTTTCCTCTTCTTTTGACTTCCTTCTCCTTTGTTTCCTGCATGTGATCTCAACTTCCTGTTATTCCACTCAGAGTAAATCGTGTAGCACGCTGCGGTTTCAAGTATTAAATTAGGGATGATGTTAATCCTCTTGTTGTTGTAGTTTAATTTACTTTCGTCTCATAATTCAATAATGCATGAATCAACATTCAAGCCCTTAATGAGATAAGCGTCCCACGACTGTCAAGAATTTAATCTATAGACTCAAACGTTTTAACCAGCTTGGTCGACGCTATAAACAGCAATGCGAGAAAGGCAAAGCAGTAATCATAGCCGCTTTAAACTGTATAGTATAAACCAGCACCGCCGCTGCATGTATGACCATAAATTTGCAATTTTTGGGTGCTCGTTTCAAACAATTTTATTTTCCTGCTTGTTCTTTCTTTCTAGTGTTGAGGATGAAATATGGAATAGTTAACTGCTGTATGAGTTCATTTTATTTCTAATAAACTACTACAGGAAACTGATTGCCCTTTAACCGGCCGCAATCTTCACTTTATACCTCTCAACACGCCAGCCGTTATCGCAGTGACATTTGGCTAATGCGCCTTTTCTTATTCTGTAACAACGTTTTCTACAATCTTTGAAAAATTATATAAAACACTTTTGTATTTAAGAAGGCCGGGTTTTAAACAATGACTTGAGGTTTTTTTTAATGTATCTTACGATTTTCTTTTAACGTTACTAAAAGTGCGTTGAGCTCTTAAATACTCAGATAAAAACGTATTTTAATTAATTTGTTGATTAGCTAATTAGCTAAGCTATCTAGCCCGGGAGGGAGGTGCAGACGGATTCTGCCCTCGATGTTTTTGAACGTGACTACTATCTAAATATTTTGAGCAAACTCCACTAAACTTCGTTTTTTTTTTATCTGAAATTTATGTGAGAACTATCTGCTGGGGTCTGCTATTGTTTGTTGAATTTGGTGTTAACATGGCAACCAATTATTTACGGCAAATGTTACAGAAAAAAGGAACATTCTTTCAAATGAACAAAAGTGAGATTTAGTTGTCCTATATGAATGTCTCCCTAGAAATGTTTGCTGCTCTAAAATACCGTCACACTAGAACCATTTCAGTCTCCACGTTCTTGGCGTAAAATAAATAAATAAATAAATAAATAAATAAATAAATAAATAAATAAATAAATAAATAAATAAATAAATGAATGAATGAATGAATGAATGTATGAATGAATGAATGAATGAATGAATGAATGAATGAATGAATGAATGAATGAATGAATGAATAAATAAATAAATAAATAAATAAATACCGGGTATAAGGAGTCTCAGACTAAAAAAAAATTAAAGCTTTGAGCTCTTTTACGTCTTTTCAAAAACGTTGTCCGCCTAAAAAGCATTAATCATTAACCACAAGACCCAACGGCTTTATGGGTATAAGTATATTATATTTCATTTGCATAATTTTCTGTTCTCTTCCGACGGATGATAATTAAAATTAGTTGCACGTCGTGCATGCTATTTTTTTCAGCCCTGCATTTTTTCCACAAGGAATGAGAACATTAAATCACTGGTTATGAAGGTGAAGTTATTATACGAACACTTCCCATAAAGCCGTTGGGTCTCATCGTTTATGGTTTACGCTTTTTAGGTGGCAACGTTTTTGCAATCGAGTGTGAATAATTCAGAGTTTGAGAGAGAGGCAAAGAGAGGATACCGCAACAGGAACAAGTAGTTTCTGAGTGCTAATGAATAAGGATGCAATTTATTTGGCAAAATAAAAGAAACAGATACTTTGTCCTCGATAAATATTTTCTTTTTATTTTGTTTTAACAATAAACATAGATCATTTGCCAGAAGTACATCATTGTGTAAAAAGTAGCGCCCCTAGACCGTAATGTAAAATAAAGACCTTAAAAATACTTCCACTGTTAGTACAACTTTGACTTTCTATAAACAAGCGAATGAAATAACAAGTCTCTCGCCATTAGTTTTTTGAGTAACTGCCTTACGGCAAAATACGTGACAATATTCGCACAATAGTATAGCGCTGTCATCACGTAAAACTATATCAAGTCACAACTTTACCAAAGCCAGTTGAACTATTTTGTTTTTCTTGAACTCAGAGGTCAGAATTAAAACGGAGCTGCACGAAAGAAATTAACCTTGTTTTTCTCAATGAAGCTAGTCCGGAAATCCTATCAGAAATCTCCTCAGCCGTAAATATTTAATGTTGATTATTTGTACTTTACGGTGCACTAGAGTCCGTATCTTGCCAGACTTGTGGACTCATTTGTTTTTAAGTATTCGACGATAAATTTAGTTAAGTCTATTTGGCATGTGACATGGAAATGCACTTGTTTTAGCCCGCATGTTGGCGGTAATCGTTTAGCAGGCGCAAAATCGTAGCGGAAGTTGATTTTGCTATACGGAATCCAGTGATCAGACAAACACGTACTATGCAAATGTTGTAACATACAGAACGATTAAAAATTCGCAAACAACAGCACTCAACTTTTTACGTTTACGCACGCGGCTCATACATCGCTTCTTATTATATTTACGTACGTAAAGCCAGCTAAATTCACGTCTGTACGGACGTAAAATTTACGCGACAGTGGAAATCCACCTTTCCTGTCATTCTACTCAGAGTAAATCATGTTCCGAGCTGTTACAAATATAATTTCAGGCTAATGATAATCCTTTTCTTATCACAGCTTAGTTTACGTTCGTTTAAGGGTTCAATAATCCTTAAATCCGCTTTTGAGATGTAAATAACGCACGCGTCTGTTGACCTTTAATAATTTCATCCACAGACTCAAAAGCTGTAACCGTCTTGTTCAAACACAATAAACAGCACTAAACGAAAGTACTACACAGTACCGCTTTAAAATGGACATCAAAGCTGCATGTACTGTATCACTTTCGAATTGCCAATATATTAGGGTGCTCTTTACAAAAAACTATCTTTTGTCCGCCTTGGCTGATGTTTATCGAACAATTAATACATGTGCATCTTCCGCGAGGTTTATTTTTGTTTTCATTTTTTTTAACGGAAATTATTTTAGCAATTGTTATCGCTCATTCTTAGATGACTAAAAACAAGAGAAAATGCAACTTTTCGTAGACTTTTCCTTCTCTTTTAGCCACGCATCTCGAAGGCCCTATTTTCAAAATATCTTCAATCAGTTTTTTTTTTGGTGGATCACATAAGTGACTGTATCACGGCAACCAGTATTGTCGTCGATTTATACATGTTTTTTTTTAATGGGAAATTTACTGCGGTTGTAGAAATGTTAAAATTCAACCATGAGTAGAAAAATAAGTAAATAAATAAACGACCTCAACGAGGTGTTATGCTGATTTGTCGTATATGTAATTTGTAGCTATTTTCTGCAACTTTTTTGGTAGGAGTTGTCCCACGCCTACTTTTGTTTTTTCCTTAACTGAGGAAGAGAAAACGAGGCTCTGCCTGAATCGCGTCAACTCTTTGAAGCCGCCGCAGCCCCAACTTCTAGACTAGTTAATCTTGTTTTTTTCTTTCGTCAAACTGGTTTTTCTAGAGCGAGCATCCGTTTAGTGATGAAATCGATGGTTATAATTGAGCCCGCTGTACCATGAAAAATTAAGATGGCGGAGAGATCTGCTAAAAGCCAAGGACCAGTTATTTTCTCGGCTTGATATGCTGTTAGTTAGGCCTGGGTTCGAAACTGTATCCTGGCAACATGCAGCGCATGCTCAATAAAGATCTTACTAGATTCATGCAGAGTCTCTCTCGAGAACGCCAATATCTTCCAAGCAAAAGAAAGGCTCTGCTGCAGGGTAGGGTTGTCCCCACAATTAATTTGGATGACACGTCCGGGAGAAACAACAATGGATTAAAATATGTTTTTTATCGTAACTTGCCACTTAACGTATTAAGTTTGGGACTGATCAGCTCTCACAAATGAAAAATACAGTATCTGTTCCTTCGAGAACAACAACAGCATATGATTATTTGGGGTGTATAGGGTGAGTGGCTCTTTCCTATACAGTATTTCGTAGTTGAAAAAAAACCTACATCCTTCACCGTATCCTCCCTTCCAATCTAATATGTTGGTCTTGTGTCGTGCATCATTTACCTGATCCTTATGATGTAGTGATAAGCTCCTACTCTGGGCGACTTTTCTTATTTATTCAGTAAAAAAGAGAGATGAGGTACTCGGTAAATAAGGGAAAATGACTAAAAGTGTAAAAGTGCAACGCTCATGAGTGAAAGTCATAAAGTATTGTAGTTTGGTCAGAATTGAGTTTTTGTGATCGTTTCTTATTCCACCAATTGATAGTGACATCACAAAAATCGTTTGAGTCGGGGCACTAGCAAAACAATTGGGTTAACCGGTTTCCAACTGAGAGTCATCTCTAATCATTGATGGTAGCTCTGTAAAGCATGTTCCTTCCTCTAAATCTAGGCGTTTATATAGATGAAAATTTATCTTGGATTAGATATATAAACATGGACAGTGTGACGAACCCATCAGTGCCATACTGATCTTTTTGTGTGTGTGTGTTTTATTTAGTTGTTTATTATTATTATTATTATTATTATTATTATTATTATTATTATTATTATCATTATTATTATTATTTATTGTTTTGAAAGTTACGTTTTTGTTTTCTTTTCAGCTCACGAGTGACAACGTAGCAGAAAACAGAAAACTAAAACAAAGAAAGATAACCGGCCAGGAGTACGACATATTATGTTGCTTAGTGGCGGAGAAGGCACCAGGCTCCGATCTCAACAGTGCAACAATAAACAATATGGTGGCGTTTGCTAATAAGAACTGATACCTGGCGAGATGATCAGCAACTGAGGCAGGATTTAGTGGATAAAAAAAAAAAAAAAAACACAACCAGAACAGGGAAGAAATGCTAGATTTCAGTTATTTCGACAAAAATATCCAATGTATGCTTGGAGTCTCCAATCTCTCTGTCATCATTTTCATTGGTTTAATATATTAAAAGTATATCGACTGAAAGGAAAAGAATCGAAATATTTTGAAAAATAGGCTAAAACTCTTGGCTAAATATATTAAAATACACGCCAAAAATTCAGTGGCACATGTGGGCCAACATTGGGCTACGATAGTTTTCCCTTTTACTGAAACTAACCCAAAGAAAAATTTTCTCTTCACGAATTGGCTATAACTTTCTCAGTTATTTTTCAGGTCACTTAAAACGAAACCAAGTCTACTTTTTATTATTTTTAGATATTGTAGCTCGCACCGCCACTCTAAAGGTTCTTATATGTAAACCAAAGGCGGAACCAAAATTCCTTTACATGGTTAAAGTTCTTTTTGCGCTTCAATCTGAAAACTCAACAAAAGGTTTAATTTGTCCACTCTTCGCTCATTTCTAAATTATTAGAAAATTATTAGTTTTCTGCTTGATACAATTTAACTGAACGTTGCCACCTTATTCATGATAAGCAGCACTGAGCGGTTACGTAAATGACGTTGATTACTGACTTTTAAGTGAGTGTTTTAATGGGTATCCATGATGACAAAACAGATGAAACGGCCGAGTGCTTTTCTTGTTTTTGAGTGTTTTTAAACGCAATGAAACACGAAAGCACGAGCTTTTTAAATTACTTCTCAAACGAATATAATTCGAAAATGTTCTGTTTAATTGGCGGTGCCTATTCAGAAAGTTCTTTGTTTGTTATATGTGCTGCATTGGAATTCGATTATGTCACCTTAGTGCTAGGTTGTCTAGTTGTTGGGTTTGTCACGGCTATCTGACACTCACTTGTTATGTTTTCTCAATCTCCCGCTTAGTGGTCGTTTGATTGAAGCGCAAACTTTGCTTAGTGCTTTGTTTCATCATGGCTGATAGATTTACACCAACAAAGACAAACTAAGAAGAAGTGCTTTGCTTAGAAAGGGCTTTACTAAAGTCAACATTCTACGAAAACGAATAGGGGGCTTCAATGTTTTTGGAATGACAAATAGTGCGGACGTTAAAAGTGCTCAAGTTGGAACCAGGTGGTTGATTCAAAGATTACGATCTTCACAAATTCCAGTGATTGGAAATGCCTTTAGTTCAGATGGATACTTTAATCCTAAATAACTGGATGACGAGATTTGTTCGAGAAGTGGCAGAGCCGTCCAAGGAGAGATATCATCCAAAGACGCTCTATCAGATTGTGTGCGGCATACGTCAGTAACCGAGTGAAAAGGACCTCGGCGATCAAGAATTGAAACCTTTGGATTAAACACACAAAAAGGTTCAGTTTTGCTTCGCAGTTAATTGTTTGAGATATCCACTGAAATAGTTTCGATATATATTAATGCTTTTTTCTTCCTTCACAGATTTATATCTTTCATCGCGCGCTTCAACGCTAAGATGAAGGACGGAACAAGGAAAGAATTGTTATTACTATTAGCTAAGTATTTTGTTAGCATTGTTGCTGTGTTGGTTTATGAATATGCAAATTAAGAAACATTTTTCACATGTGTTTCAAATCTGTTGAAACACATCTTGTTTTCAACTCATGTTGCACTGAGTTGCTAAACTCATCCACCTGACCAGAAAAGAGCGAGTTATCTGGTTGGCTTATAGAATCATGAATATAAAGAATCATAAAAAAGCCATAATCCCAATCCCATCCACTGAAGTCTTAAGATCGAGACTAAAGCGATTCATAACACCTTTTCAAGATTAGTCGTAAAGTTCCGACCTTATATCCCTTACCTTCTTACTCTCAGGTAATTAGGTTTTTCCAAGAGAGGATCAAACAACGTCTTTCTTAACATTCCTGTTGTTTGTTTACCCCATTCAGCCAGGTGGTGGGGTGGAGGTACTCGGCTGTGGCCGAAAGTGTCCACACTGACTTTGAATTATTGGTGTTGGTGGGAGGGGGAAGAGTGGGGGGGGGGGGGGGGGGGTGGAAAAAGACCCTGGCATTTTCTTGTCATGTTTCCCACAAGCAATCCAAAATTTTCGGAGTAAAAAAAGTCTAAAGGATGATAACCTAGTTCCTTGTTTTACCTATCGTAAGGCAAACGCTGTTCCCCCCCCCCCCCCCTTGAAGTCACTAGTACTATAGCTTTTCACGCTAGTGACTCAAACTTCGACCTTTAATCTAACTGTTATCTTCTACAATGCCGTAAAATTGGACTAATTTACTTCTCTGTTAAAGGGGCCTGGTCGCGGTAATTTTTTCCTTGCCATTGTTTAATCAATTACAGACAATATTTGAAATCGCTCTCACAGCTCCGAGAGGAAAACTTCAATTGATTTCCAGAGGGAAAAACAAACCACAATCGATGTCATTTTATAATGATTTTCCTAATGCATTAAAGGGGCAGTATCATGGGAGATCGATGGGAGATATCAGGATTTTTGGCCAAAATTCACTAAATTTAAACTTTGAACACTGTTTTAATTAATTTATCAATCGCCAATTTAAAGAAATATTAATAGTGATTCTAAGACGAAAGGTTGAACCAAAATATAGTACAACCGGCGATTTTTAGTGCGTTACAACAACGAAATTTGAAAACGTCCGCCAGACGTTTTCAAATTTGAACCCCTCTCTATCTTGGTCATCTGCCGGCGAAAATATTCGTGGATAGTTTCTTTGCATTCTGATAGCCTTGTAATGGAATGTTGTCATTATATCTTGGTTGCTATCAACCAAATAGCGTCTTTCCAATTTTTAATGTGTTACTAAAAATAGCATGATACTGTCCTTGTATTAATTGCAATCAGAAAAATCAGCTTCAATCCTTCTCTACCCTGGCCATCTGAAGCTGATGATAATCAATATCATTTTTTTAATCTTTTTCTTCTGAACGCATATGAACACCAAGTTGTTGTCGCTAAATGTAATTTACTACCTCCCTATCTCGCGTTGCTTTTGAATTGTTTCAGCTCCATCTCCTAAGTTGAAAACAGTGAAAAGCATTTGGCATTTATTGACTTTTGTTTTTAATTTTATTTCATTATTAATGGGTTAACTACTGATAAAACTACCATATGGAATAGGTTTACCTGACTATATTTTTAAAGGTCTTAGTTTGCCTATACTGTAAACGTCTTTAATATCATGCAAATTACGTTTCTTCCCACTGCTAGCACTGCGTAATTCTGTGAGTTGTTCACAAATTTTAATATTTAACAATTAGATTATGAGCTCGAGATTTCTATCGCGTGATAGTTGATGAGGGCGAAGCCCGAATCAACTATCACGCATAGAAATCGAGAGCGAATAATCTAATTGTTTTAGTATAAATCTACTAGTCGTTCAAAACTAAACAAGTAAATTATCTATTTCCTCATCGCAGACACTTCGAAAACGCGAAGAAGCGAGCGCCATTTTGTTGAAAATCGCTACTCACTATCTATCACAGAATAGATAGCGAGTAGCGTAGCCAATCAGAGAACGGCATTCGTGATAGAACGCTAGTAGATTTATACTAATATGTGGTAGATTCAGCTTTATAGATTTTTTTGTTCATAGGTTGATAATGTTGTCAATATTATAGATATACTATTAATAGATTATTAGTACTACATTATTATACCAACTAATTCCATAGGTTTTTGCTTTGTATCTTAGCTTATGGCACTTTTAATAAGAGAAATCTATACTACCTTCTAATGTAACAGTAATTATGGTTAGAAGTATTTGACATATACGCTCATTAATCAGAGTAAAATGTTACCGGTTTGCAATCCTTCAATTAATTGTTATAAGCTGAGACACCAGCTCGGTATCAGTCTTCGTTTCCTTAAGTTGTTTCATAAAATGTTTCTATTTCATCCGGTTGAAATTTATAAGTCCCTGCAAGGAATGTTCGGGCGAAGATGCTCTGATACGTGTACCCACTCGGGGGGGCGTAGGTCCAGCCAAGGTCTGTGGCTGAAGTCGTAGTTGATGATGAGAAGTAATATATGTAGATGTCTTGACCATTCCCGAATACAGGTCCAAGAGATGAGCAGCCGTATAGCGCTTGACGGTAAGAACCGGAACCCTGCGCTCCTGGTTGAGATAACTTAACAGGCGCCCATCCTGGCTTGTTTACAAGCGAAAATATAAATGCGTTGGAATCGTATATGAAGTCACAATTGGAATCTAATGGGAAGATAAATAGTATCAAACATGCGACTTCTTAACAATACTTACAGGGAATAACAATTATAACAGAAGTTTTGTTTAAGAGGCGGGTACTCATTGAAGCAGCGCCAAATTAATTAACAACCAGCGAATCTGCAAGAACTGGAGGGGGGAGGGGAGAGGTGTAATCCATATTGCGAAACTGTGAAACCAGAGGTGTGTGTGCGTCAGTGGCGGGGAAGGGGGAGGGTTGGGGGGTTAATCCATATAGCGTGACTGTGAAACCGAATTGGGTACTCTTGGCGTTTAAACCTGTCTAATATTTGCAGTAAATATGAGGGAGTCTGTTTCATTTTGAGCATTAGATCTAGAAAGGTTATTTTCGTAAGAGCGCAGATTGAGTCTAGACGACTGTAAACGAAGTTTTAAGTTCGTCTTCTAATTAAAATATTCAAATTGTGGCTACATTACACACTACATGAGATGTTTTTGGTATAAAGTTTTGCACAGGTTGAAACGTCTAGATCAATGAAGACCTAAGTTTCTATGTGATGAAAGCGTAACTGAAATGTGTATATATAATTTTTTTCATTTTTGAATACATAAAAAGCCCTGGCAAAGAGTTTTTGTGTTACCCCAACGCTGACGTCCTCATTTTTGGTTTATTTCTTTGTTCTCGGTCCCCTGGGAGGCCTAAAAGGTGTCCCGGGGGACGTTTTAGGACACACTGATTCGATTGGCAACTTTTTATATGAATATTTGTTGTCCATTACTTTCGAGATGAGTTACAGGGGCTCCGATCCTTCAAAGTTGGCTTAAACTACATACAGTTGCTGTAAAGTTAAACATGTTTGAGCGTCAGGAACCATGAAATGGTCAAAGGCAAAGTGTGAACAGTCCTCCGGTACAAATTCATCCTTCCTGTAAGATCTTATAGTAATGTTTCTGATCTTTTGTTTTATCTTCAGTTAGTTATTCATACATTTTCCATTCCCTGTTCTAAGCCCATTTTTGTATCGTTAATTTTAGTTGTTTAAAAGCCGGATTTACGGCCGGTTAGGTCATTGTTATCGCGGAACAGCAGTCACTGCACGGTTGTAATTTCTATGATATCGGTTACTCGTTTGTTCTTTATTTAAACTCTTTCTAGTTTTAATTTTAAGTTCTCATATTTGTTCTTATTTAACTTTCATTTTTTCCTATTCTTCGTTTGTTATTTTTTGGGACTCGCCTGCTAGCTAATAAATGTCTTAAGCCAAAAGAGTTTCTCTTTCAGGTGTTAAGAAAAACGGTTTTTCTCCCATTTGTCTACTGACCCTGATATTTTTTGAGGTTTGAAACGGTAAAAGGTAAAACTTTCAGTTCATGAAATATTTTGAGCAGACATTGAACCAAAGCTAGAGAAAGCACGCCACACTGATTTAGACTTCAGAGGTTTGACTTTTCAATTGGTATTTACCGTGTTTAGACAAGAGATGCAATAGCAACGAAACCCAGACATGCCCAAAAATTAGACTGACCTTATTTTACTTATAAAAAGTAGTTTTCAGTCAAGTCACTTCACAGTAATTTTCAAACAGTTCCTTTCTCTTAAAGTACAGTCAACTATCCTACACAGAGACCAGTTTCATTTCCAGGGCATTATGCGTTTAACGAGCCATCCGAACATTATATTAGAGGCCTGGGGCTGAGCGCAATCAGCTCCAGCGAAGTCACAAGGAATAAAACGCCAAGAAATACTGGGGACGAGAGTGCGCAGGCGCTAATGTTTCATTCCTTCGCAGAATGGAAGTTGGAGACCTCTGCTCACAGGCTTACAGTTATGTGAGGATTTTAAATTTAAAATAATTAAAAGTAAATGGCAGTAAAAATCAAAGAAATCGTGGCCACGGTCAAAAAATCGATTTCGTTCATACTTTGTCAGTTTGAAGGCCTTGGTAAGTAAGTGAAGGATATAAGTTTAGTTTTTTGAAATATTTCATACAACGACAGAAAATCACGAGAGAAGGCCACCGGAAGCTCTGGGCTCGAGAACTCGCGAAATTTTACACTTTTCAGCTTCCCGCTGCACAGACATTTACATAGTTGTGAATCTTTCTTCAGTATAATTTAATACATACAGTCAGAGCTCCGAGCTCAGTTCTCTCACAAACGAGCAGAGATGAAAACAATTACGATGTTTTGGCTGGGGATGAATCAATGTATCAAATTATACTAAAGAAAGATTCACAGTTATGCAAATGTCTGTGCAGCGAGAAGCTGAAAAGTGTAAAATTTCGAGTTCGCGAGTTGTGAAATCCGCGCGTCCTGTAGGGTGACCGTTTTTCATGGTTTCCTGCCGTTATATAGAATATTTCAAAAAAACTAACCTTATATCCTTTACTTACTTACCTAGGTCTTCAAACTGACAAACTATGAGCGCAATCGATTTTTTGACCGTGGCCACATTTTTTTTAATTTTCTTCGATTTTTCTTGACATTCACTCTCAAGGGCTTTTAACTTCAGCAAGATCTCAGTTTACTTCTCCGTCCTGTTGAGGTGGCCGAACACAGTTTTCCAGTATACAGGTGTTACTTCTTGCTGAGCAAGATGCCGTTGCCATGGTAACGTAGCAAGCTATTAACCGTCCACAAATAATGGTTTTCCTTAATTTTTAGAAAATACTCTGGTTAGATTTTTCCATTTTTGTATCCAGGAAAACTCACAAAAAACTGACATAGTGATGCTTCTTTCATTATCTAATTTTAACAGAAAGATCTCCTGTAAATGTTGGTTTTGCACTTTAACGTTTTTTGAAGATACCCTCTGTTAGATTTTGGGTTTTATTTGTAGGCGAGTCACGCTTTTAGAGAACTACTAGCACTGTTTTGTCAAATTTAACGAAACTCTAACGTGCGGTTCCTTAGAAAACAGTTTATTTCCATTAAAATAACTAGTCACATTTTTTCGGTCAAATGCGCATGCGAGGCTTTTAATTAGGTTTTCTCAACAAGATGAAAAGCGTGCAAAAAGGCTGAGCTCTTCGTGAACTCACTTCCTTTGTTCGGTGCGAGAAAACGAGAAACTGAGTTATTTTAAGGGCAAAACTCACCTTTGTGATCCAAAACCAATCAATACACCTTACATAAACAGTGTTTTGTATTAATCTCCCCAAATTAAGTTCTAAGAAGAATCCCGAATGCAGATTCTTTAGTTAAGAAATTGAAGATCCTGGAGCTTGCGACTGGCCAAGGGCTTTCGCCTTCCGTGGAGCAAAAATCTACAATAATTTATCGAAGCATATCAGAGACACGGGAAAAATGAGCGTTTTTTAAAACGCGACTTTTTAAGAATTTTTTTAATTCATAGGTTTTTTATTATCATATTTTCTTTCTTTCTATATTTGTATCCAAATGTAAATAGTTTTCATTATTATTATTATTATTATTATTACTGATTATTATTATTATTATTTTTATTATTTTTATTATTTTTATTTTCATGAATGGCGGAAGAGCCCCCAAAGGGGAGCTATACAATAAAGTATGTATGTATGTACTATATGATGTTATGTATCCAAAAATAACCTGTTAAACCGGTGATACCGACCATGACTGCCATAAGTTAAAAATAGAGAATGACATCATTGATAAACCTGTCAAACCAGTTCATAACCTGTGGTTAAGACTAAACTAAAATATGACGTCATCCTATAATGAGTGATCAAGACAATAGGCAATGACGTCATCATCGTTAATTTATTCCCCCGCAAGAAAAAGGCCTAACTGGTTCCCCCCCGCCTCACTACTTACGACTAGACTGATTTGCATAAGCTAGTGAAAGTAAGTGACTATTATAGTAAAGCTTACTGTTGATTTTCACTTTTATATTCATCGACGGGTTTGAAGGGTGAGTGAGTGAGAGAGTGAGTGAACGAACGAACGAACGAACGAATGAATGAATGAAAGTCACTTACTCCATGAGGCACTGGTATATCCTCCAAATATATACTGGCCGACCTTTATTATCGTCACAGTAGGACCCTTGTTATCGCACCCGGAGTGAAAGGTAGATCCAGCCCAACCATCAACGGACGCACGCCAACACTGCTTCCAGTAAGAAAAGTTACTCTGGACGACAGGTTCGAGCCAGTTGCTTAAATTACCCAGGTAATTGTCGTTGTTTTGTAGGATGGATGAGTGTCTTAAGCCTTCAACTGATTGAAAAATCAGAAAAAAAATGAGTGGGTTAGGGTGACATCATGAGGTTCCTACAGTAACTTCACCACTTGACACCCTTTTAATATCGAAAAACGGCCACCAAACTCGTGAGCTTCCCTAAAATAATTTGGTATGACATATTTTGTCCACGCGACTCAAATGAGTATGTGATATCGGCAGGTTTTTACAAAAAGGTATGATTTCAATAACATGCCACTCTAATAACTTCGGACCCAATTTTTAACTATTTTATGAAAACGTTTCGAAAATCAAGAAATCCAAGGTCGCGGCTGTTCAGAAATTATAAGGAAACTTACGTGATATGTGACAATAATTGTTTTGGCTATTTTTTGGTTTCGGACGCATAATGTATTCTCCAATTCTAAGTTAGCTTCTACGAAGACGCTTTTGTGCTCGTCATTTAATCCTGTTTGCCTTAATTTTTCAGTGTTAAAATCTACTTGCTGGTTTCACTTTAGTTTGGGAAAAAATGAAATACTCGGAACAGTGTTTCTGCCTAGTATGGAAGTTACTCCTTATATATTTCATGGACGTAAAACAAGCATAAGGACATTCTCTCACTTCTTGGGATAACATTTGTGTTTAAAAATATCGATTTTACATGGAGAAAAAAAGCTCTACTGTTTAATTAAATACAAGACGCTATACAAAATTTTCAATTATCTGAAAACAGATCTGTATGAGTTTTCAAAAACCATACCCCAGAAATCTTGGCTTATTTTATCTTTTTCTGAAGAGATTAGTTTTTTTTACATATCCCATCCGATTTCAGGTCAATTAGTAAAAAGAATACAGGTTGGTAGATGTTGATAAAATCAAAATGGTTTTCTTCTGCCTCCTTCTCTGCATATAAGCCTCATTCTCTGTCAAACGTGATACAACCGCAGAAGGATCTCGCTTTGAGTTTTTCTTTCAGCTTAACAGTTAACTTTACTCTTGTTAAGAATCAGGGTTGATATTTAGAACTTTTTTCAGGAAGTAGCAGTCTTTGACCGTAGAAAGTAGGCCGTACGGTTGATTTTTAGTCGGTCAGGGTGAGATTATTGGGCAACTTTGCGGCCCTATAGCATTTCCCGTTCAAATGTTTTGATCAACATCTTGGACTTGGAGTAAAATGACGAGCAAGAGCAAGGCTTGAGAAGGCTTTTCTCTTCAAAAATGAGACGTTGAAACGTTAGTAGATTATTTTCCTCTCTCATAACTTTAGCGATGTTAGCTAGTGAACGATTACTAGAGAACTGTAATTTTGTGTCAGATTTCTGCTCAAGAGTTTCAACATTAGCCAGATGTTCAATAGCTGTCATTGGCGTGTAGCAGGAATCTATTAGGAAGATGAACTATTGATTTTAAACGCTGTCTTCCTGTGATTATGGCTGAAATGGCGTCCGATTTGAAATAAACTTTGTTTTCAACGAAGGCCTGTGTCTCAATAAATGAACTTCTCCGAGAAACAGTTGCTCCGGAAGAACCGCACATCATCCTTCTTGTCATGTAGTGAGGCAGGTAAGCAACGCAGAAGTACAAACGCTGCAACTCATGCTAATAAATTGTATACTAACAATTGATTTCTGGATGCTGTTTCAAGACTGGTGTACCAAAAAACAAATGAAACAATAGCATTATCCACAAGCCATATACTCTACGGCTGGCATGATAGCGCAAAGCATTGCCAAGTCCTAAATTATTGTTTACTAATAGCCAAATATTGCATTTTTTGCAAAAGCCTTCGCGGAGATGTTTTGGATTTTCAAACCTTTCTTTTGTCCCTTTCCGGAAAACTTGAAATCCTTAAAGAAATTGCAGTTGCTAAAAAAGCACTCCCGAATTTTCATCGCACGTGGAATCTTTTACTTTAATTTTATATGCTGCTGATGTTTATGATTATCTGTAATAAAATTAGCAAAGTTATTAATCAACCCTAATTTAAGTAGTGTTTGTATTGTAATGTACATGTATAAATTGTATAAGTAGTGTAGGTTAGAGTTTGCGCAAGTATCGTGTAGTTTACGTATTACTACTGTGTGTTGTGTAAAATTTGTACCCTGTAAATAAAATTGCTTTAAATAAAGAAAAAATGTTTTTGTTTGCCTTTTGGCCTTTACCACGCTAAAACAACAATAGAATTTGGAATGTGTTGGAGCAACTGACCAATGGAAATGCTTTTGTTAAGATATTCAACTGTGGTGTGAACGTTAAAACAAAGGATTGTGCAGGGTGTCGGCCCTTCCAGCATAAATTGCAGCACCATATATTGTTTTCATGGCAAGGTTTCCTAACAAGTCCCTCAATGAACTATGTGTACACGCACTCCGATTCCTTTCGATACGCAAAGCAACCAAAAGGTGGACGTGTACGTTCTTTTGGTAGTTTTACGTGGCTGCCAACCGACAAAAAAAAAAAACAAAAAAAAACGCCCAGTTTATCTTTTTTATGTTTTCAGACAAGGGTATTGTAATATTTCTTTCATGTGAACGTCAAGCGCTGCGATGATTGTCACTGGGCATTAGCAAAATTTTAGAGTTTAAATTTGTTCTGGTGAATAGATCTTATCGCTCACACTGGACCCCGAATGAAATTTACTTCGAAGCTTAAGTTACAGTTTCCTATTTTACCCTTAGCCTTTCACCCACGGAATTGTCTTGAATCTTTAAATTTAATTGAATGTTTTCTTTTTTGTATTGCGACCAGAGAAATGAAATGTTGTGTTCGGCTGTATGTAAATTCAGTGTTTACGTCCTGATCTTATCGATAACGTTTGACAGTTTTTCATATTTCACAGTGCAAAAAATCCCCCTTCGGGATTTATCCTACTGTGGAATTTCGTATTCTTTCAGTCACGTCGTTTCCTCGGATTTTTACTGTAAGCTCTTTAAAGATTTTCATGTTTGCCTTCGATGTTTGCTAAAACGAGCAGTTCCGCCTATCGAAGTGTAGCCTCTCTCGTAGATGCTCTTTTGGCTCGTCACGCAATCTTTCCTCCCCAACAAGAAAAGCCAAAAAAGTCTGCGGGAGAGGTTAATCGAAATCGAACTTTTGCAAAATATGTGTCCTTAAAGGAAAGTTGCCCCTTAGTTTCGGTCAATGGACGGAGATAGCAGACAGTACACATACTAGCTGTTTTCTTTTAAGAATACGTTATACGTTGAGTTGATTTTACGTACTATTTTTTTGTCCCGTAATGGAGGCTGATGGTAAATACATGCGCTATACGCAGACTCATGAATAATTTAGGACTTTGATTAAACTCCGATAAAATTGATATAAAGTTTACATCTTATCGAGCGAGCGAGCGAGTGAAATTCAGCCCACATCACGATAACTCGTTCATTGCGCATGCGCGCATTCACGAGCTAAAAACTGAGACTTTAAATTTCTCTGAAAACCCTGGAAAGTTGAGTAAAGTTTTTTAAGACTGATTCAGATTAGAGGAAAAAAGGGAAAACCAACCTGCAATAACAGTATATGTTACTGTTAAAGGGTCGTGACCGCCTCCTGATCCCAGTAAGTCTTTAACACAAATCTTCATACTCTTAAGGCCAACATTCTGCATAACAAAACAAAACATTTATGATGAGGTTTGAAGTGATTAAAACGGGTTTCCTAATTAAATAATGGTGATATTTTCCCAGCAATCCTTTTCATGTTTCATAAGATCGCTTCTGAAAACGGGCGAGAGAGATAGAAACTGCGGAAATTTGAATGAGGGCGATCATAAATAGTTATAGATGGGGAAATAAAACTACGCTATTTGTACACCCATTTTGAGGATGTTGATTCAAGAAACAGAAATTTTCCTTTTTCTGGCTCATGATACGTGTTCAACAGGATTAGTGACAGCTGTTATTTTCTTACTCATTTTTTTTCAGGGCGTGGTTTGCAAACTTGTGTGCTTACCTCACAGACTACGCGAAAAAAAAGCAACATCATTCGTTCATCTGAATCTTTTTACTGAAATGTTGCAAATCGTGAAAAACGTGCTAATTTCAGGGTGGAAATTGTCGTCTTGCCAATTTACGGGCCTTTTTAGTTCTTGAAATTTTGGCGGAACGTATTTTTAACGGGATGTTGTCAAACTGTGAAACGTCTAAGTTCTCAATAGAAATGGTCTTCTTGCTTGTATCAGGGCCTTTTCATGACATTTTGGGTAAACTTGAGTTTCCCTTAAGGCCGAGAATTAATACTGAGAAGATCATTTCCTGACTACGTAGACGTCTTTCCACGATTATAGCAAAAATTTGTTTAAATTGCCTATCACCCTTACCCATTTCCTTTCATTCTCAAAATAAAGTAGACGAAAAAAGTGAGCCAAAACAAGCAAACTAATGAAATCTGAAATTATTCTCGATTTTTAAAACGCGATCGAAATCACAATTTCCGAAGTTAAAACCGCGCTATTAGAGGACTGGCACTAGTGAGTTGGACGTCGACCCGGTATCTCGATAACAAGCACAAACCAAAACAGCATTGAGTCGGAGTGAATTGTACGCGAGCTGATTGGGTTCCTGGCCGAATCTTTAGCCGAAATGCCGAACACTGACTCCGAATCCGAGGAAAGCTAGAACTCAGATGATTCAGAATTTAACTACAACCCCGGCTACGTGATTGACGCGATCAAGTACGTAAAATAGGAATGGAAGGCCTACTACTCCTATTCCCATGTTTAGCGCTTCTATCTCAGTCTTTTGATCAATTTAGCTTTTTGTGTGTTTACAGCGGGTTGGCATGACGATTTAAAGGATTTGTATAATAAACATTGAACAAAGCCATGTGCTTAACTGTTAGTAGCATGTTTTGTATTTTGATCTAAAAGAACATTTCTGGGTTTTGGGTTCTAAGTTTAGCGCCTGTTTATTTCACTTATTGTTGTTTCTGTTTAGCGACTGCCGCCCTTATGCCGTTTTATTTTACTAGTATTTAGGTTCGGTTTGGCTCGTTTCAGTTCGTGGTCCGGTGACTGTACAGCTTCTGGTTTAGTTAGGATTTGAACGATAATCTTTTACCTCCGAAAGCGACCGCTATTGTTGTTATCTTTATTAGTATTTGAACTGTGTCATCACATCTTTATTTTACAGTTTTTGTATTGCCGGGCCAGGCCGTTTGTTTTTGTGGCAATATGTTGATTCTCTGATCATTGCTATTTGTCTTTTGATCCTTTCTTTAGCATTATAGATTTCTTCGAGAGCAATGCAATGCGTAAAATTGAGGGCTTAAGTCTGTTTAGTTACGGCTTCGTTTTTCCATAGCCTCGCTTCGCTCCGCTCTGAGGTTTGCGTTGTGGTAGCTTGCTATTTGCTAAATATTTGAAATCTTTGGTTTTTAAAGAATATTTTACTGGGAATGAGGGAAGTGTACTTCGCGACAACATGCGGACCGCTGAGGAAACAGCCCTTGGGATTGCATTTTTATGGCGTAAACATAAGCTTGTTCAGTTGATATTTTCATTATTTTTAAATTGTTTATTAGCTGAAATTGGTATAGTAGTAAGATAGGTAAAACCGCACAATGTTTGGAAAGCCGTTACGTGTATTATTGTTCAAAATATTTCGATTTCCAGATAAGAAAAGTTGACCTTTTGAAGCAATATTTTGAACATGTCAATCGATCGACATGTTCGAATGACTCTTAAACTCGTTCTTTACAGACAAATTCAAGACTGGAGCTTTTTAAAAAGAATGATCCTTTCTTCTTGGAAAGCCTACTCACATATTTATACACGTGGAACTTAGAAAGAAAAAGAACAAGCTTTATAAGGTAACTGTGGCCCTTCATCCGCTCGCCAACAGAAAAAGTCTCAGAATTAAAAGACTCCATTCGCCTCTTCGCATTCTTCAGAGTCTAGATCAATTATAAATTAAAATAAGTTTACTATACTTACCCCTATTGTTTTTTTTATAGGTTTGTTTTGGCTGCACCTATAAGCTTAAATAAAAAAAATGGAAACATTTCTTACTGCTTTTTCGCGGTGATGCTTGGCACTAGTTGAAATCAGTACACCTGGACACCGCTTTAGCATGGACAGTTTAATTGGCGTCACCTTTTATACCGATATCATCTCGTTTCAGTCTTGGGATGATTGGCTTGTTACTCACTTCATCAATAAATCAGAATGGACGCATGAAGTCGTCGTTCGTGATGTACTTGGAGGATATTGACGAGTTTCCTGGTCAACTCTTATTTAGCCCGCTTTTGTTTCATGAAAATCGGTCTACTTTTGCATTTCCTTCATCATTATCGAACCGTACAGCGTGCAGAACTATACCCTCCTACATAACTGAGAAGGCAACACATTCACCAACCACATACCTTCCTGGTAAATTCCAAGTTCGGAACAGAGAATGTAGTGACAAATGAGCGATTGTTCTGTGGCCGAGATACCGGGTCGACATCACAAGCTTGTTAGTTTCCAGTATCTCAACTGCTCTTTTCTTATGGCGGAAAACGGCCTATTTTGGGGGATTTTGTCGTCTGATAAAAAACAAAACAAAACATGGAATGCGATTCATTTCTTTGCAAGGCGTCTTGGACATGCATAAATTTTCGATATTTATTAAAATCGTGTAAGGGTGATAGGCACTTTAACTGAATTTGAAACGATTAAGTATAAGTAAAAAAATTGTTAAAAAAAAAACGGCCTGCGTGACGTGGATCTCTCCCTTGTGAGGCACGATTTAAAAGGGGACTGTACAAAACCCTTCCCGCAAACCCACTAAGTAATACAAGACTAAGTAATACAACAAATTTAATTAATTTAGTATACATAAACGCTTAGTAAACACAATAAACGGTAACGTAAAAAAAACTTTCTTAACCTAATTAATTATCTTAAACTAAATTACTTATTTCAGTTCAGTTCAGTCCTTCCTTGTTCTTGAGGTCTTCTCCAGGCACAAACAAATTGCTACTTCAACCACTCGCATAAACAGACCGCACCAACAACCGTTCACACAAACCTCTGCTTCTTCTCTTCTGGCGCCTTTTCTCTTCTTTGTTCCCGTCTTGTTTGACTCCTCCGCACTCAGTTTTAAATTCTATGCACACGCCTTGAAATCTTGTTCACTCGCCGCCGCCGACAAAAGGGGTTTATGTCAGGGAAAACACGGCCGGCTCCTGCCAATGGCTCTTGACAGTGACTTGAACAATTTCGCCTTCGACCTTGCAATACAAACTTTTTTGCTTCTCCTTACTTCTTCTTACTTCTCTTTCCTTTTTCTCCTTCCAAGAATAACAACCAACTGCACAACAACAACCTTGACCTCTATTTAAATACTGTACACAATTACGACATTACAAAGAAGATTCCAGAAAACGCTAGCTACAAGGTATACAATAAATGCTGATTACACAATAAGATACAAAATATACGGTAACGGGAATAATAATAGTTAGTTAGATTACATTGAAATTTACAATACTACACACCATTTTCTAAGACAATAACTACTAATATACTAGTGACATTTTTTGACTGATAAAAATACGACGAATTAAGACTACAAATAATTAACAATAAACCTAACGAATTTAGATAATGAAAAAGAAACGACTAAATTTCTACATGCAAACACGAAACATGAAAATGCAAACATGAAATGAAAACAACAAAAACATGAATAATATGAATTTTGTGACACCTCCCCCCTGAAGAAGTCTATTTTTGGGGTGGGCACACAAAAATAGAAATGGACAAAAAAAAAATGATGGGGATGGGGTGGGGTTGTGCGAGCTCTAGCAAGTTCAAGCCCTACTGAGTGCATCCACATTAGAATTCTTCTTGCCACTTTTATGCTCAACGTCCATATCGTATTCCTGCAGTGTGACACTCCAGCGAAGCAGCTTCCTGTTTTTGTCGCGTACTTGGTTGAGCCATACTAGAGGATTGTGGTCTGTCTGGAGCCTAAACTTTCTACCAAAAAGGTAATATCTAAAGAGTTCCACGGCCCATACTATACCTAAGCACTCCTTCTCTGTAGTCGATAGTTTTTCCTCTCTAGGCTGAAGTTTTCTACTAGCGTATGCTATGAGATGTTCTAGCCCTTCTTTATCTTGCTGACTTAAAATTGCGCAAAGACCTCTATTCGAAGCTAAAAGTGATTTCATACCTCCACCCAGGCCGTGATGATGTTGTTTTCTGGAGGAACGAAGCTTTTACTTTGGCGGTAATATTGGTGATGAACGGAAACAAGGACCACTGGTGACGCGTAGAACGTGGTATTGAAAGGTACGTGCTGTAAAAATTATACAACAAAAGCAAATAAATAAAGAGATAAGTGTTGATGGTGTATCTTATGGAAATATTAACTGATATTTACAAAGAGGCATTTTACCAATCAGTGACACATGTAAACTCAGTAAAACGGAGAATAGAGGAATCAATATGACAGTTTTTAACGAGGGTTTCACTGATTATAAAACAGAGAAACTGCCTGCGCATGTATAGAGGGTAAGAATCGACGGCTATTATATGAAAAGAGAGAAGTGGGACTGAGTCTATTGACTCACCTGACAGAATCCGTAGTTGTCTTCAGCTGCAGATTCGCCCTTGTTTGGGAAAATCGCTCTTCCAGTAATTGTAAAATTAAGATCAGATCCATTTCCGAGGAAAGCAAACCAATCCTAAAAAACAGGAAAGATATAGCCGGGACGTGCTTTAATCATCAGAGAAAATGGATCAATGACTGAAGTGCAACCCAATTTAGTTGCAGGTAGTGAATGCGCCGCATGTCACACAACTCTCATCACGTTAGACGCGTGACATTAAACGGGATTAGCAGACGCGAAACTCATCCCTTTTCACCAGGCACGAAACGCGGCAGCTGGTCTCGTTTAGTACTTTGTGTCTTGCGCTTTGTTGGAGATTAGAAGTTGAGCAAATTTAACTGGAGTAATTTCTTCCGAATAAATTCTTTCAAATTTCTGAGGGAGTCACTTCACTGGCTACAAAATTGAGCAAAGCACAAGAATATAAAGTTGCACTTATGCTTATCACTCCAGTAAACGATTTTAAAGGCTGATTGACGTACTTCATCGTTTGAACGTTAATCAGTTTATTTAGTTGTGAACACTTCTAACTCACCACAATGGTATCCTGGTGTTTTCCGTCAAAAGGCAAGAATTCTCTGACGCAGACTTCAAATCCTCGACTTTCGACATTTTCCAACCATAAATAGACAGCGTCGTTCGGTTTTGTATTACGAGAGTATTTTGCCGTGACAAACACGGAAGGTCTTCCACCAAAGCTCTGCAAAACAAGTGTTTAAAGTGTCTATTAGACAAACGAAGTGACTAACCTTAACTTCATTATTATTGGACAGGCAAACCTTTCTAGTTCCGCTGTAAGACTATTCTCCTTAATCACGCTTTTTTTGTAGGCCAGATAACAAAAAGCCATTAATATTAGCGGGAAAAGCTCTTTAAAGTTAATTAAGGGCCAATTTTGAGATTCTTGTCTTTGAAAATAGTGAAGACATAGCTCCCTCAAGTTTTAGAATTATGCAAACGTGTTAAAATTTTCGCGAATTTAAGAAACTACTTTTAAGGTGTCCTTTTCAGCAGCTGACTTTTTTACAAATGACTGTTTGTGACTTTATTATTGTTCCAAGTCATTTCCAGTTTTCTGTTAGGTATGGCAACTGTGATGGAAATGGGATTGATTATTGGTAATGATCACAATGTAGTGTAATCCAAATAAACATGGCGAGCCGCACGCCTTAGCAACCGATTTTGCCATCCAAATTTTTCCTCGTTCACTACAGGAGGCCTATTGTTTACGGGAGTGCTGTTGACAGTTTAAAACCACATTTCGGTGCAATACGAGCTCCAGTGCGTTGTAAAAAGTTTACAGCAATCAACATTCACTCACTGCGTGCAGACGAATATTTCCGGTCAAAACCTCTGGAAAATTCAAAAACCCGGAGAAGAATAAATTTATCGTCGATGTGCAGCGAGTATTAAACACGGCAAAGCAAAGGCGACACACCCGATTGCTCGTCCTTATCGGGCGACTCACCCGAGATAAGAACGGCCGAGTTCAAATCTCTCTGTGAAGAAATTTCTAATATTATTATCGGAGTTAGCTCACGAAGCAAAGGCGACGCACCCGATTGCTTATTGTTCTCAGGCGACACACCCGAGAGAACAACTGTGACCTAACTTACCTTTACACAATAAAACCGTAAATATTTAACCGTTATTTTTGGACACTTTTGTCGCACTCAGCGTGGTGAACATTGATTGCCAGTATCTATCATCTATTTTGGTCTTACCGTCTGAAATACTAACATGTACAGTAACACGGTACCGCAACAATATCATCATAAAAGGCATTTTAAAAATATATTTTGTATTGACTCTGATTGTAAGATTTCCCACACACGTGGGAAATGGAAGCTGGAAATCGACGCCGTTACACTTTTTTTCCCAAATCACGAATTCGCGAGTGCTGATCAAATATATAACGTAAACATAAAAATCGCACTTACCTTTGCGGACCACTGGAGGATGACGATTGACTTTATTTTTCATTCAATTATTAGAAAATGATGTAGAAAATTAGCTTGCCAAAAAATAAACTCTAAATTTGCATCGTAGAGACCATGGGCGAACAAATCATTCATGTTATGGTTCGTCGATTTAGGACCATTTAGCGCGCCAATTAGATTGGCGGGAAAACGAAAACTTTTAGCAAAACTTGTCATTTTTCCGTTTCCGACAGTCGATGTGTAGTCAGGCTTTTGGACAGATCACAGGAGTTTTCGTTTACAGTTAACTGTGCGTTTCCACAGAAGCCAAGCTTTCTAGTCACAAAAACTTCATTGCTTTGCGGCAAGCTCGATCCAGACATTACACGCGACTGAAAAAGATTCTTTACTATACTGTTGATAGATTGCTGCTTTCGAACAGGAATTCGATCATAGCAACCGTCACTCAACCTAATTAGTTTTAACACCTCTACGCGGCTCCTCATGGTATGTGCAAATTCTCTAGGAAAATTTGGGTGAAGCGTGCACTCCTTATGCCTATCTGGACTGTAAGGGGGAGCGGGGGGGGGGGGGGGGGATGAAATCCTGCCAAAAGTCGCGAAAAGCGTTTGCACAAATGCCTTGAAACCTGATTATTTTTTGTTTAGAAAATTCTTCTAGAAGCAATGTTATATAGTCAATAAGTGTTGATTGACTTGATGCCACCATATGAACTAAGTTTTCAAAAGCCGATTTCCTAGAAAATACAAAATCTCATCTTTAAATTTGAAAAATTGGTTTTCTACTAGCAAATATAACATTTTAGCTCATATTAGTGTTATTTTTGTGGTTTGGGTTACTTTTTGTTCAGATAATGTTTATGCTTTCTTGAAGTTTAAGGGTAATCCAAGATGGCCTCCATTCGCAATCATGACGTAATTACAAAGAAATTGATCACTTCTTGTTGACTTTAATAGTCGACGTGTCGTTGCTATAGTTTTATTAGTTGCCGATTTATGAAGGGGGTAGGGAGGGCTTGTGGCAGAATCCCTCCCTCACCCACCCTCCGCAGAAGAAGACAAAATAAAAACCTTGTCTAGAAAGGGTTAAGATGTGACCAGTTTTACGGGAACACTTAGCAAATCATTCAGTTGTCTTACATGAGAAAAGCTCACTTTATCACACTTCGTTTCTGTTGTCCATATTCCATTGAAAGTCACACTTCCATGTGATATTCCTGGTTTGTCTTGGAAGGCCACCCAGTTGATTTTTCCTTTGCCATTTGTGGATCCTGTTGCACGCTGACATAGCTGAAATCCTGAAGTATTTATCTCGGTTGCCCAATAGGCTGACGGTGAATGAACAATAGAGGAATCCTCATGACTCAGGGAAACAAAAACTCGAACCTAAAATGTTAAAGATTGAAAATCACATGAAAATTGAATGCGAACACAATTTTTTCATGAAAATAAAGATTATTTGTTTGTTTGATTAGGTATTACAAATTCAGATTAAAGGGACATTTGAGCTTGCCACTAGAAGATGGTAACTACACATCTAAATAGACATGCCACACAATGTTTTGCGTGCCTCCACTATTTACATGCGGATTTGGTGACCTCGTTCACATGCCAAAAAGCTGAAAGAAAAAACACTTCAGACAATCAGTAGATAAAATAGGTCTTATCCCTTTTGCATATTTCTAACCTTCTTATAGGGTTTAAAATTGAACTCTATTTTGTCAAGACTTGGTTAAACAGCTTATTATTGGGTTAGCTTTGCCTTTTAATCCTCAAGGCCATAACGAAAGTCTTTTGAGAAACCAAAAGACTGGGGGAATAAAACACATCAAATCGAAAGGGGAGGCAGTTATTCTTGTTAAATATCCCCTGGTGTTCGTAAAGTACTTGAACCTCTCCGACAATATGATGCATATCAAGTTCCTTTGGAATCACCTACAAGGTCATTGTCATTCAATCAGACTCGCACGTATACTTACCGTCCCCGATCCACTAAACGTCTGAGGGAAAATCACATTTGTGCAACGCGGCAATGTACAGTGATCAGGTACATCACAGCCGCTGTTGCAATTCCAGCCCTGTGGTGTCTCAGTTGAATTTATTCTCCCACTCTGCATGTTGACACCTTAAGGGTAGAAAAAAAAAAAATGTTTTCAAGGTAATGGAAGGCATTGAAGCACGTCGCTTATCAATATGTAGTGCTTAAATTTTGAAGAGGAAATTGAGGAGGGGGAGGGGGGGGTGGTGTTAAAGGAAAGCAAATGTTTAGACACGCCAATGCATTAGCAGTGATAGCGAAATGTTCTTCCAACAATTGGTAGTTTAACAAGAGATTAAGAGAGATTTGAGAAAGTCGCGCAAGGAACTAAAAAATGTGGCGTCATATGTGTTATCAAGTGAGAATCAACTTAGATTGAAAAAGTTGTAAAAAAAATTCAATAGCTTTATTATGAAATGATTTTCTAAGATATTGTATTTTTTGAGGCGAGAAGCCATGAAAAGAACGGGACAAACCACAATGCCCTTGGTAATATGTCACTCAAAAATGAAAGCTAACATTCTTCGTAAGGCCGAGAGGTCATGACAATTTGTAGCTAGACATAGCTACATGACGTCTCGGAACTTGGGATCTTTCTAAAGGTGGACGTGTACTTAATTTTCCATTGGTTTCATAAAAACAACTTAATCTTTAATCACTTCAAATTCCAGCAAAATTTAGTAGTTCTCTTATATGAATGACGCACTAAGACTTGCGTGGTTTGAGGCGAGAACTCATACAAAGACTAAAAGCAGAAGAGCATGCAGTAGGTAAAATAAAATTGGATCGAGGTCAAAAGCCCATGAAAGCTATCGTTCTCGAAAAAAAAATGGGCATAACAAGTCTGCAAGTTTGATGTTTTCGGAAGTCTTTACGAAATGCCGTTTGAACACCCAGAGGTCAGGAAAATTTAAAATTAGAATCAGTGAAAGCTACGGAAATTATGGCAGGAACGTTATTTAACTATGATTTCTAGTTTGGAAAAAAAAAACTTAACTACGTTGCGTGCCATATTTTATTTTTCGTTCTTCAAATTGGTACAGGTATTTAGGTTCCTGCTGAAGAGGGTGTATGCGCGATTTTTCTTTTACTTCACGAAAATGTGTTATTTGTTTTAATTTCACATTACAAACTTTAAATATTAAGCAACTAAAACAAAAGAAAACACAAGCTTATCTCTATAAAATAACTCTTAAAAGTTAAATTTGTACGTTGGGTGCGCGTTTTAAATTTTCTTTCAAATGTTAGGTGTCTTTACAAACGAACATGGGCAAGAATATGTTTCTAAACAATTTTATGTAAACTGCTGTAGTGTCGGAGACTTAATGACTTCGTGTACGCGCGTGACAGTTGTTTGAAATAAGTCTAGACATCAAGAGACAATGAACATTTTGGTGACAGACATTTGATTGACCTTTTTTGATTATCACCTAGCAACGACCAATCAGATTCTTAATGTACCAGTGTAAAACCAAGCGTTTTTTGTGTGTGTTCAGAGTAGCTCTTACACGCCTGTTGTAAAAGTGAATACTGATACGTGAACCAGAAGAGATTAAAAAAAGAGTGGTACAATCGACTCTACTGATTGTCGTAGTTATAAGTTCGGGAAGAAACCCTAGTGGACGGGGCTAAGTTCTCAACAGTAGCTCGAAAAACATGTTTAAGTTATGAAACTCTTACCTTTCACAGTACAGGCGACCTCCCCTAGGTAGAAGAGAAACATCAGCACTGATACTTTCCAAAGATCCATCTTGACGCAAATCTTGCGAAATGAAGAGGCAATCAAATGTTGGAATTGTCCCTGCAAACTGTTTTATAACCCTGGTTTGACAAGCACTTGATATTCCATTTCTCGAAGACCAAGGTTAATGGTGTACGTGGAGATGGCCTTAGGGCTTTAACTTTTTTTTTTTGTAAGAACCTTTGTTATAAGACCGTTGAGCCTGGAATTTCCAAAAAAGTGTTAAAGGCCCATTTTCACCCAAGAGGCATTGCGCGCCGAGCTGAATTTCGCACAGTCAAAAATTCAGAAAATTACCAGCGGGCACTAAATAACGAAAAAAAAAAGGCCATATTCATTGAGCTCATTTGCTGGAATATCACTATTTTTCGTGTCATAAAGCTTTTTATAATATCCTCTCGCTTTATTTATGTGAATATTTTTAAGAACAGTCTTCGCGTGGAAAGGAAAATCGGAAAATCGTCGGTCGCCTCTAAGTAACATCTCGCCGTTGATAATGTAGTTGTACAGTTGTTGTTCCCAAGGAATATATTCGTCTCAAAGACTCTTCGCATAGCTTTTATTCTGAAACAAAGAAGCGGGAGGATTTGTTGTCCCCATGCATGCATCTATTGTAGCGATTTTCCGGATTTCTACGGAAGTCTGACCTTAACACGTAAGTTTTATTAGCTCCATTCGATTTTATTCTCCCGATTCATGTAAACAGCGTTGCAAAGAGACGTAATAAACTATATGGTTTTCTATTTTTTCGTTGTTGGCGAGACGATTTACAAGGTGACCATAAAACTACCAAATTTACCTTTAAGGAATCAACAATTAAACTATACATTGCCGGTGCTGACTAAACGTCATTCCTTGCTCAAACAGCTTCAATATTTTACACATAGACGTTCCATTTGTCAGTAACAATTATTTAAATGTTTAACTTTTGTTTCTTTTCTGAAATTTTGACTGAGTTACATTTTTTTTAAATACCTCCTCCTAAACTTCAGAATGCATTAAACGTGACATACATATCGTTAAAGCCTATTTTCAGAAAAGTGGGACCTGACTTAGGGTCAAGTTAACACCAATCTACTAATGTATGGAATAAAATTTGTGGGCACTTAACGCTGCGTGCCGTACAGAGCTCCGCGATTTCCTTAACATTCACGGATTTCAATAGAATCTAAACATAAAGTCGTTTAGACCGATAGACAAATTTCTGAACCGAACTCTTTTAGAAATACAATAATAATCACAAGGTAAATATTTCTGGCCATTTAGCCATATTTTGGAGAAGATCTATCCTTTCATTGGTATTTTAAGTGAAACCTCTTAAGGTAAATTTAGTAGTTTTAAGGTCACCTTGTAAACCGTCTCGCCAACAACGAAAGAAATCGCATTGATCTCAGTAAATGTGATATTTGTTTATGGGATATAATGATTGTTGTTCATAGAAAAAAAAAATTAGCGAAATCGGTGAGAAGCCGAAATTTGCCTTATCCGTTCTAACGCGGACAGCCTCTTAATTTCTTTCGATGTCAACTTCGATAATAATCGAAAGGACCCTTTGAGATTACTGTTTATCTTATACAAAAATAGAATCAAAATCTTCGGACAGAAATTATTTAATGTTGAGGGCTGCCGGCTGTAACTGTTCGACTGTTTCGCCGCGTCGCTCAAAGGAACGAATGCAGAAAAACGAACCAAACCCTCAACTTTCGTTCGCCAAGAATTTTACACAAAGAAGTGCAAAGAACTCGAGCGCTTTGGAGAGTAAATTTTTCTTATAGGTGCAGATATTAAAATAAATCGGACCGACTGAAACGAAATCAACCAGTCCGATTTGCCTGGTCCGATTTATTTTGAATACGCCAGGACTTTCATCCCAGCGGGAATATTCTGATAAACCAATCGCAAGACTAAACAATAGAAGCGCTTGTAAACAATAACAAAGGGCTGCAAAGCCGAATGGGTGAAAGTGGGCCTTTAAGAACGTTCTTAGTACCTTGCCAAAGCTGAAATCGACTTTTCAAACAACATTTTTTTTCAATATTTTCCCAGCTAGGAAGTTGAGTAGTTTTGTCTTGAATGCTTATGGAATCTGAGATACTTTTTAGTGTAATTTCCGCTGCAAAACACGAAAAGTCGTAACATTGATGCAGATTCTATTCTAGAAAACAAAAGGTAAACTGAAATAGGTTTTTTTTTCTTCTCTATATACAACTAAAGACATTAAGTTACCGGCTCAGCCTGATCTTCAATTTTCGACTTTCGTGAAAAAACTGAGTACATACCATGAAAAATTGTGGCATTGTAAGGATGCATGGTTGAACCAGTTCCATTGTTGTTTTTAAAGGACAGTGTAAAAAATCAGTTTACTGATCATATTTTGCATGTATTTTAACTTTAAAGAAAAGAGTGACAATTTAATAGTCTTTTTTCTTCAAAGCGTAGGATAAAAGACATAAATCTCTTTTCGCGCCCATTAGTTTGTCTTATGCAAACCTTCTAAAATCTTCTAAAAACTGCTCTAAGCTTGATGTTGTTTTAGTCCGCTTGTTCTTAAGCGTCCCATAAGCTGTAACCACTAGCAAAGACGGAATTACTTAATTCTGCCCGTTTAATTTTGAAGACCTATTTTAGTCCCTAGGCGGGGATGGGTGCGGAATTTGAACAACAGAATGTATGATTTAACTACATATGAGCGCCACAGACGCGAATGTAGCTATAAAGTTATCACTGAATCACCGTTTATCGTTGCAAAATCTCTAAATGGCCATTTGCTTCATTTTCGAATTAAGTTTTGTTTGCGTTTTCTGTCTGTGCATTTGGTTCTATCTTTCTACGGAAAATGCATTATATGATAAACGTGGCTCAGACGTAGAGTGCGCATGCCGACAAGAATGGAGGGTTTCTTCTCGGTAAGCGGGCGGCTCTGTGCACAAGGCTAGGCTAGCTGCGGCAGAACGTGGAGAAGAAACTTTAAATATTCCATAAACATGATAATTTTAGCATCATTACATTACAGGAAATACATCCAGTTGAAACGAGCAATAAAAGGTCCACCATAGACGAATTTATAAAATTTGAGGAGTCGAAAACACTCGTATAATCTTTGATTACTGTTTGTTATAAAACGAAATTAGTCGATCACTAAAACGACTTTGTAAAGGGTCCACCATAGCTGAATTTCTACAATATAAGGTGTCGAACGCACTTATTTAACGAGTAATAATCAAAGATTAGGGAGCACGTTTCCTGATAACAGGCTGAAAACCTCGGTTGTAAATTGAAACACGGAGATATTAACCTTAGGAATAGTACAGTCGGACCTCTATTAAGCGGCCACTCTGGGGACTTTGAAAACTGGCCGCTTAATAGAGGTTGGCCGTTTAATAGAGGTACATTATAAATTGAGTAGAAATGGCTATCAACGTAATTTTATTGCCTCTATATAGCAACTGAAGGCGCTTGTTGAAATGTGAACATATCTGAGGACGAATGTGAAAATCATTGAAACAGAACTTTAAGAGCCCTGTATTTGCGCATTTCAAGTCCGTGCAAAGTGCTAGCTCTAACACAGAGAGCATGTAGCCGATAACTACAGTATTTTTTAGTGTTGACTATGTACAGAAAAATATGCAAATCTATGTAACAAAACAATAGGCTTTTTTGCATCAACAGTCTGCAAAAAATTTTAGCTCAAAATATTTCACGGACGATTTATTTAGAACAATCCGTCACTGATGTTTGCCGCTGTGGTGCTCGGAGTTGTAACGAGGAGTTCAATTCATTCGCCTTGCCGATAGATAGGGCAAGGTCCTGGTAACCGTGAAACTGGGCAAAGTGTCGGAGTTGATCGGTGTCATTATAGTGGACATTAATGTGCAGTTCTTGTTGTTATTAGTTATCATCTTCATATTATCTGCCACCATTTCGCTCGAAAAAATAATTTGCTGGCCGCTCAACAGAGGTGCGACTGTACTGTTTACGTTTATGACGTAGTCGACATTAGTTGTTCCTTATACTGACCTGTAAAGATGGATTTTCTTATCGAAACCTTACTGGATGAATATTCTCTGCGTAATGTTGCGTTCTGTATTTTAGCCAGGTACTTCTTTCATCTCTTTCAGTGACTTTATATCGATTAACCTCCTCCTTATTAGTATGCGTTGTTTTATCAGCTGATAAAACACTCCTCATTAGTATGCGGTGCTTTTCTTGTCGTTCACAAAAGCATAATTGTTATGAACTCTATTTACAGACACTTCTTTTTTCGTTTTGTGTAAAATTTAAAATCCAAAACAAATAAGGTGTACCTGTAAAGATGAGCGGTCTGTGGAGACCATTGATCCGACATCCGATTGTAGCTAGAGGAAGGCCATTCTTGCTCAAATAATTGCAGAATTAACAATGACAAGAAACCAAAAGTTGGAAACAACAGCTTTTGATGTTCACATGTAATTTACCTTCATTTTTTTTATATTTTTTTTACTTTTTCCATTAACAGAATTCTCTAATCATCATGTCTTGAGTAAGGTTTCTAACTGAATATACTACTATGCAAAATGATCCACAGAAACGTACCGTGGAGTCAAGTCGCAACTCCTGAGTAAATAACTGAAATTATTGATCTTTTTCTTAAATTAGTTTATGGAAATTTTTAGTTTCTATTGAAACCAAAACAGAAACACTGAAGCAGAATTAACCTGAAGGAATACTAAAACCGCCAACCTCAAATCGCTAGTTAACGTGGCAAATTTAACTCTAATTTATGACAGCGAAAAGTCCATTTTCCTTAAATAAAGATTAATTTCTCTTTCATCTCGTGATTTTCTCTTTTGCCATTTACTGATTATTAAGAAATGACTTAGCACGCATCGCTCGAATTCAATCTCAGCCTTAGAGAAGAATATCTCCACAAAAAGCAGCGATTTACGACGATGATGGAAAACTGAATCAGAAACAGTTTTCGATTACAAGACACTGTTGTTCCATATTATACTAAGAATTAAGATAACTCTCTTCGAATTAAGTTTTGTTTGAATTTTCTGTCTGTGAATTTTGGTTCTATATTTCTACGGAAATTGCACCATGATAAACTTGGCTAGACGTAGCCTGTGCATGCCGACAAAGGAGGCTTTTCCTCGGTAAGCGGACGGCTCTGTGCACAAGGCTAGGCTAGCTGCGGCAGAATAAGGAGAAGAAAATTTAAAGGTGATACTTTTAGCACCATAACATCATATGAAATAAGTCCACTTGAAACGAGCAAGAAAAGGTCCACCATAAACGATCTATAAGATTTGGGGAGTCGAAAACACTCGTATAATCTTTGATTACTGTTTGTTATAAAACGAATTAAGTCCACCCCTGAAACGACTCTGGAAAGAGTCCACCGTAGCTGGATTTCTACAATATAAGATGTCGAACGCACTCCAGTAATAATCAAAGATCAGGGAGTGCGTTCCCTGAGAACAGGCTGAGAACCTCCGTTGTAAATTGAAACACGGAGGTATAAACCTTACGGAATAGTTCTATTTACGTTTTTGACGTAGTCAAAATTAATTGTTCCTTACACTGAGCTGTAAAGACGAACTTTTCTTATAGTAACCTTACTGGATCAATATCCTCAGCGCAATGCTACAGTCTGTTTTTTAGCCGGGTACTTCAAAAACTCATTAACAATTCATAGGCACATGGTCGATAATACATCACGTGCAGCGACTTTATATCGATAAACCAGCTGATAAAACACTCCTTATTAGTATGCGCTGTTTTATCAGCTGATAAATTAAAACACTCCTCATTAATATGCGGTGTTTTAGGAGCTCGTGTTTTTCTCGTATGCTAATTTCCAACGTTCACAAAAGAATAATTTTTATGAACTTTATTGACACACACTTTTCCAAGAATGTTTGTGAAGCCATTCAAGAAGCTCGCAGCTGTTCCAACGAGTGTACCCAGCCTTAGCCTGGCACGCAACATTTATAAAACAGCCATACAATATAAATTATTATAATAAAGTTTCAATATAACGCGCGGGCTGAAACAGCGTGCTTTAACAGAGTACAGACGCACGGAGCAACGGTGTCACGCCATCAGCCCGTTTGTGAAATGCCTGGACTTCTCTCTCGGGATTATTTATTTATTTATTTGTTATTATTGTGTCTTTTTGTTTTGTTTTTTGTTTTTGTTATTGCCCAGACGTCTTATATAAGGTAGAAAACGAAAACGAGCTGTAAGCTTCAATAGATAAAGACCATCATGTGCGTAACAGTACAAATAACACGGTGATTGAAAGTAAAGTTTCCAAAGAAATAAACGCCTAAATCACAGAGCCAAGTAGAGACATAAACAAACGGAGATTTCTAAACATGTCAAACGTTGAAATTGACGAAATTAGAACGAAAGCAGAGACGGAAAACACCAAAGATAACAGAAAATGGGAAGCTCAAGTTTTTGAACGAAAGATGTAAAAATGTCATGAGCTTAAGTACAGTGATAAAAGATACGGTAAACGCTCGGCTCGTCAGCTATATTTTCATGTAGAAACCGGAAAAAAAATAAACAAAACTGATCCTAACATTTTCAGCACAAGTTCCACCTCGGTCACCTCCGCTCACCGCAGTGAAGCGTACCTTAATTAGAAATTACAACGCTCGCCCTTCGAGTGGACAACTAACAGCTTGTTCAAATATCCTCTCCGGAACATTGAGTGGAAGGCCAAAGCAGTCACAGCAGCCCAGTTTTCCTAACCGTGTCAACAGTTCGAGCACTCCTCTTGCTCCCGTGAATTCGACTGTTGTTCATTCATAAAACACAGCGCAGAAGTTGGTTTAACATCAGTCGCAAGCTTTAAGCAGTTTGTTTTCGAATTGCCATGTTAATAACGTCCCGAGTTTCATGAGCCAGAAATCCACCGGATTTCACTTAACATTTTACTCTTCCATCCCAATTTAATTGGAAAAACTATGAAGAAGCGCTGGCGTTACATTCGAACTATGCAAAGTTTGTTAACTCCCCCCTACACATCTTTAGTGCCCCAGCCGCTTCCGATGAGCTTTACAACAGAACAGAGCACAGTCGAGGTTTCTTTATTTGTAAAATTACATACACAAAGATATAAATTATATTATAACGGAGATTTAAATTTATGAGCACACCACAAAGCTTTTAACAAGTTCAATTGAATCAAACTTTCCGGACTCTTGTTTCGCTTGGATGAAAGTTTGAACATAGACGTGGCGTCTTCAGCCCTCCTAGAAGGGTTACCCTCCACTATCGTTTTTTCGGTTTCGTTTACATGTGAGGTTGGATTACCATAGGAGGAGGGTAACCCAATCGGCTTGTTGAGGTTACCCTTCTAGGAAGATCAACTTTTTTTGGTTTAAGCCATGTAAATGCGCAAGTTTTAGGGCGACCAGATTACTGTTACATTCCCGTCAAGTATAAAAATGGCGTCGCACGGTTATAAACCTGGAGAATTATTTCGGAGAACTATGCTGACGAGAGTGGCGAATCCAAGCCGGAACGGGGTCAACAGCTTGGCGGCTGGAATAAAACATTCTCCTGATGACTTGATTGTTCATTTAATGGGCAAAATTCTTAACCATAATGAAGGCTTGAGAGACGGAGTCGATCAGCCACGCAATAAATCGAAAGGGAAAAGAAAAGGGACCAATCGACCAATGTCTTCGTCGAAAAAGGCAATGAAATTGCCATGGACACCCGAAACCGCTGGACTGCTTCTCAAATATATCAAGGAGTACAAGACGAAGTGTAAATTCTGGCGCGTTAATTTCGAATCGATGGCTTTAGGTTTCCGCGGCTTTGTTGGCAGACATAGCCCTAGGGATAATGTTCTACAAGGGTAACCCGAAACAACGCAATTCACATCTTTGTTCGACTTTGTACTTATTTAAAATGACGAACTATTCTCTTCAACGATTTAATACTCCATGTTCAAGTTCTAGCTAGAACTTTGGCCAGACTTTATTGTAGATCAAAACCAAAACTCAAACTGTTATTCTCTTGTCTTGTTTTTTTCTTTTTATCCAGCCAATCGAACTTAATTCAGTTGAACTAAATCGATCCCATCCTAGAATCGAATCCGATTGAGTTCGGTAATCAAACGAGGTCGAACTCACAAAAAGTCTTGGCAATCGAAAGCGGTCGAACGTTCGATTGCCAGACTTTTGATTGCTCAGTTTACTGGGAAGCTCTGCCGGTCGACGATTCGGATCGATTTCCGATTCAGTTCAATTACCGAACTCCATCGAACTCAGTTTACCGGATTAAACTTGACTGAGTACGATTTTGCGAAATCAATCCTTTGGATTAAGTTCCATTACTTCGATTCCATCGTTGGGCAATCGAACCCATAGAAATTATTCCTTGTTTGGTTGCGATCGATTAACCGACACAAAGAAACTCAGTCTACAGATTGAGTACGATTACCGATCGTTCGATTGGCTACGTCTGGATTACTCGCCACTATTACACAATCTAACCCAGGATGAGTTTGAAGACACTAGAAGAGTTAATTAACGGGTAAAAATTAGCTAGATGTCGAAATTTTTTAACTGTCTGTTAGGAAGTCTTTTTGATACAAGAGATTTGATCTCATCTCTTATCTTTTAAATGGAGATTTTCCGCAAGGCTGGATTCCATTTGGTTGGATTCCGGATTCCTAGTTATGGATTCCGGATTCCAAGGCGCTGGATTCCGGATTCCAAAGCCAAAACTTTCCTGGATTCTGGAATCCGGATTGCCTTACAATGGACGACACTGATCTCGCTGCGTCTTTGGCCGCCGAGATCTCGCTGCCCTCTAAAAATTTCGCAGACTAAGATAACTGCGATCATTACAAGATCACTTCGAAATTTTTACAAGGGCAGAAAAAGAACACACCATGCTCAGTGCATGTTTATTTATTATCATTCTAACTTGTGCAACGGGACACGATTCGCACACATTTAGTACAACAGTTTTGCGGATAATAGTATTTGTTCATATTTTGCTCATCTGCGGCGAGTAAATTAAGGGCACGCAAGTTGTTTTCTTTATGTAAGATTCAATAGCAGACTCTCACAGTTCTTTTTTGCCCGAAAGTTGTGTAGTTTATAAAGCAGTAAATTCGCATTAACAGGGGAAAATAGCTTAAACAAAAGCGAACACGAGAACCCTCTAGGTTCATTGTTTCTATGATCTGCCCCGAGTAACCAAATGAGCAAACCTCTATTCCCAGAGGAGGACAACCTGCGTTTATGTGAACTGATGAAATTCGTTTCTTTGACGCGTATTTGAGTAACAATGGGCAATATGACAGACCTAAGATATTTCGTTTACTGTAAGTAAATGTCGCGAGAACAATAGGAATTCTAAGTGATGATCTGACTGCAGCATGCTGGAAGGTCGGTTCTCAATTGGCGCAAAATCGCAATTTCCCGCTTAAAGCATGTAGTTTGAAAATAGTCAACTTTGGAAAGTATAAAATGTATAATCCTTTTCTTCCCATAAGAAAAGAAAAAACAAAAGAAAAATATACTGGATATTTCATAGTCTGATTAGTTGAAGTAGAGAGCGAAGACTTAAGTTAGGTGGAGGAGGGGTGGGGAGGGAAGGAAAGTGGGAGATTCAGTGGTTTCCGAGCTTCCCGTTTCCTGTAATCTTTACTATTTTTCCCACTTCTTCCTCGGTGGTTCGCTTGTCTTTGACCTTTATTTGTGTAATTATTTTCACCATTGCCTCTTCTCCCTGTGGCCGTCACTTTGGAAATTCTCCTTCCTCCGTTTCCTTTTCTGCCTTTTGTCGACTTTCCTTCCGTTTCTCGCCTCTGCCCTCCCCCCCCCCCCCCCACCCACCGTTCTCCGCCTAAGGAAAACTGGTATTGCGCTTTTGCCTTGGTGAGTATTAAACTTAAGCTGATGATAACGGTTTGTTTTTTCAGTGTACCTTAATCTTCCTGTCAGTATTTCTCGGGTGCCTTATCGTTTGTAAATCATAGTTCAAAATCCTGAGTGACGCACGCGTATCACGATTGATTAATGTCTCAGAAGAAACATTTCGAATATCTCTAAAATTAGAACTTCAAATAACTATTCTTCTTTAAACAAACGTTTTACTGTCACATTTTTAATAAGGGTTACTAAAATACAATCTAAAAAATTAGGACCTCGTCAGTTTGGCTTCGTCATTTTAGCATTCCTAACATGTCGGGTACTGTGCGTGAGAGAAAGTTAGTTAGAAACAGAGACACGTTCCATTCAGGTCAGAAAACTGTCCGACATAATTCAATATTTGGGAGACAGCCGAAAAGCTCGGGAGGATACCACAACAAGAACATGCAACTTCTTTCTGAGTGCTAATGTATAAGGATACAATTTATGACTATTTGGCAATATGCTAACCCCTTCTATCGAAACCTATAGTTACTCACAGAAAAGTAAAGGTGCTTCCTCGATAAATATTTCCTGTTTATCTTGTTTCAACAAGAAACACAGATTGTTTGCCAAAAGTACATCATCGAGCTATAATTAGCGCCACGAATACGTACGTCAGTAAACACCTTTAAGCGACTTGGACTAGTAGTACAACTATGACTTTCTATAATCAAAGTGACACTATCGTTAACTCGTGGATATGGCGATGGAAGTGGCTATTGATGCCATGGGCTTAACTAAAAGGTGGCTTTAATTTATAATAGTTTGGAATGATCTTTGTATTGTAATAGTGACGAAGACTCTTAGGGCTCTTCACGCGTTTCCCCCCATGGAGGGTGGGTGGGGGAAGGAATGCGTCTACTTTTCTCTGACTACCTACAAATTGTTAAAACGGATTAGCAAGTAAGAAATTTATATTTTTTTCCTTTTTCGAAAAATTAATTCATGTCATAAACAAGGTAAGAGAAGTGCAAATACTTTTGTCGTAAACAGGGTCAGGGTTTGACAGCCTGGGCAGCAGATTTCCACTTAGACTTGAGTTAGCCTCACAAAAATTTGAGGTATTTGGGTAAAGGAGGAATAAAACAAGGAAGGCAAATTTTGGGTATGTCCTTGGGAGAAACGTCATCATTTTTTTGTTTTTGTTTTAGAGGATTCAAATGTTATGCAGCTGTTTGTGGCTGCCTCATATCTTCCAATTTTTCCTTGGGGTGGATGTTCCCAGTCCCTCAACTTATAAAAGACTTTTAATACTGGTAGAATGATTTCTTTGCCCTATATGACGAGATATAAAGGTAAACAATTTTAATTCTGGATTTTTTAAGGGCTGGATTACGGTAAACGAAATGTGTAGTTCGAAAAAATATCTATACCCCCTCCCCCCTCCCACGGAAGGGATTTGATTTTCCAGGGAGGAAGGTGGTCAGTTTGCCCAAACTAGTTTTCAGTGGGGGATTGGGGTGACCTAAGGGGCATATTTCCAGAGGGGTATAGTGGAAAAATTCGAGGCCTGCCGAGACTCTCGTTTAAATTCCGAGACCGAGACTTTAACTAGTTTTTCAAACGTAGCCCTTCAAAAATCCGAGCCCGAGATCGCGTGATCTAGAAATCCGAGCGCGACCACTCTGTACCCGGTGCTTATTATCCTTTGATATTCCTTCGTTCAACCTCAAAGGGCTGGTAATCGTCCTTGAAGGGTGATTCTGTTCTTCCACGATGTCGATGGAGTTGTAAGTGCATTTTTACAGTTTTAAGAAACAGAACTTTCCATCAACTTTATTTTCACTTCTTTGTTTTCGACTTACCCGACAACTGAACAATGGAAGGGGCAATGTTCAGTCTTTGTTATCAAAGCAAACACCTTGAGGGAAGAATTGAGGGTGAAGTAGGACGGAAACACATTTCATTCGTAAATAATGTTGATCACTGCTGGAGTAGCTAGAGCCGAGTGTCTGATCGAAATGAAATGCCAAACGATTTCGTAACGAACTAAATTTTTTGAAAATTGCCGTTCCATTTTGATTTTGTACCAGAATTTCCGGATATTTTTGGTCGAATGGATCGGTTTGAGTTGAAGATTTTGCGTTTCAGGTCTAGATCACACAAGGCACAAGGACCTATTAGTGAGGAGATTCAAATTACTTTCCTTACATGTAAATGGCTCTCCGACAACTGTAGCATTTATTTTTTATATCTTGGTCATTTTAAAGCAGCAACAGAACACTTCCTGCATTATATCAGTTTATTAAAAGCTTGCCACGTTTTTGTAACAACACAATGAAAATAAATAAATAAATTCATGACGCGGGAAAGGACTCATGAATTAAAAAATTAAATTGTGACTTCACCAGATGAAAATACTAACTTTCACATGCTCATGTGCCTCAGTCGTAGTTCGCATAGCTTCATTACCAAAAGCGATTTCGATGCAATAAATGATTTCGCTGCGTAAGGTAAAGTAATCCATCAAACAACGGACAGGTACCGAACGGCTCTGGAAAACGGCGAGTTCACTGAAAGCCAAAGAAGGTTTTAGATTCCCTGATTGAAATGAAAATCTGCCAAACGAAATGAACATATCGGAGACGCGCAATTTTACCGTAATCTCAGATATGCAAATTTGTTCAACCGATATTAATAGTACAAGTATTCCTTAACGGTGTTGAAAGGCAACTGTGATCCTCAATTCTCTTTGTTATTTCTTTAAGTGTGGCTTTTGTACGGGAGGTCAGCGTGCATTTTCGTAAAGCCTACAACTGTTCCCAAATTCTGAAAAGAAGATCCCATTTCCTAAAACTTTCTATAACTTAAATTTTCAGTTAAACATCCGAATAGATCAAACCGATCGAACTGGCTTCCACGAATATAGCTTTACTGAAAAGGCCACAAAACGTTCTGGGAACACAGGAGATAACATTTTAATTATGTTGCTTAAATGTTGTCGTTGAGCCGGCCCTGTTCGTTAACAATATTTTTTTGGCCTTAATTTTAGTGTCATATTAACACAAGTTCTTTTTTCGAGTAAAAGAAGTCTAAAGGATGGTAACCTAGTATCTTGTTTTGCCTATCGTGAGGCAAAAGCTTTTCCACCCTCTCCACCCTCTCCCTTTTGTAGTCACTAGTACTATAGACTGAAACAAAAGAAAGTATTTGCATAAAAATAGAGTTCAATTCCAAGAGGTTTAGTTTGGGACACCAACATGGCCGCCATTTCTTTGTTTTAGGACACCAACATGGCCGCCGTGACGTCATGTGAAAACACTCTATAGCTTTTCACACTTGTGACTCAATCCTCGACCTAATCTAACTGTTAATTATTTTCTGCAACGCCGCTAAATTGGACTAATTTACTTCTCTTTTAAAAGGGCATTGTCACGATGATTTTTTCTTTGCCATGGTTCGATCAATTGCAGGCAATATTTGAAATCGCTCTCACAGCTCCTAGAAGAAAAGTTCAATTGATTTCTAGAGTGAAGAACAAAGCACAATCGATATCATTTTATGATGTTTTTTTTTTCTGATGCAATTAAGAAGAACCGTTTAATAATTAAAACTGGCCAATTTTTCCAGCTTCAATTCTTCTCCATCGTGGCCATCAATATAATTTTTTTATCTTTTTCTTTTACGCTTATAAACACCACGCTATTGTCACCGAATGTAATTTGCTACTTCCCTTTCTCGCCTAAGTTTTGAATTCTTTCAGCTCCACTCCCTACGCTGAAAAACGTTTGACATTCAATGACTGTTGTTTTTAGTTATATTTCGTCAGTTAAACGGGTTTACAACTGATAAGACTACATTATGGTGTAAGTTAAGGCACGTCTTCGATTTCATGCAAATTACATGTTTTTGATCCGCAAAAAAGACATGCATCAAATCTTCCTACTACTAGCATTGCGTAATTCTTTGAGTTTTTCACAAATTTCAATACCGTATGGTAGATTCAACTGTAGATTTCTGACTCAACCATAGGTTGATAATATTCTCAATATCATTGATATACAATTAATATATTGTTAATACTACATTATTCTACTAACTAATGCCATAGGTTTTGCTTTGTATCTTAGCTTATGACACTTTTAATAAAACAAATATAAATCTCTACTACCTTAAAATATAACAATAATTATGGTTAGAAGTGTTTGACATTTACTATCATTATTCAGAGTAAAATGTTACCGGTTTGCAATCCTTCAATTAATTGCTATAAGCTGAGACATCAGCTCGGTACCAGTCCTCATTTCCTTAAGTTGTTTCATAAAATGTTTCTATTTCATCCGGTTGAAAGTAAAAAGTCCCTGCCAGGAATGTTTTTGTGAAGGTGCTGTCATAGTTGTACCCACTCGGAGGGGCGTAGGACCAACCAAGGTATGTGCGTGAATTTGTATTTGATGGTGCGTTGTCAGTTATGAAAATATCATATCCACTCCCAAATGTTGGTCCATCATATGAACAGCTCATTATAGCATGACTGAAAGAATTGGAACCCTGCGCTTCCGGTAGAGATAACTTAACAGGCGCCCATCCTGGCTTGTTTACAAGTGAAAATATAAATGCTTTGGAATCGTACGAGTATCCACAACCGGAACCTGATGGGAAGATAAATAATATCAAACATGTGACTTTTTACAATACTTAAGGCTGGTTTCCATATGATCGCGGATCGCAGATCGCAGATCGCAATAAGGTCTGCGATCGTCTGCGATCATATGGAAACTACTTCTGCGATCGCGATCGCAGACGATCGCAGAAGATAGAACCATGTTCTATCTAAAGGCTGGTTTCCATATGATCGCAGACGATCGAAGACCTTATTGCGATCTGCGATCCGCGATCATATGGAAACCAGAGTTTACAGAGAATAATAATTCTAACAGAAGCAGCTCCAAATTAATTAACACCCAGCGAAACTGCAAAATCTGGAGGGGGGAGGGTAGGGATGTAATCTATATAGCAAAACTGTCAAAAACCAGAGGTGGGGTTTGGGGAGGGTTAATTCATACAGCGTAACCGTGACGGGGTACTCCGTATAGTGGGTCATAAGGAGAGGCTTTTTCCTTAAAGTTATGACTTTGTTGCCTCCTTTCAACCTGTGAAACGGTAGAGAATTTCATTAAATAATTATATAGACCTCGAATGAAAAATTGCTAAATTCAAAGTTTAGAAAGGGTAGAAAAACAAAGAAATGAGTTTTTTCATGGCTACTGATGAAATATCTCGGTTGGCGGGTTAACCTGTCTTAAATTTGCAGTAAATATGAGGGAGTTTGGTCCACTTTGAGAATTAGATTTAGAAAATTAAACCTATAATTGTTCTTAAGATTATTTTCGTAAGAGCGCAAATTGAGTCTATGTCGACTTTAAACGAAGTTTTAAGTTCGATTTTGAATTAAAATATTCAAATTGTGCCTACATTACAAACGACATGAAATGTTTTTGGTATAAAGTTTTGCGAAAGTCGAAACGTCTTGATCAATGAAGGCCTTAGTTTCTATCTGATGAAAGCGTAACTGAAATGTATAAAAAATGATTTTTAAAAAAATTGTGTCCATCAATTTTGAGATGAGTTACAGGGTCTCCGATCCTTCAAAGTTGGCTTAAACTACATACAGTTGCTGCAATGTTAAAACAGTTTGAGCCTGAACCAAGATAGCGTCAGAAACCATGAAAAGGTCAAAGGCAAAGGCAAAGTGTGAACAGTCCTCCAGTACAAATACATCCTTTCTGTAGGATCTTATAGTAATGTTACTGATCTTTTGTTTTCTCTTTAGTGAGGTATTCATACATTTTCACTTCCCTGTTCTGCCCATTTTTGTATCGTTAATTTAAATTGTCCAAAAGCCGGATTAACGGTTTGGTCCTTGTCATCACGTAAAAACCAGTCACTACCTGCTTGTAATTTCTGTCACATGTTACTTGTTCCTTTATTTGTTTAAACTCGTTCTTGTTTAAATTTTAAATTCTGATGCTTGTTCTAAATTAAACTTTCTTTTTACCTCATTTTCATTTGATATTATTTGGAACTCGCCTGCTAGTTAATAAATACCTCAGTAAAGAAAGTACACCACACTAAGTTCAAAGGTTTACACCATTTTGCCACATGCCGTGTTCAGGCAAGAGATACAACAGCATCTAAACCCAGACATGCACATAAATTTGTCTGACATTGTTTTACTTACAAAGTAGTTTTCAGTCAAGTCACTTCACAGTAATTTTCAGAGAGTTGTTTTCAGTTCAACTACGGTCGACCATCCTGCGAGCAGACCAGCTTCATTTCCAGGGCCTTAAGAGCCAATGTCGGAAAATATCGAGAATCTCAAATCAGTTCCAAAAATTCGAATTTTGGCTGATACCACTCAAACATCCCCATGGGTGAACTATTTCAAGAAATGATATTAAGAAATCCCCAAGCGCTTTACATTTTGAGAATTTTAGAAAAGTTCGAAAATTCGCTAAAAATACATTTTTTTATTTGGGAAATGGGTGCAAATTTCAACAATTTTCATCGAAACAGTACAAGCGCGCAAGAGCTCCTATTGACTTGATATTACTCATGTATTTAGCAGACATCCAAAGCTTTAAGACCTCATAAAAAGGTTTTGCAAAATAACTATTGTAATATAGTTTCTGGCTTTTATTGTGTGCACCCTGATTGTGTGTTGTTTTGGCAGTCAAAATAACGCCCAACTTCAATCGTCAAAAGTCGATCCTGGTATGTCACAAATTGAAAAAAATACTATACTAAACAAAAGAACTGTTATTTTGTTAATTGTACCTGAAGTTTTGTTTGCGAGTAATAAAATTTTAACTTGAGCCCCCCAAGTCGCCGCGCGGGACAAGAACGTGGAATGTAAACAAAGGAAAACATATGCAAATCGAGGAGAAAATCACACGGAAGTTATAACTAGCCCACAAAGCGCAAAGAATTGATGAAAATTCTGTTATCTAAGCAAGTATTGCTACCTGGGAAGCTAATAAAGCGAAAGTGTTCGTTGAATAATCTAAAACAGGGAAAAATCCTAAAACAAAGTAATAAAAAAAAAAAAAACAGCGATTGGCTTTGCACGGTCACGAAATTCCCGGTTCTGAAGTAACAGGCGTTCGGTCTATCAATCATTTCAACTTCAAAACCCCATCGGCGAACTGTGTACTTTTTTTTATTTTATTAGCTTCGCCAACAGATAATAAATTCACTTAGATAAAAATGAACTATGAAATGAAAGTCAAAATTATTGTGAATGACCTCTCAACAAAATGGAATGACAGCGGCTATCAAGACCACAAACAAAACGGACCGTAATAATTGTATCCCAAATAAAAGAAACAAGAATTGTTTGTGCTCAAAGCCAGAAAGCATCAAGATGCAAGTATATCAAAGCAATCATTTACAATAATGATGAACACACCTTCCAGGCAGGGTCTTCTACAGACGTCCATCTCCTCCAAGCCGGCTTTGAGATACTCTTACGAAAGAATTGGTTTTCGATGTTCGTCCAGGATTTTTAGAAACTAATACCCCCCACCCAGTCACAGTCTTAGCAAGTTTTCATCATCTTTCTCGTGATGTAAGGCTCTGTAGCTCATCTGATCGAATAAAAAAGACTTAAGAACGGTTTGCTGTAAGGACCGACTAAGCGTATACAAAATAGAAAAATCCGATTCCCTCAAACTTTGCCAGGATAAAGGGCTTGGTGAACTACTTCTAAAAATATAAGTTTCGTTTTGTTTAGAGCTTTATTTATTTTGGGGGAAATTTTTTAAAATTCCACCCATGGAGGCGGGCTAAAATCACGCCGAAGTATGCACTTTTGTAGAAGCTCCCTTTTATACAATGAGCCTTTTCTAGAAAAGATTAACCCAACAGAAGGAACAATTTTATTTTATTAGATGACTAGCGGCGTCAAAGTTAAATAAAACGTAAACATTAATTTTTGACCAATTTTTTAAGTTGCGCCTTTTTACCGGTGATTATAACAACCTAATTTTGCCTAAATTCAAGGACAAAAAAAGCATTTTGGTACATCGCTTTGCCCCACGAAACTACACTCCGGGGAATCATAATCATTTCAACTAAACATTGATCGAATAAAAAATTGGGGAAAATTAAACAGCGAGTTCTCAGAGCGTTTTCAAAACATGTCACTTCAGCAATTAAGAGCGACCTTTGACCTTTTATATCGAGGGGAAACATAAAAGAGAGCTCATAAACCCTGACTTTCCTTCACCGTAAGACGCTTTTTTTTACTCTGCTGGCACATTTTTGAGTAAAGGAAAACTACACATTGAATTTAAAGTTATGTACTAGCTATGAAAGATAATTTGAAAAGTAAAATTAGCAATTCAATTCCACTTTGCGTAGGCGGTTCCGATTTATTTACCACGAAATTGCGATTTTAAAGTCTGTTTACAACACAAATACGGCATCAACTACAAGGTAAACCTCATCCTACTGAATGATTAATAAATATTTCTTACCTGAGAGGATTTTTCCTGCCTAAAAACACGGTCTGTGTTCATTGCAAAAATGTATTGAGCGAGATCGCGAAACGCCTCCAGCCAAAGAACAAGTGAACGATTAATTTTTAGGAACCACAGGACTCCCAGGAGTACATCTCGTACTGAGATGTGTACTTTACATATTTAGGTATTACTATGACACGTCAATTCAAAACGCCTTTTTTTCTTTTTGGACACTAAGATGTAAAATCAATTTACACGTAAATTGAAAAGAGCGCCGTGTCCCGAAAGCTTACTTCTTTTGTTCGTTGCACGTGGCACTTGCTGAGTGTTCAGTGGAGTTTATTGTGGGTGGCTACGACCACCGGAGTGGTGCTTATATACGGCTGTGTGTGAGTATGGGTAGATTGTAGGGGGAACATGTGGTTCAAGTGTGGACAATTTAGCCAATGTGAAAAGCTTAATCCTTGCCAAGTGTACTAAATCCACGCAAGGGAATCTGCGTTATTGCAACACTGGAGACGCTATGTAAGACTCTGGTTGTGTTTTCACGACGCCAGATGTCTCGCTTAACATTCCTGAGGGTGTTTTGTTTACCGACTTCGTTAAGTGACTAAAGTTGATGGGTGTTTTCACGGGTAAGATTATATTTCATTCCAGTAATTTGAGGAGATCACGCGCTCGAATAAATCAATTTGAATAATATGGCAGGAGATGCAGACGGCGCTCGCTTGTTCGTCCTTCTTCTCTTTATTACTGTGTTTATGCGCTTGCTTTATAGCAGAAGGAACCAATTTCAACAAAGGCTGAGATTGCTATTAGTTAGAGCCAGGAGAAGAAGAGCAGAGGCGTATTTTTTACATTCGCAGAGGACGATTTGCCGCAGAAGGAAAATTGCATGGATTCTTGAGAGGCCGCAATTCTGGTTCGAACATATGGTTTTAAACCAGTACGCCGATAATATTTGGCGAGAACATTTTCGAATCTCAGACAAACGTTCCGCAGGAGGCATAAAAAAAGCGTGTTCTTTTTACGATTTGACAAGCTTATCAGATAAATGACCGTAAGCTCCAACTCATTGGCGGAAATTAATTGCCGAGTCGCTTAAGCTACCTGGTTTGGTCGCTTAAATTTAATGACAATTGCATTGAGGTTTGCCGACTCGCTTAGCTTTAAGCGAGTTGGAAAAGCAACTGTTTTCACGAGATTTCCGGTTGTCACTCGCTAAGCGACTTGAAAAATTGCTCGTGAAATCACACCCTCTGAAGCAAAGTTGTTATCGGCACGGGCAGGTATGTTTTAGCGGCGTGTACTGTGTATATGAATGCCCAACATAAATTAATTTAAAAATATTTACTTTCAAAACAAATTTTTTTTTTCTTTTTTTTTTTAACGTTGAAAGTTGCAATTAACCTCTAACTCAGCTAACGGGGTTAAATTTGTATATGATTTGCGTTTTTTATATCAAGAATCGTCACGGATCAGTAAGTTTTCGTTTAACTTTAAAGCTTGAACATCTTCCAAGGAGTAATTTTTAACCCAAAACCCTTCTGTAGCGAACTTAACAGAGGTAAAAGGCCGCAAACGTTAGTAAACATTGCGATGTTTTCGATACGTTTACGAAACGCTTAAAATAATTTAATTTAATTAAAACTTGTTTAAAAGTCACGAAACAACTAAGCTACGGCAAACGTAAAGGCAAAAACCTTTCTTGTTGCTTTATAAATATATACAGCTAAAAGTTTCCCTGATCATCAATGCTTAAGTCCGCGAAGAAGGATTTTTTGCCTAAAACCACAAAAGATGTACGGACGAGCATGATAGCCTTGTTTGTTTCACAAGAAGAGAACGTGACAAATTAGATTTGCGGGCCTACAAGGAACCGAATGTATGTGACAAGAGAAATTGAAACAATGATTATGAATTTATTAATTTATTCAGGTCGGGGGCGGAGGCGGGGGGGGGGGGGGGGGGGAGGCGGACACAAATGTGGGTGGTGGTGAATAAAACATTAATGCATCTTATTGTCTATATGTTAAAATTTCCAAGGTAAAAAGCAAGGTAAAGTAGAAGTAATTGACTGTTTTACCTTCAAACGCATTTTTGAGAAAAGCGAAAGTCACCTTCAGCTCACTATTTGACCGAGACATCGGGAGACATTTGGCATCAGATGGCGTTCAAATAAGAGGATTTGTGCCGCTCCCATTGGATGGGCATCGCATGGGACGTCAGTGTCAGGGGAGAAGGGAATATCATCTCTACATGCTTAGCTTCTCTACGAAAAAACAAGAGTGCTGCTTCCTGTTGGCTCACGTGGGTATTAACCTGTAGCACTAGCTTACAAATTTGCCGGCCGTGTCTGTTACTCTACATTACAGCAAAACAAATCGTAGCCTCAGGATTCCCTCCCTCACAAATTTTCAGAAAGCGAAAAAAAAAAAAACAAAAACATATAGTCTGAAAATTTTAACTGTAAAAGGATATATATGACAAGAAACGTGCTTGCAGATAACAAAGAGCATATAGCAAAGATACCACTTATAAGATATGTTCACAGATTCCCCAAGTAATTTTCCCAATGTGGGAAGAACGTGGCCCCTAGCGTTGATTATTTTCTTTGCTTTGTTTTGGTTTAGAAATCTACAAGCAATGCAGAAGAAAGAATCATCCGTTTTAGTATTTCTCAGCTCAGAATCCGAAGAAGGTTTAGAACCCCTGGGAGAACCTAACGTCGCAGAGCCAGTAGAGCGGAAACCAGAAGTTATAATCCATCTGGGAAAGATGATATCCCCCAAGTGATATTCCCCAATTTCAAAAACTTCAAGGCGCGTCTGTTTACAATTAAAACTAATGTCAAGATGGGGGAACGGTTTGCTTCATATTACTACTCACCCGAGACAGTCGCCATATCCCTATCTATAGTTTTGCTTGAAGTTTATCGTTTCATTATAATTATTACTTGTTTGTGATGCAAGAAATTTATTTCTATTTCTGTATCTTTTTTCACTTAAGACTTCGTTAGATTGGCAGCAAGTGGTAAGACCACAAGAAAGAAAAAAATGGTTACCACAAGGCAGAATTAGCCTATATCATTCTCATTTGTATCGCAGTTTCCTAAATGTTACGGAGAACTGACAAGTCGCAAAGTATGTCATATAAAGCTAGTTCATTATTAATGGACACTACAGTGCAAAACGAAACACTGTTATAAAAATAAAAAGAGCTGTGCGGTCCGGTATTGTGTACAGTGGGATTCCTGTGGCTTTATTTGGTTAATCGTTAACATGTGCATTAGCGATCGGGTTCAATAATTTTGCAATGAATGCACGCTATGTCTTTTTTTAGTAAGGAAAAGATCTCTAAGGTAAGAAATATTTATTAATCATTCAGTAGAATGAGGTTTACCTTGTAGTTGATGCCGTATTTGTGTTGTAAACAGACTTTAAAATCGCAATTTCGTGGTAAACAAATCGGAACCGCCTACGCAAAGTGGAATTGAATTGCTAATTTTACTTTTCAAATTATCTTTCATAGCTAGTACATAACTTTAAATTCAATGTGTAGTTTTCCTTTACTCAAAATGCGCCAGCAGAGTAAAAATAAGCGTCTTCCGGCGAAGGAAAGTCAGGGTTTATGAGCTCTCTTTTATGTTTCCCCTCGATATAAAAGGTCAAAGGTCGCTCTTAATTGCTGAAGTGACATGTTTTGAAAACGCTCTGAGAACTCGCTGTTTAATTTACCCCAATTTTTTATTTGATCAATGTTTAGTTGAAATGTTTATGTTTTCCCGGAGTGTAGTTTCGTGGGGCAAGGCGATGCACCAAAATGCTTTTTTTGTCCTTGAATTTAGGCAAAATTAGGTTGTTATAATCACCGGTAAAAAGGCGCAACTTAAAAAATTGGTCAAAAATTAATGTTTACGTTTTATTTAACTTTGACGCCGCCAGTCATCTAAGAAAATAAAATTGTTCCTTCTGTTGGGTTAATCTTTTCTAGAAAAGGCTCATTGTATAAAAGGGAGCTTCTACAAAAGTGCCTACTTCGGCGTGATTTTAGCCCGCCTCAATGGGTGAAATTTTAAAAAATTTCACCCAAAATAAATAAAGCTCTAAACAAAACGAAACTTATATTTTTAGAAGTAGTTCACCAAGCCCTTTGTTCTGGCAAAGTTTGGGGAAATCGGTTTTTTCTATTTTGTATACGCTTAGTCGGTTATTACAGCAAACCGTTCTTAAAAACTAGCGAGTAACTGAAATTGTAACATATGTCCGTACAAAGGTTTCGGCGCCAAATGTTGGTTCTTTAATTTGGTGTCAAGTTACATGTATGGTCAGTGATTTGAATAAATTATCCTGCAGCCTTCCCCGTGTACACGTAATCACCTGATTCTGTACAGTATTTCGAAATCCAAACAAACTACATTGCATAAGCGACACATGGTATAAATCTACAGCGTTTATAACGCTGTGTGTGGAAAGAAAAAATGTTGTGCAGTTTTTTTACTCTTGTTGATGGAAATTTTAAATGCGATGTTAGCCAGGAATATCCTGGTCAATGCGAATGTATACCTCTTCCTAAATATGAACGAGACATCTGGAAATGTATAGCCTTAGTAAAGATCCATCGTTGGAAAGTGAAATGAAACTGCTACTAGCTCGTGCAGGTAAACGACATTTGGTTTTAAATTCTTACTTTGTTTTTAATCTTGTTGCGTGATTATTGCGTGAGGGTACTATAACGAAGGGTTTTTTTTAATCAGGAATTTTTTCGCCGGATGTGTCTCATGAACTCATGGGAAAAGAAATCAAGGCCGATACCTTGGCAACAGGTAACGCTCAGTCTTGAAGTTTTTGTTGTTGTTGTTGTTGTTGTTGTTGTTTGCATTTGGGACCCTCGACTATTTTAAAATTTTCATTAAAAAAAAAAATTAAGGATGGCTAAGAAAACCCCTACGTAATCGGAAAGATCAACTCAAAACTAATAAGAGCAATGGAAAAAATAGTACCAATATAGCAATATACAAAGCTCTTTTAAAACTAGAACACAATACACTGAATTTATTTGTTTACCCATCGTTTTGACACTTATAAATTTCTCTATTTACATAATCCGAAAACAGGTGGTTAGAATCTACATTTTCTCCGGGGTAATTCAAGTCTCTCGGCCATAAAGACAAAAAGCATGTTGAGGACGACAAGTCTCCCAAAACAGAAGAGAGTTCCAGTGACATTCAGGAGAGTCAGACCAAGCATGGTGTATACACTTGCCCAGAGAGTGGGATGTACAAGGGTTTTCCAGAGACATTCGGCATTGACGAAACATCTATCCTCTGAGAAATGCGTACAGTCCCCGGAAAAAAACACACTCTTATAGATCTTGCCAAGCTTGGCTATCAGCAGGTTTTAGAAGAGGGCGTCGGTGTTGTGCCAACCTTAAGAACCAGCAGTGTTGCAAGCAAACAATCCAGGGAACGTTTAACAGAGTGATGGGTGTTGCGACCAGCTGAGAAGGCGTATCGTTTTAATGAAAATCAGAAGGCCTACCTCACTGCTAAATTCAACATTGGACAGTCCACTGGACGGAAAATCGGCGCAAGTCTTCTAGCACGTTATAAGAGACGTGCCCATAGTTCGAATTGCGAGCGGCTTTTTTTTAAATCAACTGAGTTTCTGACCTCTCAGCAGATATCTTCATATTTCTTTCGCCTTTCTGCGACAACTCGCCAGCAGACCCATGAAATCGACCTTGCAGCTATTGAAGAAGAAATAAACGTTTCTGCGGCCAGAGACGAAGTGATGGCTACTGTCACCCTCCAGCATCCAATAGTGGTTGACCAATACAGAATCTGTGCCATGACAGAAGAAGACACATTGAAGAGCTTGAAGGTTTCGTTGCTGCAGGTGAAATCGCCAAGGCCTCAATCTCGACAACCCTAATCCACCAATTCGCCGTAAAGCTCCATACCTGAAGTTGCTTAAAGAAGCCATCAGTGATTGCAGTTGCCAAAGCCAAGAAATTGACTACTGAAGAGGTGACTCTAGCAAGTCCTGTCCCAATCTCCTACCCAGAGTCCTCAGGCTCTTCGGCCAGCGGTTAGTCGCCAGGAGCGTGGGGACATCGAATTTTATTACCGCAGGATTTCTGCGGTGAAACAATAGAAACCGTTCCGGAATAGCCAATCAAAAAAATTCAATTTTTCCGAAGTCCCCAGAGTCTCTCCTGGCGCCCACCCGCTGAACAAAAGGCCTGAGGACTCTGGGTACGAGATTGGTCCTGTCCCTTAACATCGAGAAGGAGACCTCCTTTTTTACTCCCACCAATCTGTCGGCCATTTCTTTAAGTAATATTTTACATAAGTAAAGAAAACTAAGTGGAGATCTAAGCCTCGGTTTTGGCCGCTCTCTCGGGTTCGATCTTGTCCTTCCCCGAGAAGAGACTTTCGGGGGAGGAGCGCGGGCTCATTCCTAAACAGCTGCTGGTAATTGAGCCTACGAGAATCTCAAATACTTCAGTTGCAAGAGACGGACCATTATGAAAGTTATGGGGGTTGGGGAATTTTAGAGCGGCATTAATTTTTTTCGTTAACATTTCCCTTTATGCCAATGCGGGAGTATTTTTAAGGCTACTCAACGTCATGAATTTTTTTCATAAGATTTTCTCTTGCACGAAAACATTTTTTTTTTGTGCTTCGTCCCCACCCCAGAACCTTTCTAATGGTCTGTCCGTAAAGCCGGGGGATATTTCCCTATAAAAATTGCGCAGCGCTTGGCAGAAAATTTACAAAACACTGGAAGAGGTACTCTACATGGGTCCTCTTCAAGTGGTGTCCAACAGAAATGAGGAAACAAATGACAAGCATTTCTCATTTTTTTTTCAGATCAATGGACTTAAAGTCATTGAAAGGTACCACCAAAGCTCTCATGACTCTTGGAGTCTCTTCTTCATACTTCCCTTTCTGTCTCTTTAACTCCGGGGATGAGAAGAAGAATGACTCTGGAAAGGGGCTTGAGGGTTCCGACATGGGTGCGATTGGCACCCCTATTCATTTCTGGAGAGAAGTAATATTTTGCCTATGAAGATATAAACGGAGATGGCGTAGGTGCACTAGGAGATTCTTTTAGTTCTGATTGCACAGTCCTCCTTTATTTAGTCACGATTGTGCGATGTTTTGCTAGTGACTACCCTAAAAGAAATAACTAAAGAATATGTTACATTTCATTTTCACAATACCGTGTACAGCAACACGTGACTTGAAAAATGTGACAGGTAACACAACACCAAAATAAACACGATGGAGTGGCTTCTTCGTTTTCTGTGTTTATGCGAGGATTATTTACTCCCTATCTATAAATAATTCTAATGAACAAATAAGTTAGTCTTTTTTATGAAATGTTTAAACAAGACGGAGGATTTTACTCTCGTGAGAACTGTGCAAACGTGGAACACGGAACACGACATAAGGTCAGCGAGTAAATAATCCTAAAATGTATATAATTGGAAATTAATGCGGGAAATCTAATTCCAAGTGAGTATTATACTTTTCTAAGATTTTTTTAAACTCTGATTTATTTTGTTGTATCTTGTTACTTTTTGGACTTAATATCGCGTAGTATAGCCAAGGGACGGACCATTTAAAATGGAATCGTCGATGGCCCGTTATAGCCTCTGTCATTTCTTTATATTCTAAAAATAAACTTACATTTTATGTTTCATTTCTATCATACCTCAAAATATCTTCTTTTACTTACATTGTTTGTTTGCTCCATGGTGCATTTTGAAAGCTTCTTTAGAAGCGTTTGGACTTAAAATGATTGATTTCTTTTTCTACCTAGAACCATCCGCGCGAGTTCACCCGACCCGATTTCATGACCCTTAGTCCTTCAGCCCTAAAATAGCTTTTTTATTATTATTGGAAAATTTCGCTTTATTAGTCTCTCAGATAGCAATACTTGTTTAGATAACAGAATTTCCATCATTTCTTTGCGCTTTGATGGGCTAGTTATAACTTCCGTGTAATTTTCTCCTCGTTTTGCATATGTTTTCCTTTGTTTACGTTCCACGTTCTTGTCGCGCACGCCGACTTGGGGGCTCAAGTTAAAAGTTTATTACTCGCAAGCATTTTAATTTGCAGAGCTGAAACTTCAGGTATAAGTAATAAAATAACAGTTCTTTCGTTTAGTATAGTATTTTTTTTTCAATTTGTGACATACCAGGATCGACTTTTGACGATTGAAGTTGGGCGTTATTTTGACTGCCAAAACAACACACAATCAGGGTGCACACAATAAAAGCCAGAAACTATTAATATTACAATAGTTATTTTGCGAAACCTTTTTATGAGGTCTTAAAGCTTTGGATGTCTGCTAAATACATGAGTAATATCAAGTCAATAGGAGCACTTGCGCGCTGGTATTGTTTCGATGAAAATTGTTGAAATTTGCACCCATTTCCCGAATAAAAAATGTATTTTTAGCGAATTTTCGAACTTTTCTAAAATTCTCAAAATGTAAAGCGCTTGGGGATTTCTTAATATCATTTCTTGAAATAGTTCACCCACAGGGATGTCTGGGTGGTATCAGCCAAAATTCGAATTTTTGGAACTGATTTGAGATTCTCGATATTTTCCGACATTGGCTCTTAAGCGTTCATTGAGCCATCCGAATCTTATATTAGAGGCCTGGGGCTGAGCGCGATCAGCTCCAGCAAAATCACAATGGATAATACGTCAAGAAATACTGGGAGCGAGACTGCGCAGGCGCTATTTTTTTTCTTCGCAAAAAGAAAGTTGGAGACCTCGGCTCACAGGCTTATCAGTGAAGTTTGAATTTTAAAATTAAAATGATAAAGGGTTTTTAAGTTCAGTGCGAATTATGTTTATTACCAATAGAGTTCCGTTCGAAGTTGTTCAAAAAATGGAAATTACCATGGAATAGTACTAACCGAGAATAATTATAAGTAATCAACAATGAATCAATGAATGACTAAATGAATGATTGATTGATTGATTGATTGATTGATTGATTGATTGATTGATTGATTGATTGATTGATTGATTGATTGATTGATTGAATGGATGGATGGATGGATGGATGGATGGATAGATGGATGGATGGATGGATGGATGGATGGATGGGTAAATGAATGAAAGAATGCATGAAACTTACTCCATGAGGCGCTGGTGTACCCTCCAAATATATACTGGCCGACCTTTATTATCGTCACAGTAGGACCCTTGTTATCGCACCCGGAGTGAAAGGTAGATGCAGCCCAGCCATCAACGGACGCGTGCCAACAGTGCTTCCAGTAAGAATATTTGCTCCGGATGACAGGTTTGAGCCAGTTACTTAAAGTACCCAGGTAATTGTCGTTGTTTTGTAGGATGGATGAGTGTCGTAAACCTTGATTGAAAAATCAAAATAATAGTAATAATAATAATAATAATAATAATAATAATAATAATAATAATAATAATAATAATAATAATAATAATAATAATAATAATAATAATAATAATAATAATAAGTGGGTGGGGTGGCATGATGAGGTGCCTGAAGTAGCTTCACCACTTGAAACCCTTTTATTATCGAAAAACAGCCACCAAACTCGTGGACTTTCCTAAAATAATTTTCGACTCAGATGGGTATGTGATATCTGAAGATTTTCACAAAAAAGGTTTTGTTTTTCAAACAGTCTATCTTTTTAAATAATGTCATAATTTTATCAGCCACTCTTACTACTTCGGACTCAGTTTTTAACTATTTTATAAAATGTTTCGAAAATCAAGAAATCCGAGGTCGTGGCTGTTCAAAAGTTATAAGGAAATTTTCATGATATGTGACTGTTTCTGATCATTTTTTCTAATCTGTTTTGATTATTTTTTGGTTTTTGACGTATAATGTATTCTCGAAGTTAACGTTACTCCCTTTGCAGACGCTCTTTGGCCTCGTCATATAATTCTCGCTGCCGTGATTTTTAAGTGTTGATGTGTAAAATCGATTTGGTGGTTTTAGTTGTTTTAGTTTGGGAGAAAATTAAGTGCTGGGACCAGTGTTTCTCCCTATGTGGAAGTTGTTCCTTAGATATTTCATATACGTAAACTAGCATAGGACACTTCCCTCACTTCTTGGCCGTTTAAAAATCGACTTTCCTTTGAGAAAGAAAAGCTCTATTGTTTAATTAAGGTTACCCTATACCTTCAGAGGTGTTTCGCGTTTAAGCGATGTAGCGTGTCCTGTTTAAACTGTAGATACCTAAACCCCTATATCAAATTAAAGCTTATAGAGCTGGCTATCAAACGATACCAAGAAGTTTGAAATAAAATGCATTGTCGAATTTTTCACGACCTCTAAATGCGAGCGTCCGAATCATCTTTTTAAGGCTGCAAGTCAAAGGGAATGTTGATTTTCGCTAATTTAATTTGCTCCTCAGTTTCCGGACCCAAAGCGCTAAAAAAGCGTGTCTGCGTTTTGCCATATTCAATTGCAATGAAAAGTTATAGCGCATTTTCGAAATAGGATGAAAAAAATATGGAGTGATTGTACAAAAATAGCTTTCAGAGATAAAATATTTCGAAAGAAAAAATTCACAGACACGTTTTTGTTGCTTATATGTTAAACTAGCTACTGTCCAAATTTGAAGGCAAACGAACAAATTCCGCTTGAGTTTTAGCTCTTTGAAGTGGCTCCTCCAAGTAAAAAATACTGATTCGAGAAAACAGCGCTAAAAATTCGGCAATTCGTTTTACTTCAAAATTCTTGGTTTAGTTTGATAGCCAGCTCTATAAGCTTTTATTTTATATAAGGGTTCGGGTATCTACATTTTAAACCTGACGCGCTACACCGCTTGGACGCGAGACACCTCTGAAGACACCTCTGAAGGTACAGGGTGACCTTAAGAACAAGACGCTACATAAAATTGTCAATTATTTGAAAACAGATCTGTCTGGATTTTCAAAACCATACCCCCAGAAATCTTGCCTTATTTTATCTTTTTCTCAAGAGTTTATTTTTTTAAGATATCCCATCCAATTTCAGGTCAATAAGTAAAAAGAATACAGGTTGGCAGACGTTGACAACATCAAAATAGTTTTCCCCCCCCTTCCCTGCATATTAACCCCCATTCCCTCTCAAACGTTGTAAAACCGCAAGAGCATCTGAGTTTGACGCCCTCTGAGCTCACAACAGAGTCAGTAGATCTAGATTTTTCTTTGGCCCCCTAAGGGAATTTCTTGATGACATCAGTAAGTCCAGAGAGGGAAAATATCTTACAAGATACAGCTCCTGGCTCATGAAATATCTCCCATGTAATTTTTTTTCCTTTCTTTCAGCTTAACGATTTACTTTACTCCTGCTAAGAATCAAGGTTGATATTTAGAGCTTTTCTTCGATCAGGAGGTATCAGCCTTTGGCCTTAGAAAGTAGGAAGTAGGTGTTAAGAGTGATTTCTTGTCGGGCAGGGCGAAATTATTGGGTAACTTTCCTCAGGCCAAAGACTTAGTATCTTTTATTGGTGAAAACATTCCTTTAGCGTTCAAATGTTTTGCTCAACATCTTGGACTTGAAGTAAAATGGCAACCAAGAGCAAGGCTTGAGAAGGGTTCAAAAAAGTTCTCTTCAAAAATGAAGTTATTTAATTACTTCCCGCGCTTATAACTTTAGCTATGTTAGCTAGTGATCGATTACTAGGGAAATGTCATTTTGTGTCGGATTTCTGCTCAAGAGTTTCATCAATAGCCAGATGTCATTGGCGTGTAGGAGGAACTAGTATGAAGTTGAACTATCGATTTTAAAGGCTGTCTACCTCTTATTAAGACAATTTTGTTGTAGAAGCTAACCTTGAGATCTAAAAGACCGAGTTTTGAGTCAGATTTTAGTTACGCTGGCGCCGTCATTGCCCTCTTGTCACACTCTTTTTTGTGGGATCACATGTCATGTTTCATTTCAGTACAGATGCCATTGTAAGGTTTAATTGTAAAGAGAAGCCACTTCTTTCTCTTCCATTTACTATTATCTCCTGGCTTTCTTGTGATGAGCCATAATTGAAATCTTCTCATCGACTAGCATATACCTACGGCCTGGAAAGTCTCAAAATGTGCCCATTTTCAGGGGATATGTTCTTGCAAATCCAGTCATGTATGTGAATTTTTGAAAAAAAGCTCACTAGATGGAACATCTTGCTAAAACAATTACCGGTGTAACTATAGCAATCGAAGCCATTTCCGAGATATCCACTGTTACACTTGCAGGAATAGGATCCACGTTTGTTTGTACAGGTGGCGAACTGATGACAGTGTGATGTCTCTCTTGTGCATTCATTAAGATCTGACAAACGAAAAAAGCTCAAGAAAAAAAGATTAGTGCTTAACGATAGAGAGAAGTAACTTCGTCCTCCCTCCCTCCCCCACCCCTCAACATTCCAAACTACCCTGTCTGATTTCTTGGCCCATAAAAAAATTGAATGTTTTGTTAGCAAGAATCTCTCTTTTGTTTTCTCTTTTCAATTCTTGGACTTCATTAAGACGCAGAAAGCACTATGATGGCATTTTAGTTTCCTGTACTTTTCTCTTTTAACTTTAATCCCAATAAATAATCCCTGATGTTTACCTTTCTTACAAGTATATTGATGACAGTCACTGCACTTTACATCATTCCATTCATAGTTGTGTTCCACACCAAGTGAGTGCAGGCAGTCTTCTTCCCTAAAATTATTTGGTTGATTTTTGGCCCAAGCTGTGAAGTTCCCAGCTCCACGATCCGCCCAAGTGAGGCTACCCTCTGTGGAGATGTCGTTCAATCCCAGCCAGGATTTTTCGCCGTTATGACGATGTTGCAAAAATACGTTTTCTTCATTATTGTTAATATCAACAAGGACTGAGTTTTCTTGACGGCATTTGTTCAGCGCTGTGGTCCAGTTTGCGCATGTTTCACTTGTGTAGTAACAAAAGCCATTGAAATAGCTCCAGTCAGGATCACAGATGTCTGGAAATATATAATTATACAATAATAAGGAAATATTTACAGAATGATGTAATGATCAAAGTTCAACGGAATGAAATTATTTGCTCTCAGAATTGTGGTTAATAAATTATTGACAAGATTGTTGACTGTGAAATCTTGTATTTTTCTTGAAAAATTAAAATCTACAGTAGCCAATAGATGACAACTTCGGAGTTTTTTTAACGTAGTTCAAGTGATTTTAAAATGGTGGGCTTTTAGGGGTTATCAAGATTACTTCTTCACTACTTATTAACTTCTTATTAACGAGGTATCCATTATCTACTGACCTGTAAGGACCGCATAGGTCACTGACAGCGGATCATATCTGGTCTCGTACAATTCCTTGACACAAGCTCTGAATCCAGTGGAATTCATGTTCTGTAAAAGAAAAGTTAGCTTAATGCTCACTGGCTGCATTTGCTGCAGGTTTGCTACTGGACAACGCATCCATCTACAAAACGTTCTCAATACCTAACTTTCGTCACAGAAGTACGTGCGTAATTTCCACACCTAAACTAACAGCCTATGGTGCTATATTATTACAAAGGACGAAAAAATGCAGCCTATGACTTAACTGTTTTGACACATCTCATACCAGAAGTGTCTTTAGCTGATATCACATTGATAGAAGTCCAAAACATCAAAGTTGAATTTCTATGACTTGCATGCCCAACAACGCCCTATCCTTGGGGCCTTATTTTTAAGTGGATTCAAATCAAGTTGTTTTGAATTTCGAAAGGAAAATAACCGTAAAAATGCGCCGAGATATTTCCAAAAAATTCATTGCATTGTTTCTTTACTACTTTCTTTTAAAGCATTGAAATGCAACTTTTCCCTCAGGAATATTGAAGACAGAGTCTTGCCTCGATCCAGGCTGTGATGCCATTGTGGACAGGAGCCGAGTTTCCACTTTCCGTCGTGCTGTGATTAGCGGATATTAAAATTGTTGGCGTTGAGTTGTAAGCTCTTGTAAATGAAACAAACTGCAAGAGAAACAAATTGCATTACTTCTAGTTCTACTGCTGTAGCCATTATTTTCAGGTCTTCACACTTTCGAGACGTATTTTCTCTCATGCTTGCTAATCACCTCACCATTACATTTTTCCTTTGAATTTTGAGCTTTCTTTAATTGTTCGTCTTGCTTTTGTAAGGCTAAACGCTTTTTATCTTTTCTACATTCTCACCACTTTCATGTAAGAAAATAAATCGACCTCAGCTTAAAACAAGACACGATTATTTTCTTGGTGTTTTCCCAACAAATTTTACCATAATTCTGCTCAGTGTTTGTCTAGGAAGCCCATTAATTGCTACAGAAGAAGTACGCGCAAATATTCTGGAACAGTCAGACTTCCTTTATACGTAATTTTACAAAGAAGTCAGGATTTTGTGCCATAAGACACCAAGACTGGATGATATGACATAGAAATCCATGGAACTAGAAATCCAAGTACATACATATACTACGCTCAAGGAATCTATATGCTTGCAGAGTATTTTAGGCGACTCCACATGTGTAAATGAAATGGTGTAAGGATCCATATGTTCGCTTTTAAAAGTCTGTTTTCTATAACATGGGACATAACAATCTGGCTTATGGTTCTAGGCTGTTGCACTAAGCTATAAGAGTCTATGCATGTATACTGCACCACTGGATTCCATCGCGCACTTTGTCTACAGAACTTAAGTATAACCTTGTAGCTGGTTTAATTGACTGTCAAGTTTTTCTTACCTCGCAGTAAGCGTTGTTGTTTTCGTCTGTTGGAGGGTTAGTATTTGGAAAATCGACCACCCCGTGCTCGTTAAAAAATGGCTTGTGAAGTTAGCGAACGCGAGCCAGTTCTGTTAAGTAAAATAAACAGCCACAACTTGCAACACCTTCCAACCAATACGTTTATTAACAAAACCTCTGGTAAACTTGTGTTTAACGCCTACAGATCTTGAGGGAAATGACATCTTTCTTAAAATTAATGTGCTTTCTGCCTTTGATTTGAAACCTGCTTGCAGTAAACCCTTTACCTAAAAGTCTGTTGTGCATTTTCGCGCCGAGAGTTCGTGCAAAAGCTTTTTGTGTGAATTACAAGGGACTAGGGAGATAAAACGCTTTGCACCCCCTTCTCGTCTTTTCTCAATAACTACCAAAATTCCCGCCCAAGCAGACATTGCAAGTAAAAGCCATAAAACAATTACACTCTTGGAAAAGGAGACTTCGTAATGTTCCGTGAAAATCACAGATTGCGTTAGCTGTGGTTCTCTTAGATTTTTCTTTAAATTCGTCACAATATTAATACCAATCAACCGAATGGGCCTAATATTAAAAAAAAAAAAAAAACACTCGAAATTCCTATTTAATGGTATTTTGCATTTTGTATAAATTTGGGCCAAAGGCAAGAGATTTTTCCATAGCAAAAATAAGTTCTAGCGAAGCACAGGTTTGCTCATGTTATCGCAAATTATTTTAATCAATACAGTCTAAAATTATCCAAATATCCCCCTGCCTTATGGAAGTAGTTTATAATGCACATACCACAATGATATCTTCATGCTTGCCATCAAAATTTTGCATTTCCCGAAGACAGGTCTTAAAAGAACTCTTTGTAGAATCCTCGACCCAAAGAAGAGCGGCATCATACTCCTTACCAAGCCTCAGGTGTTCTGAGGTCACAAGAACTACGGGCGCCTCAGAAAACTTGTCCTGCAATATCAGAAAAAGAGAAATATTTAAAGAAATCAAAAAATTCAGAAAGATTTTAACTTGTTACCACTTGGCAGTTATTAACTGACTGTCGAATTGCTTCATTTTAACTTCTCAACGATAGTTTCGATACGAATGTTTGGTTTTTCAAAAGAGCTGTTACGGAAAGGTAAATTGGCAACCGCAAGGGGCTGAAATTAATAACATGTGAATTATGTGAGACACTTCGGCAGAATCTATTCCAAGAAAGAGATTCAATAAGATTTTTCTAGCCGAGCATACCATGGCTAATCGAGACGCGTGTACAATTTGCGAACAAAAAAAATACAATACCGTTATACTTATGCCAAGTTCTAATTTGTCTCAAGTTTATCAAATTCGAAGCCTTTACCGATGTTTTTAAAACGTGTGGCACTTTCTCTGAGATTCAGGAAGGAGATCAGTGAGAGTAAATTTTAAGTTCAGACCGCTGACTCAGCGGTCATATCACTGGATATACCGTGGCCATAAGTTGTGCTTTTTTCAAATCATTTAGTAGTCAACACACGACCTTTGTCTAGATCTTTTTTTTATCAGTCGATAAAACACGACGTAAAGAAAGATCTTTGAGATAAAAAAAGGTTCAAATCCTACCTTTGGAAAAGCTATATCTGCACAGTTTGTCCCAGACCACCACTTTTGCAACCGGACCTTTCCCGTTAATCCATCCCTCGGTGCTCCCTGGTAGGCAAGCCAGTCTATTGTAGCAAACGGATTTACGGTTTCTTCTTTTCGTCCCGTTTGCATCACGCAGACAGTAAAATTATTGCTGTAAATTTTTTCTGTCCAAGAGGTGACAGCATCATGGACGGTGACGGCTTCTTTGAGATTCATGTGATTGACAGTGACTTGGACATGAACTTGTTTGTCCGGATAGAAGCGGTATGGCGGAAAAACGACTGTTTTGCAGCTTGAATCGGACCATTTTGGAACATGGAGGAGTTCTACTCGGCCTCGAACAACTGGAAAACCTATTGAAAAGTTTAAAAAAAAGAATAGTTTCCCTGCTGTTGAACTGTACTTTGTTGGCGATGTGATATCCATTGTAGAATGAAGATTCTACAATTCTATTTGGTTTTGTCACGGACACCCTAGGCAGTAAAATGTGGTGGCTGTATAAACAAGAGTGTGCAATAGGGGCATGTGAATTTTCAGTACTATTTGCACATTTAACGTTAGTCATTGTGTCGACTCCTTTCCGAAAAAGCTAAAAGTGGTTTGTAATTGTTCAGGGACGTTTCTGGAGGGAGATACCACCCAGGCTGTCAAAGAGTGATCCTGTAATGGGAAACGTATTTCCTGCTTCAGGCATATCTATGAAAATTGCAGTTGAAATGGGAGATGGCGTGCCATGCAGGTTGCGGATTAGGGGGGATTTTGGGTAACAGCAAGTTGTAAATAACAGTAGGACAAAGAAAACAGTTCTACTATTGTGTGTGGTCCAGTAATGAGTTTCAATGTAAGCTACATTACACTATCTCTTACCTTCACAACTTCCTGGATGGTACACAAGGTTATTTTCCAGTCCTCTACAGTAACTTAACTCATGCCAGCATTTGTTGTCGTATGTTGTTCCATTCGCAGTGCACACTGGATCCTGATAGGTGGGACATTGTTCAAAACACTCACAGCGAGCGTCATGCGCACTGTAGGTCTTACACACTCCAAACCGTGGACAGTGCACATTAAGGCAGGGATTTAGATCTGTGACAACAAAAATATCCTCAATTTATCCTAATTAGTAATTTCCTTGACGAGTGGTGTAAATAGATGGGTTTACTGTAAAATTGTTCAAAATAATTTCATTGTACTTGACCGTGAATCAAGTAACCTATTTTCTACGCTGCAAAGTTTTACGGACAAACTTTGCATTCTTATACAATGTTTATCGAGAAATGAGCCTTTAAATTTCTATAAAACCCTCAAAACTTGGATAATGTTTATAAAGACTGATTCAAATTAGAGAAAAAAAGGAAGTAAGTCTTTAACACAAATATTCATACTTTTAAGGCCAGCATTCTGTATAGCAAAACAGAACATCAGTGATAAGGTTTGAAGTCATTACAACTGCTGAAATTGGAATGAGCACAAACACCGATAGTTTGAGATAGGGAATGGAAACTAGACTGTCTGTACACCCATTTTGAGGATGTTAATTTGCTACTACTCAAGAAACAGATATTTTGGTTTTGTCAGGCTCACGAAACGTGTTCAATGGGATTAATGACAGCTGTCAATTTTTACTCATTTTCAGGGCGTATAGTTTGCAATCTTGGGTGCTTACCTCACAGACTACGCGAAAAACAGCAATATCGTCCGTTCTGCTTAATCTTTTCACAGGAACGTTTCCAAACCGTGAGAAACGTGCTAATTTCAGGGATGAAATGGTTTTATTGTCAGTTTATGGGACTTTTCGGGAAATTTGAGAGAAACTAATTTTTAACGGGATGTTTTCACACTGTAAAACGGCTATTTCCTGCACATAAATGTTCTTCTTGCTAGTATCAGGGCCTTTTCATAACATTTTAGGTATACTTGAGATTTTCTGACCTTAAGGCCAATAATTTGGACCGAGAAAATCATTTCTTGACTAACGTAGACGTTTTTCACGATTATAGCAAAAATTGGTATCAACGAATATGAAGCGATTAAGTATACGTAAAAAAAATAGTAAAAAACAAACAAACAAAGAAAACAACGGGTCTGCAATAAA
>NW_028145505.1:595000-622500 GCF_977016875.1 Pavona decussata | reverse complement strand
TCCTTAATGATGCAGCAAGTGTTGTGTGTTTTGTGGCGAGAAGCCAATGGAAAACAAAAAAGAAAAAAAGGAAAAAGCAAGCACTGTAATCTTGTTAAAATGAGCGTTGGAATATATCACTCAAAAATGAAAGATATTCTTCGTATTGCGTATCAAATAGATAACGTGCCTACATATGCAAAACAAATGGACAAAATTAAGCATCATAAATCTTCAAGTTCTGTTTTGTCTGACCTCAATCAAGTCGGGAACTTAATTAACTTTCAAATATAATTGTCTCAGCCATGACCTCTCATTGTTATTGATTTCATCTATGTGTAGTTTATTTGCTTATAAAACAGTATGAACTGCATAAAATCAGTGGTTAGAAGATTTGTTCTGTGTTTTTTGTTTTGAGCCATGCGACGAGTTTTTATGCCTGGAATGTTCACGAAAGGGGAAAATACAAAACAGATTGAAGACTGAGTAAATAGGATCGTTTCAGGATTAAATAAAGTCCCAGAAGCGGATTTGATCCATTGGTAGACAGTTTTAACTTCCTACAGATTGAAGTATTAAGTGATTAGCCTCGCATAACGGCATTACTGTCAATTTCAGTTAGTAACTTATGGTCACCATTCCATACAATTTATCACAGCAGCGCAACCACGTTAGACCTCGTCTAAACCGCTTAACCTTTAACTGTTTCCTTTCAACTCAGAGTGAAACAGCTTTTGAAAGATTAAAATAACACTGCACGAAACAGATAAACTTCCAAATCATTTTTTTTTTCTTTCAAACGAAATAGGGCTGAAATTATCTTAAGACGATGAAAGCTTGTCAACCCGGAAATACCTAACGTCTTGTCTCTGTAAAGAAGGTATAAAAGCCTTCTCTGGAATTAATACCTCTGGAAAGAACTATAATGGATTACTTCTTGAATGATATAAAAAAATAAAGACGGTATATTATTTTAAACTCAACCATATTTCTGGTTTTGAAAGAAGCGAGGTGCATCGCGCTCCATTTTTCATTTCGTTCTTCAAAGTCCTACTGGAATTTGGGTACGTGTTTTCCTGTAGGTAAATTAAAGTTTGTTCGGCGTCACACACTGAAACCTGATAGAGTCCTCTCTCCTTGCCAACACCTAGCTATTACGGACACTCTGATAATACGGAGAGTAGCTAAATCCCAGGCAAAAATAAATTAAAGACATCTGACTGAAATAAATTCCCGTTATTAAGGACTCTCACTATTAAGGACACTAACTCGTCGTCCAGAGGGTGTCTGCAATGAAGGGAGTAGACTGTATTCTCCAAATTGCGCTGTGGGAAGATAAGAAGATGACATATGCAAAAACGGAAGAAAACTGAACATCATATCTCTGCAAGTTCGAGTTTCTCTGAGAAAGAAAGAAAGAAATATTGTTTATTTTTGAAGATAAATAGAATACATCTAGGTCTACTTTATCACCCGTTAAAACATTTCGTGTTTTTATTTTGAACCATGCGAAACAAGTAAAACCCAAAAGGATTTTTTCCAGGTCTAAAACAAAATCCCGAGAAGCGGATTTGATCAATTGGTAGACAGTTTTAACTTCCTATAATCGTATCAAGTGATTACCGTCGCATTGCTGCCATTTCATTGACAGACTTATAGGCGCTTTTCCATAGAATTTATCACAACAGCGCCGTTACTTGAGATCTCGTCTAAACCACTTCACCTCTAGCTGTTTTCTTTCAAATCAGGGGGCAGAAACTTTTGCTAGATTAAAACATCACTGCACGACACGTATGACGCAAATCTTTGGTTCATTTTTTTTTATCTCCAAGCGTTTCCTTTGTATTCAAACGAAATAAACTGGAATTATTTAAGGACACTTGAGGTTTCTCGACCAGGAAGTACTATGTTTTATCTTTGTATAGAAGGTTATAAAATCTTTCTCCAGGATGAATACTTCTGAGAAACGAATGTTTCTTCAGTGATATAAAAAATACGTATTTTAGCTAATGTTAAACTCAACCACTGTTCTAATTTCGAAGGAAATGGACGTGTACTCGATTTGCTATTGGCTTCATAAAAACTTAATTTTTTAACACTTTAAATTCCAACAAAATTCCATTGTTCTTCTTATATGAATGACGCACTAAGACTTGTGTGGTTTGAGGTGAGAACGCATACGAAGAATGAAAACACAGGAGGGTGCGGTAGGTAAAATAAACTTGGATCAAGGTCACAGAGAGCTATCATTCTCTGAACAAAACTGGGCATCACAAGTTCGATCTTTTCTGAGGTCGTAACGAAATGTTGTTTAAAGACCTATAGGTCAGGAAAATTTATAACTTAAGAACGAAAGCTACAGGAATTGATCGAGAACGCAATTTAACTATAATCTCTAGTTTGGAAAAACTAAACTACGTTGCGTGCCATATATACATAGTTTTTTCGTTCTTCAAATAGCTACAGGAATTGAAGAGGGCGTGTGCGCGATTTTCAATTTGCCTCATAAAAATGCATTTATTATTTTTTTCTAATTTCACATTGCAAACTTCAAATAAGCAACTAAAACGAAAGAAAACACAAGCTAATATCTACGACATACCTCTCTAAAAGTTAAATTACGGACTTTGGGGTGCGTTTTAAAAATTCTTGGAAACGTAGGTGACTTTCCAAAACAACATGGATAAGAATATATGTTTCTTAAAGACTTCGTGCGAACTGTTATACCCTGAAAAACATTTTTAAGTAATGAAACTATTACCTTTCACAGTAGAGGCGAAATTCCCCAGGTATAAGAGAAACACCAATGATGATAGTTTCCAATGATCCATCTTGGGAACTTGTGTTTCCAATGGCCCAATCTTGGGAACTTGTGAAACCCAATCTTGGGAAATCAAAAGGAGCAATCCTTGACTTGGACCTATACACGGGCTGTTTTATAACCCCTGTCTGACAAGCACTTGACAGCCCATTTTCCGAAGAATAACACTTAATGGTATTAGGGAAAATAGCCTTAAGGTTTTAACGGTTTTTATAAGAACCTTTGTTATACGAACGTTGAGCCTGGAATTCTGAAAAAGTGTTAAGAACATTCTAAGCACACTGCCGAAGCTGAAATCGGCTTTAGAAGGTTTTTTTTTCAATATTTTCCTTGATGCATATTCTAGAAAACAAAAGGTAAACTGAAACAGGTGTTTTATTCTACACAATATACACATAAAGACATTGAGTCATTGGTCAGCCTGAACTCCAATATTCGACGTTCGTGTAAAAAATAAGTACAAACAAAAAAAAATTGTGGCGTTGTAAGGAGATACATGATTGAGCGTGTTCCATTTTTGTTTTCTAAAGAACGGCGTGAAAACTAAGTTTAATGATCATATTTTGAATTCTTTTTTGACTTTAAAGAAAACGGTGACAATTTAATAGTCTTTTTTTCCTCAAAGTTTGCTTGCGTGCTTCGAAAATATATTCTCAAAACTATTCTAAGCTTGAGGCTATTTTAGTCCAGTTTTAAGTCTGCTTATTCGTAAGCGTCCTATAATCTGTAGCCACTAGTAATTAAGAAGGAATTGCTTTCGCCTGCCAGTTAAATCTTGAGGACTTCCAGGCCCATTTTAGTCCCCAGGAGGGGATGGGTGCTGAATTTGTACAACAGAACCTGTTATGTAAGTAGATCTAAGCACCACAAAAGTGAATGTTGCTTTAAATGTTATACCAATTACCGTTTAACGTTTATATGAAAATAAAACAAAAATGGAATGTGGTGACATGCATTTGCTTTGTCTAGATTTGCAAGGAAAATTTTTACATAGTTCTCTTTTCCGATTGAAAGGACAATACAAGAGCATGTTTAAACCTGGCTTAACCATGCTTGACGGTCAGTTCTCAATTGGCATATAAGCGCAATTTCCCGCTCCTGCTCCCGCTTAAAGCATAAAGTTTGAAAATAATCAACTTTGAAAAATGTAAACTGTATCACCCTCTTATCCCCAAAACAAAAGAAAGAAATCAGAAAAAATACTAGAAATTTGATGGTCTGATTAGTTGATATAGAGAGGGAAGGCGTACGCTAGGCGGCGGGAGGGGTGTGGAGGGAAGAGAACGGGGGATCCAGTGGTTTCCGAGATACCTTTTTCTAGTAATCTTTACTGTTCTTTTACCACCTCTTCCTCGGTAGTTCGCTTGTCTTTGTCCTTTAATTTATTTGCGTTAAAAAATGTATCCATTTCTTTCCAAAATAAAACAAAGAAAGTAGGGACAATGCTGACAATTTTACAGTCTGATTAAGTGAAGTAGAGAGGAAAGGCGTAAGTTTGGCAGGGGAAGGGGGTGGGAAATGAATAGAGGTGATTTCCGAACTTCCTGCGTGTTTCCTGTAATCTTTGCTGTTTTTTCCGACCTCTTCCTCGCTGATTCGCTTGTCTTTGTCGTGAGATCTAAGGTAATGTCGCTGAATATTTTTCCATTGCTCCTTCTCCATGCGGTCGTCACTTTGGAAATTTTCCCTTCCCGTGTCCTTTTTCGCCTTTTGACTTCCATCCTGTTTCTCACACCCGTCACCCCCCTTCTCCCCTCTCCCACCCCACCGTTCTTCAGCTAAAAGAACACTAGCCAGTATGTGCTTCCGCCGTGACAAGTACTAAACTTAAGCTGATGATAACGGTTTGTTTTTTCGGTGTACCTTAATCTTTCTGTCGGTATTTCTCAGGTGTCTTCTCGTTTGCAAATCATATTTCAAGGTCCTGAATGACGCACGCGTATCACGAATGGTTATTATATATCAGAAGAAACATGTCGAATTTCTCTAAAATTAAAACTTCACACAACTATACTTCTTTAAACAAACGTTTTACTGTCACATTGTCAATATGAGTTACAAACATAAAAGCTAACGACAAAAAGTTAGGACCGCGTCAGTTTGCCCTCAACATTTCAGCATTCCTTACATGTCGGGTAACTTGCGTGAAAGAAAGTTAGGAACAGAGACACGTTCCATAAGGATCAGAAATATGTACGACATCATTCAGGGTCTAGGAGACAGTCAAAGAGCTTCGGGTGATACCACAACACAAACATACAACTTCTTTGTTAGCCGTGCTTAGAATGAGGATGCAATTTAGTTGATTATTTGGCAAGTTACACTAAATCCGCCCGCAGAAAGCTAAAGCTACTCACAGGAAATTAAAGGTACCTCCTCGATAAACATTTCCTGTTTATCTTGCTTCAACAGGAAACAGAGATTGTTTGTCGAAAGTAAATCATCGTGCTATAATTAGCGCTCCGGATACGTAGGTCAGTAAACACCTTAAAACTTAACGTCGACTGGTAGTACAACTATGACTTTCTGTAAACAGTTGAATGAAACAACAAGCCTCTCTCCATTAGTTTGTTTTTTGAGTGACAGCCTTATGGTGATTTTTCGTGACAATATTCTTACAAGTTACGAGCTGCCTTCACGTATAACTTTAGCCGGTCAAACTTTTGCCAAATTTAGTTCAATTGTTTTGTTTTCTTGAGCTTAGAGGTCAGCAAACTTTGCAGAATTAAGACGGTGCCGCCCGAAACAAATGAACTTTGTTTTTCTAAATGAAGTTAGTCGGGATATCCTCTCAAAAATCTGCTCAGCAGTAAATATCATTTATCCTAACATGGAAGGACTAGATCGGAAGTGAATGCAATTCTTCTTTACAATCTTGCTAATTTGGTTAATCAATAAAAAGCTACCGTAAAGTTCCGATAGTAACGCCCTGCTGCGACCCTCGTTACGTTCGGAATTAGCAGTGTTTGGGGGTCGTTATTTTCGGAGGCAGGGAGGGGGGGGGGGGGGGTCGGTATTTTCGGGTGCTCGCTATTTCGGAGTTTGTTAAAGCCACAAAGTTTTGACGTTACTCTCGGGAGGTCGTTACTATCGCCACGTCCAGTTGCCATGTGGCATGGGAAGGTACATGTTGTTACACGCATGTTCGATCCTAATTGTTTAGTGAGCGCCGAAAGCGTAGCGGAAGTTGATGTTGCTATACAGAAGCCTAAGTTAATAAACAGCTATTACTCTTTCTCTGTAGAGAACTGTTTGAACGTCGAAATGAAGAATCACTTTTCTTCAAAGTAAAATTAAAGGCAATTTCTACCACCATCCGATCAGCAAGGATCGGAGTGGGTAATGAAGGGGAAAGGGGTGACAAGGAGTAAGGGAGGGGTAGGATTAAGAAATAGAGAGTTCTGACGTTTCTCCTTCCCGTACCATTTGTTTTCTATTTCCGCTTCTTCTTTTTCAACGGCTTCAATTTCTTTGTCCGCTTTATTTCCTTACGAGTACAACACAGTATTGATAGTTATTTTCTCATTTCTCTTGGTCTCTATTAATTTGAATATTTTTGTCTCACGCGTGTCTTTTTCCATCTTCTGCCGTGACTTTCCTGACCTTTCTTTCGTGTGTTATCAACTTCCTGTTTTTTTCGAGTAAATCGTGTTCCGTGCTGTTTTGAGTATAAATTAAGGCTTATAATAATCCTTTTCGTATTGTAGATTAGTTTCATTCGTTTAAGAGTTCAATAATCCTTTAATCCGCTTTTAAGATCAAAATAACGCACGCGTCTGGTGACCCTTAATAATTTCATCCACAGACTCAAATGCTTTAACCGTCTTGTTCAAACACCATAAAAGCACTAAAGGACAGTATAAGGAAACTCCATAGTAACCAGCATCAAAGCTGCATACATCGCGTTCGAATTGCCAATACTTGTTAAAATTCAACCATGAGTGTGAAAACTTCAATTCTTTCTGAGTGCTAATATATGCGGAAACAATTTATATGACTATTAAGCAAGTTATGCTAACCCCTTCTGTAGAAATCTATAGTTAGTCACAGAAAAGTATATGTACTTCCGGGAAAAAAAATATTTGCTGTTTTCAACTTAAAACTTAAAGTCGACTGGTTTTACAACTATGACTTTCTATAAACAGTTGAATGAAAAAACAAACCTCTCGCCATTGAGTTTTTGAGTGACTGCCATTTAGCGATTTTCCGTGACGAAATTCTCACTAGTTACAGCGCTGCTGACACGTACAGCACAAGCAGGTCAAAAGTTGCTCAAATCAGCTCAATGTTGTTTTGTTTTCTTTGAACTCAGAGGTCACCAATCTTGCAGTATCTAAACACTGCTGCATGTGATAAGTAAGGAACTTTGTATGAATTAAGCAAATCGCAAATCGTCTGAGACGTTGTCTAAGCAGTTTTAAATATGTTTTTATATTGTGGCATGGAACGAATACGCCAGAAATTAGCGCAATTCTTCTTTAAGAAATTAAAAAAAAAACACTAAAAAAACACTCGTCCTGAATTTTAATTTTCTTTGTATATTACATTGGAATAGCGGAGTTTGTATCTTCCCAGATCTTTACTGAAATTCATTTGTTTTGTCGTCTGTGAGGATAGGCTTTAATCACGTCCAGTTTGAACGGGCATGAAAAGGTACAAGGTACAAGGTCGAATGGGTACAAAATTTTAACGGAAGTTGATATAAGGTCTCGCGAAAGTCCAAGAAAGAGATTACGGTACAGAATGGTCTGCATCTCAGTAAAATATAGAATCCTTGCCCTTCAAGACAAAAATCTAATTAATTCCCGCCACTGTTTTGGATTAACTAAGGTCGGAGTTGTTGTAAGGAGGTTGGGTGGGGGGAAGGGGGGGGGGGGGGGAGGGGAGGGATAAGGCCAGATAGGGGAGAGTGGCTTTTGAACTTCCCGTTTCCCCTACCCTTTGTTTAATATTCCCATTCCTTACTGGATGGCTTAAGTTTCTTTGTCCCCTGTCCTTTACTTGTATTTTTAGAGACTACTAATAGTTGTTTTCCCATTTCTCCCAGTTTGTCATCAATTTCGGAGTCTTGTCTCACGAGTGAATGTTTTCCTCTTCTTTTGACTTCCCTCTCCTTTGTTTCCTGGGTTCTCAACTTTTTGTTATTCCACTAAGAGTAAATCGTTTAGTGCGTTGTTTCAAGTATTAAATTAGGGATGATTGTAATTATCTTGTTGTTGTAGTTTAATTTACCTTTGTCTTAGAATTTAATAATCCTTGAACCATCTTTCAAGCCCTTAATGAGATAAGCTTCACACGACTGTCAAGAATTTAATCCATAGTCTCAAACGTTTTAACCAGCTTGATCAGCGCTATAAACAGCACTGCGAGAAGTCAAAGCCACTTTGAGTACTGCTTTTTAACTAGCACCGCCGCTGCATGTATGACCATAATTTTGCAATTTTTGGGTGCTCGTTTCAAACAATTTTATTTAACTGCTTGTTCGTTCTTTCAAGTGTTTAGGATGAAATATAGAATAGCTAACTGCTGTATCAGTTCATTTCGTTTCAATGAATTGATTGCCCCTTAAAATGTATTCTTCGCTTTATACTTCTCAACACGTCAGCCGTTATCACAGTGACATATGGCTAACGCGCCTTTTCTTCAGTATTCTGTGTCAACTTTATGGAACCAACCACCAAATACCATAACAATGATTCCTCGATCTCTACAATGTTTGAAAAATTGTACAAACACTCTTTTATATTGAAGAAAGTCGTGTTTTAAACAATGGCTTAAGGTGGCGAATAAACTGGAGAGTTCTGAACTTCCCGCTACCCGTACTCTTTGTTTCCTAATACCTCTTTCTATGTGGCTTCAGTTTGTTTTTCCCCTCTCTCTCCTTTATTACAAGAATATGACACTATTAATAGTTATTTTCCCATGCATTTCTTCTGGTCCCTCTTAATTTGAATTGGTTTGTCTCACGCGTGCCTTTTCTTTTATCTGTTGACTTTCCTGACCCCGGCTTCAGTCTCAGTGTTCATCGTGTTCGGAGCTGTTACAAGTATAAATTAAGGCTAATGATGATCCTTTGCTTATTGCAGTTTTAAATACGTTCGTTTAGGGGTTTAATATTCCTTAAATCCGCTTTTAAGATGTAGATAATGCAAGCGTCTGATGACCTTTAATTATTTCATCCACAGACAAAAAAAAGCTTGAACAGGCTTGTTCAAACAGCATAAAAAGCACTAAGGAAAAATAATACACAGAACCACTTAAAACTGCACATCAAAGCTGTATGTATTGTATCACTTTCGAATTGTCAATAAGTAGGGTGCTCTTTGCAAACAATTCTCTTTCGTCTGTCTTGTTTCTTCGTAGTGGCATATGTTTATTGAATTAAGCAATTAATCCATGTGTATCTTGACCACTTCCATGAGGAGCATTTGTGCTTTATTTTTTTGTTTTTAAAACGGACATTATTTTAGTAGTTGTTATCGCTCATAGGTCGCAGACGATTGAAAACTAGAGAAAATGCAACTTTTCGGAGAAGTTTTCCCTCTGTTTCTGCTCCGAATTTGGAGATCTCTCTATTCTAAACATCTTCAGTCATTTTTGTTTTCCTGGATCGTATAACCCGAACATGACTGTTGCATGCCCGCAAACCGGAATTGTCGACGATTTATGGATTTTGTTTGAAAAACTCACTGCGGTTCAAACAGTGTTAACTACATTAACAACCTCAAGGAGGCCGTGTGCTAATTAGTGGTATATGTAATTTGTAGCCAGTTTAAGCACTTCTCAAACATGTGGTTTACCCGGTTTCCAACTGAGACTCATCTCTAATCATTGATGGTGGCTCTGAAAAGCTTGTCCCGTCTCCTAAATCTTTGCGTTAATATAAATGAAAATTTGTCTTGGATTAGGTATGTGTGTGTGTGTGTGATGAACCCATCAATGCCGTCAGTGGTATTTTTTTATTGTTTTGTTTTGTGTATTTTACTGTCGAACCTCCCTTTGCGACCACCTCTCATAAGCGACCACTTTTCCAAAATACCAACAGTTTTCAAGTCAAATCACTATAGATGGAACCTCTCGTAGGCGACAACCTCTCGTAAGCGACCACTTTAAGAGATGATTGTTTAAAATTTTCAATTGTTTTTAACCTCCCGTAGGCGACCATTTGACACACAATCGGCTGTATCTCTCATATTGAAATTGAAAAATGTGTCGCTGTAACATATTGGCCACATCATTACAGCGGACGCCTTAAATCTCATAGTCGGAGCTACTGCAAGTGTTTCCCGAGTAGCTTAGTATTGAAACTTTTGATAAAATACACATGCTCTATACTTTACACTGAAATAAACTTTAATCCGATTGAATCTCTTGTAGGAAAAACTCTCTTATCTTTTATCTTTCTTATTTTTTTGCTAATGTTCCATTCTCTGAAAAATTTAGACAGCGCCACCTGGAGTATTAAATAAAAGAGTCAAGTTGCTTTCACAATTATTGTCTCAATCGCTGTATTAAGTAATTTGTGAGATACAAACAATAATCACCATAAACCCTTAGATTTTTTCCTAGAATAATTTTGTACCAGTCTTAATATACTTATAGCTAAGAAAAGTTATTACTGTAGGTTTCAATTAGCACTGGCTATGTATATTACCCGAAATTTAGACCCCCTGTGGTGTGACCTCTGGTAAGCGACTGACATATCCTTAACATTATGTATGGTCACTTACGGGAGGTTCAACTGTATCTAGCTAATCTCTTTATAGTTTGATCTAGTTCTGTCTGTTTAATTTGCCGTTGTGCCTCTTACGCCAGTAGCGGGCATTTAAGCTAGGTTTGGTTTGGCTTATTATGCGCTGTATTTCTCAACCTCACGGTCTTTTTTTGTTGACATTATGAAAGATTAAGAGTGTTTATTATTTACGGGAAGGGGAGAGAGGGGGGTGGAAATGGGGAAACAGAACGTTTGGAACTTTTTGTACCCCCCTCAATGATGAAGGATAACTTGTTTTGCCTCCCCCAGCTAGAACACGTAAACGTTTTTGACCCCCCCTCCCACAATGATGCATTTATCATCAAACCATACTCTCATCCTCCACTTAGCGCTTTACTCGTCTGCCTTTTGATTGCTCCACAAGCAGTAAAAGGAACTATTTCGTGTGTTAATGTACAGGTTGAAGTGATACAGAGTGCTATCACTAGTCTGGAAAAAAACACAAGGCAGCTCAAGAGGGTGTTTGTGCAACTGGCAGACACTAAAAAAAAAGTGGAGTGAGTAGGAGGCGAAAAGAGGCCAAGAGAGAGGCTAGACAGATAATAGAAAAGAAAAAAAGACTGTGCCAAGCTGCAGTTGTGAAGTCCTTGACTGGGGGAAGTTCAGAAGAAGTTATATTGCCACTGTCAGATGACATGATCCGCCTGAAAAACACTGACAGCCTTCACCCAACCGCTCTAGTGAAAGGCCTAGATCAACTCATCTCTGAGGGCGGCCTATCTGTTGGTGCAGCCATTGAAATCCAAATATATCTAACTATAGCAAATCCATTGAATTGAACCCATTTGCTGTGTAAACTATTGATGTGAGATTACATTTTGAAATACTTTTTAGCATTATTGTATCTTGTGGTTTGATTTACTGTGGTACAAGTACATTAAATGTCATGCAGTTCTGGAAAAAGAAAAAAGAAAAGGAAAGTAATTATATCAACCTTCAAACGTTTCCCCTCCCCCTTCCCCAGATCCAGAGTAAAACCTTTCTGACTCCCCCCTCCCCCCCCTTAAATAGAGGAGTAAACTTCGCTTGCGCCCCCTCCCCATAAATAATGAACACTCCCTTACCTTTCGCCTCATGCTGACCAGGAAAACATTGTCGCCTTCGGTCGCGTGCCGCGTCTAGATATTGTTTCAACAGACACGTAGCATCTCACAATGGTTTGTTTTGTCAAGTCCATATGTTTAAAAAAAATCGATCTGCATGCACTACAATTGCCCGAATAGCTTTTCTGCGTCCTGTTGATGGATAATATCATCCTTGTTGATTGCAATCTCACAAGGAGGATGGATGTTCTTGTCGACGCCGATTTATTACGACATGTGCACCACCACAAAGCCGAAATACTGACTGGACTGTCGCGGAATCTTTTGCGGACTCGCCGGTTTACAAACTTAAGAGGACAGCATATTTCTTTTTCTGAAGTTTCATCCCAACATCTTAACAATCTACAACATAAAATGTACAGTAAGCTATACTCTAGTCGCGATTTACAATCCGGTGTCAATTCGTTCTGAATATATCTGACCTCACATTACAATTGTACCAAGAGATTTACTCAGTTCTATTTGCCCAACAAGCATTTTCCCTACAATCACGAGCACAGTAAATTCCCAAGCTTACACTATTGTAATGCTCTTCAATTTGATTATTATTACACAATAACACTTACACTTACGATTTATTTTCCTAATTTAGATTACTAGATGAGTACAGTTATATCATCGTCCTGCAGTACATTAAATTCGGACTTTGCCGGTTTACAATTGTGCAATCGCGTTACAGGTGATACATTTCATGAAATTATTCCTTCAGTCAGTGTTTCGGCCTTATATTACAACTGTACCAAGGGATTTACTCAGTTTTATTTCTGCGCTTGAGCCATATAAAGTGTCCTATTTCCCTTCCAGTTGGGTACAACACTGTGCAATACGAAAATCTGAAAATATGAATGGGCCTGTTGAATACTCAAAAACCGTTTAAAATATATGTTGGTCATTTCACTTTTTAAATTCTTGCAGAGAATTCATATAACAGAAAAGGCTGGAAATAGCATTTCCGACCATCTTGATTTCAAAATTTCCCTGCAGGATGCGAGGTATACATCCTGAGTCACCAACCTCTCTGTGTATGTAAAAACTACAAAATGACCAGCTACGCCTCCGAACAAATATCTCGGCTAACTCGCACCGATTAAGTCTAAAAGTTTAAAAGTAATTTGCAAGATATTAGTCGGAGATAAGATAAGATAGATAGTTTATTGAATACAACTTCGCAACCCCAGGGTTGAGTTACGTTATATTTACAGTCGCGTAATTCTGTTATATTTTCACGATCACTCAGCTATAAATCTAATCATCAGATAACATTCCGCTGACCAATTTTTTGTGTAAACGTCTGCTAAAGTTTTGTATAATTTCTATGTGTGTAAATAATTTGTCTTCATATCAACGAATGACGTGTAAGCTCGGCTTGCCTCGATTTGCTTCAGCCTGCGAGTCCTGAAGGTTAATGTAACTGGTTATGTTTATGTAAAGTCGTTTAACTGATGTCATTCCGCCGACAGATCCTAATTAAAAAAATATATATAAATGATAACTTCTCCGAAACACATGTTGGGAGTTTAACATTTAAATACAGGTTATGACTAACAGAAAGGTATCGCAATAATTAAGTTTTTTACAATAATTTTTTTGTTTCTTGCTCGTACTTAAATATATGTTAAGTTAGCAAGTTGTTTCACGGAATATATAGTTATCATTTCGGATTTTTGGAATTTTTTATGTTAATTAATCAAAGTGTCGTTATTGTTTTTCAAAGATTTCTACAAAGGAATCCCTTTCAAAAATTGAAATTAAAAAGCCTATTTTCCAGATGGACTGGCCTTTTTATAGCGATTGAAAAGATAATCACATTAATTGCATTGAGTTGCTTATACGTGATGGAACTGCTCTGATGTGATTGGCTTGGAGTGCTCAAGTGTATCGCTTAAATGTGTTTTAAAATAATTTTCTTATCACTCTTGGCGTCTTTGATAATCCTTCCTCGGACTGGCAAGTTCACATTAGTGAAAAGGCAAGTACCATCAGTTCTTTAAGCTGTGAAGAAATAGCTTATTTATGTTCCTCGATTTTAATTAACCAATACCACTATGATGATCTGCCTACATAAGATAAACATTAATCGAGGTGGATTTCGCTGCTAGCTTTTGGGACCGTCAAAGTAGTTTTCAGTAAACGCGCAAAATGCGCGCCCAACAAGCATTTATCAAAAGGATGGGATTAAACAGAATGCAACGTAAACGTAAAATATAACTTATAAGCTCCCTGAAATGATGAATTCGTGCTTCTTCAGGTGTGCTTTCCTCGTATTTGGTTAAGAGGCTTATGTTGGTTATACGAATTTAAAAATGGATTTATAAGCGCGCGCATAATGCGCGCCAAAATGGCATCAAATATTGTCATAATTATATGACATCTAAAGACCTTTGCGCATTCTGGAACTCTTTACTCGTTTTATGGTTTCCTCGAACGAAATACTAAATGGCAATAATTATTTTGACGCCTAACAGGTTAAGAACTGCATACATTCTGCTACAAAATTAAGAAGGTTGAAATTTCAACAGTTATACGAGCATTTGGTACCATGTTAAGCTTACAACTCATTGGTACAACAAAGAGGTGACTATATAAAAGGTTCAAATTCAGAAGCGAGTTTGCTTTCGTAGTCAAAGTTTGAGATGCGCAAAATAAGAGCCAAAATTATTCCACTTCAGGAAATTAATTGCAAACGCGCGGACCCTCTAAAGGATTACATGTACAAATACATTCAATGCTGTGCAGGTGAATATAGATAAAGCCATTTATAATTACTACCACGCGGTATGCCAAGTGAGCTGGCTATTGAATGTGTACTAAAGAGCACGATACTGTTGCTGCCGCTTATGGTATTGTGTTTCTGGTCTAGCTTTCTCACTGCATTTCCGTTATTTCTTTGTTACAATATGGTGTTCATGTCACGTTTGTAAATACCGCCTTGGACCTTATACAAAAAATTCTCTTCATCCCTCCCCCCTTGGAAAACTCCAGGTAATTGTTGTTTGACCTGGATTCGAGCTGACAATGAAGTGATTGCAGTCGTTACTGGTAAGATTTTGCAAGCGGATTTTGCAGAGCAAATAATTGATTATCAAGCAATACTCTCAAAAAGCTTGCTTTGCTTGTTTGTGTGAATTGTTCAAAGATCGTTGTTTAGTTTTCTTCCGTACTGCTATCTATGAAATATCAAAGTTTTGTTGTTGTTGTTGTTGTTGTTTTTTTATATTTATTACTCCAGGATATGTTTGAAGTCTGTTTTATCGTTAGTCTAGCTTGCATTGTAATCATAGCCCATGGATGGGTGGGTGGGTACTCTCCTATATAAGCTATATAGAGGCCGACTACCCCTTCCCAAAACGGAGATAAGAGAAGGCTCGTTCTTTCAAGGATGCCGACAGATGAAATAAGGCAATGATGTGCTGAAGCGGAGTTTATCCCTTTAACAGACGCTTGTTCTTTTGAAATCCCTTCACAAAACAAGCGTGATTTTTTTTTTCAGTCGAGTTAGTTCTGTTTTCTGAATAAGTTAATTATAAATTAGCTTGGTTTAATTTTCGTCCATAACAGGTCCTTGTCATGGCATTATCAGTATACCACAATTACCATTAGACGACACAATTTTAATTTGAAAGAGACAACGAAGTTATTTTAGTTTTTTCTTAACCAAAATGGTACAAACAATGGAATTTAGTTCTCTTGGATCTAACACAATTGAAAATATTTGTTTTCTTTTAAAAGAATCACCCATAGTTTACCTTTTATATTCTAGCTTTATCGGCGTCGGGTAACTGAACCAGAAATTTATTATGTATGGTAAGAAACACAAAAGAATAATTGAAGCCAAAAGTCCGACCGAGACGAATACCTTCAAGATTAACGAACCTAAAGAGTCAACAAAACTTTGACATTTTGCTTTTATAAATAGAAAATGTTGCACATCAGATTTCGCTTTTCGTGTTTAGATTTTTGTCCAAATTTCCGCACAGTGCTACTTATTTATTACGTGTACAGTCTTTTTCAAAGAGAACCAACAATAACGATAACAATAAGGCACCTTACGGATTACTTCGCTTTGTTTCTCGAGTTTTTGTAATCTTCGTTTTAATATAAAGCTTTTAGATCGGCTCATTGTCAACATTTTTCGGTTTATTGAGTTTAAAATCGAGGAATACGACCCATAACATTGCTGTAGCTAGCGGTGGAAGAAGGAAGGGATTTATGTCTCCCCGGCTCTCTCAGAAAAAAAAAAAAACTGGGAAGTGCTTACGGCTGACGTTCGGTATAATGTCCTCCGATTTGAAATAGAGTTTAGTTTGAAAATAGCATGTTGCTTCAGATAAGGTGAAAGTTAAAGGTAACTAGAAATTAGGTATGCGCAAAAATAATAAATAAATAAATAAATAAATAAATAAAAAACGATAGAACATTATTGGCCAGTTATTTAAACAGAATCTAACTTAGGCCGCGTCTTAAGGAAATCAGTGGGTCTCAAAATTATTTATGTAGATAATTAGTTTCCTAGTCTGGGATGTAAGCCTTCTTGCTACCGTCAGTAGCAGACAATGTTTAGATATGATTGTTGGCAAAATTGAAAATGGCTTAGAACGTGGTTCTCTTAAACACCGTCTAAACTTAATAACTGACTCTATATTTTTCTGCAGTAATACGTTGTGGATTCGATCACGTGACTTATGAAATCGTCACATTCAATTTGACATGAGTGATATTTTATGGCAATAATGGCAACCTCCTCGGTTTAAAATTGATTAAGCTATTTAACATTTGCCTTTTTAGGTGTAAATATTTTTGAGAAGGTTCTTATTAATATAATTATATATTCCTCGTTTTATTATTACTATTACTTTTTAACATTATTGCCATCGTCAATATCATTGTTTTTCAGTTGTGGAGTCAATCAGCAAATGCAAAAGATGTATCTGGGAATTGTTCTCCTTTCGTGCTTTGCTTTCAACGTGGTCCACGTTAGCGGAGGTAAGAAACATATTTTAAGTTTTATTGATATGTGCAAAAAATTGGATGTTGTTCACTGAGGCCATTTTGTTGGCAGTCTGAAAGCGTGGCTAGTACAATTTTTTTTAAACCGGCTTACTCGGTGTAGTACACACCAGATTTATTACAATAATATGTTTTAAAATTTTGTTTAATCTACTTTAATTACCGGCTGAGAGAAGGAAGTGACACCAGGAAAGGACACCCCGGCTGTAGAATATTTTTTTTTGTTGTTCCTTCGCTCTCAAAATCTATTGTCTGCGCTAGCAGATTGCGAAATTCATGTAACATTGTGAATGTATTTTGGGCCGCTTGGCAACACTTATTTTCCTCGAAATCATCAAATAATCTTCAGATATTTTCGGGACCGATAACAGTATAACTACTCTCTCCTGAAAACACCAAAATTTCCTAAAATATTGTTTAGCCCTTTAACCGTTCTGTGGGCCCTCCAATGGCACTGCACTGGCAACAGGCGCTTCGTTATTCCTGCAAAGACAAGCTTCATTATAAGATCCTGTATGGATAATGCATTTTTGTAGATTTTCAGTATTTTTCGATCGATTGCACATTTTGATCAATTATTCATATTTCGTATTTTAGACTCTTATCTATTCTGATTATCACATATTCAGTTTTGCACGTAATTCATCTTTTAGGCCGTCAAGTATTCAATCAATAAACTATTAAACTATCTATCTAACCCTTAATATCAAAGAACAAATTCTCCTATCTTGTCCCTTATATATTTATGGAGAGAAGATGTTGAAATACCAAGAAAATTCACCTTTGGTGATCATGTCGTTAATTCTCATGACCTCAGGGCTTGGATAAGCATTGATATTACCAGGAGAAAGTTGACGCTGATCATAAATGATGACGATTATAATTAGCTATTCAGGATTTCAAATTTCCATGTACTTGTTAACAATTAATTCTAATATTAAGTACAGGGAAACTCAGTGGAATTTGCTCAATATGTTAAATGGCCAATTTTCGTCTACTTTGTAAAAGAAAACAAATCACCAGAAGCCATAAATAACCCACCGGTATTACTTATGAATTTACTGCGTTCGACGTTAGGAGAACGCATACTATTCGCGTCGCTTCTTTCTGGATGCTGTGCATTTTCATGGTTTGGACGCCATCTTGGACTTGCTGTCGACTGGCCTGATTTCATACGAAGGCCTCGAGCCCATGAAGTAGCCGACTACAACTGTCCAGCACTTGCAGGTTACAAATAGAGGGGTGAAATAGTATTTCACTAGAGATCGAACGCATTCTACTTTTTCATGATTATAACTAGTTATTATTAATTGCTTATCAGTGTTGGCTAATGGCTTTAACAAAAACGTATTTGCAGCACCAGCGGAAGGACTTTCTTGTCCATTTTGCCTTGGATACGGGACGAGCCTAGTTGATGGTCAACACAAATGTGACGCACATGTCACAATTAAGCAGTGTCCAGTGCAAATGGTAGAGCCAGTTTGTGCAACCCACAGTATACATGGGGTTTTCAGACGTTTTTGTCTCCCCAAAGAGGAATACAATAGACACGTAAAACTATGTGAGGATGGTAAATGTGTCATTGCCATGTGCGAAGAGTCTGGATGCAAAGCTTCAGGTATGGTCACAATCACTTTTATAACACAGCTAGTAAATTCGCGTAATTAAATTCAATTGCGCATGCGAGTTTCATATTCCCTTGGTGCACTCTGATAACGTCAGCAAACAAATGCCTCGAGAAAACAGTTTTCTCCGTAAGAATTTTCGGCATTTTTCATTCAAAAACGGGGGAAAACTTCAAACAAGATGAGACGACAACTGAAACGAGATCGTTGAGGCGTACTGAAATGTTTTTTTTCTAAAACAAAATAAACAACGCATTGAATCGTAGAAGAGAGAGCACTCACTCACTCTCCGAAATTGCCGTGTGTTTTATATCTCGATGAATGTATACTGATACATGAATCAATTGTTTGGTCTTCCCTATTATCATTACACAGGCAGAACCAACGACTCGTCTAAGTAAAATAAGTCGGAACAAATAATGGAAATATGCCGGTTTCTTTGGCGAAGTGTCAACAGGTTCGTTTTGTTTACGGAGAAAAAAAGATGTCACTGAAATCTATTCCGCATGGGCTTTTCTGCACCCTCCATCTCCCCTAACTTTAAGGCCATGACCATGAATAGCAATGGAACTTGGAAGGTATATAATACGTTAAAAAAATGTCCTCTAGGGTTTGCAAAGTTAATAGATGACCACATAGCATGACAATTAACTCCTTTGAAGAAAGAAAACTCAAATTTAGAAAGAAAGAAAAAAAGGTACACTTAAACTCAGTGGAATTTGCTCAATATGTTTAATTGCTAATTTTCGTGTACTTTGGAAAAAAAATCAAATCACCAGAAGTCATAAATAACCCACCGGTATAACTAATTAATTTATTGCGTTTGAGGTTAGGGGAACGCATACTATTCGCGTCCTTTCTTTCTGAATGCTGTGCATTTTCAGGGTTTGGACACCATCTTGGACATGCTGACCACTCGTCTCGATTTCATGCCAGGGTCTTGAGCCCATGTAGTAGCCAACTACAACTGTCCAGCGTTTGCAGGCTCAAAATTGAGTGGTGAAATAGTATTTCACTAGAGATCAAACGCATTCTACTATTTCATGATCATTACTAGGGGGTAAAGTCGCACAAGAGCCTAAGTGGCCCATACGGCCGGAGCTTAGCCCGGTTTCTGTAGCATGAAGCAACTAGGAGTATTGCTACTCCCCCCTGGATGGGATGCTAGTCCATCGCAGGGTTACCCCCAGCAGTATGTCGCCGGTACCCATTTATACACCTGGGTGAAGAGAGACAATGTGGAGCAAAGTTTCTTGTCTAAGGAAACAACACAGCAATGAAGAGACCAACCTGGCCTCGAACCAACGACCCTCAGATCCTCCGACCGTCCGATCGAAAGTCCGACGCGCTAACCACTACACCACCGCGCCTCCACTACTACATTACTAGTTACTTATTATTAATTGCTTATCTGCAATACAGCTTTAACAAAAACATGTATTTGCCGCATCAGTGCAAAGACTTTCTTGTCCATTTTGCTTTGGATACGGGGCGAGCCTAGCCGATGGTCAATACAAATGTGACGCACATGCAACAACTAGGCAGTGTCCCCTGCAAATGGTAGAGCCAGTCTGTGCAACCTACAGTGAAAATGGGGTTTTCAGACGTCTGTGTCTCTCCAAAGAGGAATACAACATAAATGCAAAACTATGTGAGAATGGTGTATGTGTCATTGGCATGTGCGAAGATTCTGGATGCAAAGCTACAGGTATGACCACAATCGCTTTTATAACATAGCTAGTAAATTCAAATTCAATTTGACAAGCGAGCTTCATATTCCCATTGTGCTCGCTGATGACGTCAGCAAACAAAGGCCTCGAGAAAGCAGTTTTCTCCGTGACTAACCTCGGTATTCTGCATTCAAACACGGCGAAAAACTTTAGACGAGACGAGACGAGAACTGAGACGAGATCGTTGAAGCGTAGCGAAATGTTTTTTTGAAGGAAAATAAAAGACGTATTGAATCGTAGAAGAGGAGATTTCTCTTCACACAACATTCAAAGTACCGCGTTGAAAATGCTATTAAGCAATTGGTTCATGCATCAGCTATGCATTCATCTAAATATGAAGCACCTGGGAAGTTTGGAGCGCACACAAGAAGGGGGAGAGAAAGAGAGAGAGAGAGAGAGAGAGAGAGAGAGAGAGAGAGAGAGAGAGAGAGAGAGAGAGAGAGAGAGAGAGAGAGAGAGAGAGAGAGAGAGAGAGAGAGAGAGAGAGAGAGAGAGAGAGAGAGAGAGAGAGAGAGAGAGAGAGCACTCAACTACTCCCCAAACTTTTCGCGTGCTTCATATTTCGATGATGCTTGAATCAACTGTTAGTTCTTCCCTAACATCATTACACAGGCATAGCTTGTCTCAGTAAAATAAGTCGGAATAAGTAATGGCAATCTACAGGTTTTTTGGGCTATTTAGCCTGGGCTTTTCTATGCCCTCACTCTTCCCCCCGCCCCTTTACCTTGCTTGACATGACTTCACATGACAATCAACTCCTAAATAAAATAAATAAATAAATATGTAGACTGTACGACGTATTTCCTTCCCTTGCAGTGCCGATGCCATTTTCATGCCCAGTTTGTGTGGGCGATGGAGAAAACGCAGAGAGTGACTGTGAAAGCAGCATGCGCACGGAGGAGTGCAACAACTACTTGGAACAGCCCATCAAAGACCCAGTGTGTGTTGCTTTCAAGATGAATGACGGCAGCTACTTTGAGCGTTTTTGTTATAACAATGACAACCATTTAAAATCGGAATGTGAAGAAGCTGGCGATTGTACTGTTGTAATGTGCAAGGAATCGGATTGCAAAGCAGAATTCCCTGGTTCAGGTATTACGACTTTTTTTAGATGGAGCGATTTGTCGAAAGTAACTCGCATATGCTCTAGTTAATTTCCTTTCAATATGCTGTGAGATTTGAAATAAATCTCACCACTCCACTTTCTCAGTCAGTGAGAGACAGAACCAAACCCAATCGTACATTCTTTATACGTTTTTGCTACGAAAATTTCCTTCCTTTGGATGTTTTGTTTTGAGATTTGTCAAGGCGATTTAATTTGCATATTATTATTATCATTATTATTATTATTATTGGCAAGGAAACATGGCTGTGACGTCATGGTCAGGTCTCACCTGATCGATGTTTGATCAACGTTGTTTCGTAGTTTAGCCACCCCATGTTTTGTGCAACAAACACGACGTAGCCCTATTATAGTAAATTTGGTAGTCTCCCGAGACCAAACTAGACTTCCGTCATAGTCGCATTGCCATTAATCAGTTTTGCATAATGCCGCCAGTTACTATATTCAATATTGTTGTACGCGATCCCGTATCGAAACGATCACTATGACGATGTGTTACCTATTAATTCTTATAACTCCATAATTAGAATCTCTTCACTTATCTGCGAAGGGTCATAACACTTCATACAGGAAACTCCAGTATCATGTGTAGGATCTCATCCTTTCAAACTGGGTCGCGTCAATGCCATGGAAGACATTTTCTGAGAATTGAATGTCTTTTTTCTGTAAGCTGGAACGGAGGAGGTACATCAGACTTGCAGAAAGCGGAGCTGAAGAAAGACTCTTTTTTCAAAACGATTGAAAAATCATTGTCTATACCTGGCTTTCAAATACGAGGCAGGCAGACCTTTTTCACTCGGCGGCCGTGTTGAGTCTCAGGAAATTAAAAGGCTTTGTTTTCGCACGGCTAACTTCGGCCAGACGCGAATTCAATGCGAGGCTTGCAGTGAAAAAGCCAAGCTGTTTATTCTCCTGAGACTCAATATGGCTTCACAGCATCAGAAAGCATTTGGTTCAGAAGCTGGTGGATAATGATGTACCTCCAAACGAAATCATTCAAATAACTGGACATAAAAACGTCAACTCGTTGAAAAACTATTCAACTTTATCCGATAAGAAACAACAACAAATTTCTGCTAGCAGTGTTGTCTAACACTGCTAGCACCTCAAAAACCTTGTCAACTGTCTCGATAGAAAAGAAGACTGAGTCGGCTCGGTTTTTACCCGATTCATCTACAGGAGGTTTATTTCAAAACTGCAAAATTTGGACGGTAAACGTTCAAGTTTATTCCGGTCGTGCTGAACAGCCTTCACGGATTCGTGTTATTATTGGTTTTAATCTCGTTTCTTATTGGTTGAGGAACATGAGTGAGTCTTGTGAACTAATCAATGATCTCTGGAAAGCCAAACTAATGCAAACGGGTATTTTCAACGCTCATTTGCAAACCACTGATTAGACTTAACCATGCAATGTACTCAACGAGGATGCGTTGGACGCCTCTCGTATTCATGGTTAGCAAGAACTAGTTTACTGGTATGACATTGAGGCTAAAATTGTTTTCAAAATATTAAGGTTAAATCAATTTACAATGCTCTTATTTTTCTCATTACAGAATAAAGGAAACATGTGTCCAACAGTTTGAACCCAAACGCCTGTGACGAGAAAAGTTTTCAAAGCCGAAACGTGGATTGTGTGTGAAAAGTAGCAATTTTGATATTCTTTGGTGTCTGCGAAAATGTTACCTTTTTGTGCTGACAAATAAAAGCTATGTAAAACCCTAAATGTCTTTCCTTTGAAATTCGTTTTCCTGTGCACCTGTCGTCCTTTATGGGTTAAGATATGGAAAGCCATAATCCAGTGTAGCCATGAACAACATGGTGTATGGCTGTCACGGGCAGACCGAGCGAATTTACCTTAGGACGGCTTAGAAAAACTAATAACATTGTACGGGACGCAAGGGCCGACGTGCTGAAATCATAGGGAACTAAAACAAACGCCAATGGTAAATAAGGAGGCTCGCAGTAGTTTTTCTGGGCTTAAGGTGGAAATTTTGAAATAACAATCTCGCATGCAAGATAAACTTCGATCTCCTTATAGTACATCATCGTGTCAACATATGATCAATGTTAATTTTGCTCATCTGTTTCCAAGCAACAACTATTAACATAGCAATGGTAGAGAATTGCCTCTCATTTTAAACATTGTTGATTATCTAGAAATCTAGACAGGCACTTAATGGGGTTAAATGGTCGGAACAGACAGAGAAGTTCTCGGGCTTCGGTAATTTATCCTCGCGCACAGTTTTCTTAGTCCTTCATCGTCAGGTAGCTTGTAGAACCCCCCCCCCCCCCCCCCTCCTTTGGTGTTTTTATAGATGTTGTTACAGCCTACAGCGAGACAATAAACCATATCTTGCCTTCCTTAGAGAAATCATTATTCGCCAATGCCAGTTTCCACAAAGGTCATACAGCTTACAAAACATATTTTGTCTAATGCTACATCATAGCCTCGCTATCGTTTTCGACTTCCAAGATAGCGGCCGTCCGCTCTCGAACGCGGTAATTTTGCGAGTTTGCAAAGACATCAAGAAGAAATTCAGAAAGGCACTTAACCAAAGCGATACCAGTTTTTAAGTCCTGGGAACATGGACTTTCATTTAAGGTGAAATTTTTCTAGACCCTTGTTTCCCTTTAAATGTCTACGTTCCCGCAGTACCCCAAACTTTTAAAAGAGTCTGCATAAATGTTATCAAATCAGGTCATTACCTGTATTATTAGTTAAAATGTGTTGTTAAATAGGCGTCAATACTTAATTATTATGCTGTAATTTCATTTATGCAAGGAGTCTCGTTATTGGAACTAATCGTTCTGCAAGCTCTCTCCAGTCAGTTTTTTTTTTCTTTTCTTCTCCTCTCGCAAAAATTATAAATAAAAGTAAATAAAAACAAATATATAAAATAAAACCCGATAAGCATAGCCGAATCTTTGTGCTGTCGAAGAGTAAATTATTTTAAAGAATCGGTGGCTAGGGCCTCTTCAAACCTCAAAACGTGTTGAGTAGGTATGAAAGGACCGAACTCCTAATACATTTACTCCATGTTGTTTGCATGTATAATAAGGTTGTCGGTAAATTCTTTACGAGAGTATTGTTAAAACGTATCCACAAGTAGACACTTTTCTAAGGTTTGTGATAATAATTAAAAGAAACCAAGCATAGTTCTTTGTGGCGTCGAGGTGTAAACTCTTTTAAGGAATCGGTTGTGATAGCTTTGGCATCGTTCAAAATGTAGTGGGTAGGTGGCACTCACTAGGGCCTTGTTTCCCATTATCAAAGGAAGGACCGGACTTGTAATAAATTTACTCCATATTGTGAGCATAGTTTGACATGATGGAGTAATTTGCAGTACTTATTGATAGCAAGTCGCAGCAAACAAACTAACAACATTATTTTAAAGGCTTGTTTCTATAAAATGAATTGTCAAGAAATTGGTGCCTGGTTTCAAGAGGTTAAATTATTAGCACAAAAGTGATATCCGTGGGACACACAACATAACTACAAAACATCTTCGTTCGTGCCAATTTTATTTAGCTTTAATTGTCACATCCACACCGCTATCATCAATAAAACTCGTTGCCTTACAAGTAATGTGTTGGGACCGCTTAACAGGCTGGACTAAACTGTTTTAACGAGAAATTTTTTTTTTATTGAAGATGTGCCGAGAAATATAATATTCTTTGCTGAAAAGGCCATTAACATTTGCGCAGAAAATCATCCAACCAGTTTGGATTTAGAAGAAGTTATCATAGACTATCAAAACCTAGAGTCATGAGAAAGATGCTCATTTTTCGAAATAATACCGGTATGTTAGAAATACGTCAACATTGCGACAGGCGATCGGTTATCATGTTCTGATAAAAACCAACGACGTCTGGGATATATTTATGAGTAAGAACGAGACGTTGAATAAGAAATAAAAACCATCTTGCATAACCTAATTTCATTTTACTAAATTCAACAAATTGGTAAGAATTCAAAGACGTATCTCTGTGTTGAAAACGACAGCAGAGAAAACATGCTCTAGGTAAACAGCCCTTGTTTAAGGGAATGAAAAATACTGCGCATCGTAATTTCGCTAACATTTCATTAAAAGTAAAATTAAAATTTCTACAGAAATGATCCACTTTATTTAATTTAACAAGACAAATGTATTTTAAATGCCCGTTTCGTATTCCAGTTAATATTGGGATATTTCATAAAAGCCTGTTTTGTTTGTGCAAGCGAGAGGGGGGTTATTGTTCATGACAATTACACGGAACGGATGATACGTAATAAGCATAACTTGAGTGATTGATACTGACTTTGTCCACTGCGGACGTTAAATATATTCCATGTGCTGATCAGCAACAGTGTAGTCACTTCGGACTAGGGTACGGACTTCACTGTGTTTAAGAGTTAGCTGTGTTGATCTAAGGTGAGTGCTGAGCATTTCCCAAAGTTGAGACCAGTTTAAATGGTTTCAACCTTTCCTTAAACATTTCTTGAACCAAATGTCGGAGACATTTTAACATTGTTGAATATGTAGAAAATGTTGAAGGCTTGTTGAAAGCAAGTTGAATAACATTTCAAATTGGTTAAAGCTTTCACTACAAATCTATTCAACATTTCGTTTGTTCTCAAAAATAATGACTGGCGTTGAACGCGTTTGACCACTCCTTTCAGGTTTCCCCTCTAACATTATACCAACAACCATTGAACCGTTGTTAAAGGAATATTGCTCAAATGTTGAAACCGTTTAAAGGAGCCTTTAACCTTACTAATTATGAGAGCATAACCTACTTTTATGAGAGTAGAGAAACGGCTTAAGTAGAGTGACGAATGCACGCTCTTTCAAGAACCAGAGATCTCGGCTAATTTGGGTCGAATTTGACGGATCATGTAGCCTTGATTTCTGAGGAACTCGGTTGGTCGCTTTTTGGAAAGAGGACACGAGGTGTGGATCATTTTGTATTTTCAAGACGATCAAGGAATTGTCTACGTCCTGAAATAGTTATCTCATAGAGAGTATAGACATCTCGTACTCTCGTTGTCTCGCAAAATATAGAAATGTGCTCTATTTGTTGTCAAACTGATCGCACGTTATTGGGAAATACACCCATTTCTACTTCGCCACATGTGGTTGGAAAAGTAAACAAATGGCACAAAATCCAAAAGAAAACTTTGGGCCCCAACGGATAAGTCTTGACGCAGTAATTTTGGAGACGTCTACTGCATTGGAAACGGGGCTCAGGTACTTGGTTTGCACGGGCGAATACCGCAGGCTTCTAACGACAAAACTGCTTCGGGCAGCTCAATTTATAATTACATGTGTTTAATTAAGCTCCGTTCTTATGAAAACGTTTTTAAAACATTTCCTATAACAAATAAAACCCAGTAAGAAACAACTATACCTGTAAGCATAGTTCTTTGTGTCGTCCATGAGTAAATTGTCCTAAAGAATCGGTTGTAGGAGCTTCTTCATCGCTCAAACTGTGTTGAGTAAGTAAGAAAAGATCGAACTCCTAATACATTTACTCCATGTTGTTTGCATGTACACCAAGGAAGTCCCTAAATATTTACAAGTATCTTGTTAAAATATGTCCATAAGGAGACGTTTTCAAAAGGTTTGTGCTAATAATTAAAAGAAACCAGGCTTAGCGCTTTGTTTCGTCGAGGTGTAAACTCTTTTAACGAATCGGTGGTGATTGCTTTGGCATCATCAAAATGTAGCTAGCGCGTAGGTGGCTCTCCTTAGGTCCTCGTTTCCCATTATCAAGGGTAGGACCGGACTTGCACTAATTTTACTACATATTGTGAGCATAGTTTGACAGGATGGAGTAATTTGCAATACTTATTAACATCAACAGGCACCAACAAAGTAACAACATTATTTTAAAGGCTTGTGTCTTCAAAAGGAATTGTCAAGAAATTGGTGCCTGGTTTCAAAAAGTTACATTCGTAGCAAAATAGCGATATCCGTGAGACACACAACATTACTAAAAAACATTTTCTTTCGTGTCAATTTAAAAAAAAAAACTTTAATTGTCATATTCACACCGCTGTCATCACTAAAACTCGTGGCCTTACAAGTATTGTGTTGGGACCGCTTAACATGCTCGACTAAACTGATTTAACGACAAATTTTGGATTTAGGAGTTGTCGAGAAATATAATTTTCTTTGCTGAAAAGGCCACATCATTTGCCCAGAAATCATCCAACCAGTTAGAAATTAGGATAAGTTATCATAGATTTTCACTAGCTAGAGTCACGAGAGAGAAGCACATTTTTCGAAATATCACCGGTATCTTAGAAATACGTCAACATTGCAAATGGCGATCTTTTATCATCCCTTGCATCAGTA
>NW_028145505.1:497500-590000 GCF_977016875.1 Pavona decussata | reverse complement strand
TCATTAATAGTTTTCCATATCTCTCTTACGTTACCGGAATTTTTTCGATTTCTTTATGGTAATAAGCAGCTTTAGTGTCCCGTAATTTATTGTTTGTTTTATTTCTAACGCGTCTATACTCATTCCAATCGTTTAAGTCCCCCGAACGCACTGCCTTCTTTTTGAGATGATTACGTTTTATAATCATTCCTTTCAAATCAGGCGTGAGCCAAGGCGACACTTTATGTCGCACTCGTTTTGTTTTTAGTGGGGCATGTTTGTTAGCAACACTAGTGAAAAGTTGTTTCCAAACATCCCACATTTCATCTGGCGAATCCAAAAACTCAATATCTCCCCAGGGTAATGTCTGCAGTTCTTGAATAAAGAAACTTGAGTTGAAATTCTTGAAAGACCTTGTGGTAATATATTTATGTCTATTGTTGGTGGGAACTGCAATTTTCCGAACAACATATACAAGGCAGTGGTCGCTGATTCCGCAGTCAATCACTCCATGAGACACAACTCTTGATTCTTGGTTTGTAAAAATTAAATCGATTAACGATTTTGAAGTTACCGTTATTCTAGTTGGTTTGTTTATAATTTGTGTGAGCTGGTAGACTTCACTGATTTCAGTTAAATTGATCAGTTCAGAATTTCTACTTTCGGCCAAATAATTACAGTTCATGTCACCAATGACAATAATCTCTTTGTTTTCAAAGTCGAGAGATTTAATTACATCTTCAAAATAGCAAAAGAATTCGTCTTCGGTTCCCGGGGGCCTATAAACAGCAACAATACAAAAAGGCTGAGAATTTGGTTTAAATATTTCAACAACAATTGCCTCGTAGATGTCGCTCATGAGGCTTGATCGTGTTTTGAAATTTATTGAAGAGCGAATATATAGACATACTCCTCCACCGTTACGATTTCTATCCCTTCTAACTATGTCATATCCTTGGATGTGAATGCAAGAGTTATCAATTGAATCACTTAGTCTTGTTTCGTTAATCGCTAAAACATCCAGATTTTTATCAGCCATAAAAAGTCTCAACTCGTCGATGTGAGCAGGGAGACTAGCAATATTCAAAGACGCAATTTTAAAACCCCTAGTTTGCGGTACTAGGGACAGACATTTACGCACGTCAGTAGGGATAGAACTCTCGCTGTCACCTCAATGAGTATTACTAGAATTAAAATGCTTAATTAAATTAGAAGCAAACAGGGAATTACCTTCGTGTGAAAGGTGTAGGCCACTGGAGTTAAAATGATTCTTTCGATTAATGTTGTTGTGCGAAATAAACTTCCAACCTCTGTTGGTCGCGAATTTACGCAAACCGTTGTTGATTTCCGTCACTTTACTATCAAGATTCGGCTTGTCGAGACGCTTTAAAAGCGAGGAGATCGTCACTTCACTTGTGCAGTTTTGAGAAATATTATCGGCAAGGTTGACAATATTGTCAATAACTTGGCGGGACGTGTTCATTTGCAAATCGTTTGTTCCAACATGCAAGATAAGTTCATCGGGCTCTGCTCTTATCGTTGGTATGCAGTAGCTCTCCATGTCCTCTGTTGTCGAAGCAGGGAACGATTTTACTGTCACCAATGGTGCATTTCTTGTCCTAGAGAGCCTCCATCCGTGTATGCCTTTCACAATAGAATCACCCAAGACAACAACATTTTTCTTTCTTGGTTGTTCATCGGCCTCGGTTTGCACTGGAGTCGGTTGTGGTGCCATCTTCGTTTTTTTCGTATTTGCTTTGTTCTTAGAACTTCCCGGTTTGTTGTTGCTGGTCGTTGACTGGTCTTTTATTGTCCCAGTTGTGCTGTTTGGGTTGGTAACTTCATCTTGGCCTTTAGAATTATGCGGTTCCCTCGCTGGGTGACAATCTGGCTTATAGAGAGAGAGAGAGAGAGAGAGAGAGAGAGAGAGAGAGAGAGAGAGAGAGAGAGAGCACAATATAGTGCCACCATACATTAGCTGTAAAATAGGGAAGCGATCCAATGCGCACGCTTACAACCTCCGCAAAAGTGAAGATCTAAACCTGCCAGGATGCCGAACAGCGGCTTTCCTAGAGTGGCTTTCTTTGTAGGGCAACAAAAGTGTGGAATAGTCTCAGTAACAACACTACAACTGCCCGATCATTAAGATCATTTAAAAAACACACAAAGGCAGAATTAATGAAGTAATAGGACACCGGAATACTATTACATTGTTAATTATTATTATTAGCAGTAGCAAATTTGCGTTGTTATCTATATATCAAGAGATGTAAGTTATTATATTTTATATTGTTAGTCTTAGTTGTATTATATATACATATTGTAAATTAATTCTGAAAAAACCCTCGGGGAGAATTAACAATAAAGTATTGTATAGTAGTACACTCACTTACTCTCTGAAATTCCCGCGTCTTTCATATCTCAATGATGCTTGAATCAATTGTTAGTTCTTCCCTAATATCATAACACAGGCAGAGCCAACGATTCCTCTCTGTAAAATAAGTCGGAATAAATAATGGTAATCTGCAAGTTTGTTTGGCGTAATGTCAACAAGTTCTTTTACTTTACGGAGAAGAAAATATGTCACTGAAATCAATTCAGCCTGGGCATTTCTGTGCCCTCACTAGCCCTAAACTTTACTTGACATGACTTCAATGACAATCAACTCCTTTGAAGAAAGAAATCCTAAAGTCTGAAAACAAAAAGAAATGTTAAATTATAATTCCCATCACAACATCAAGCCACGTAATAAATTACTTGTTATACTAAGCAGTTTGCAGATAAAATTGACGAAAATCTAACAAACTAGTTTGCTAGCATTTCCTGCCTGTTTTAAGTAAGGAAGCAAGCAAGCAAGCAAGTAAGTAAGTAAGTAAGTAAGTAAGTGAGTGAGTGAGTGAGTGAGTGAGTGAGTGAGTGAGTGAGTGAGTGAGTGAGTGAGTGAGTGAGTGAGTGAGTGAGTGAGTGAGTGAGTGAGTGAGTGAGTGAGTGAGTGAGTAAGTGAGTAAGTATCAATAAATAAATATATCATTAAACTCAACAACGTATTTCCTTCTCTTGCAGTGCCAACGCCAATGTCAACACACTGATTGACTGTACCTGTTTTCCTCCCTCGTAGGGACATTTTCATGCCCAATTTGTCAAGGCAAAGAACCAAATGCAGAGAGTGACTGTGAAAGCAACATTCGCTTGCAGGAGTGCAACACCTACCCGGGACAGCCCATCAAAGACCTGTGTGTTGCTTTCAAGACGAAGGATGGCAGCGCCTTTGAGCGTGTTTGTATGTCCCGTGGGGAATACAACGGGATGAACAAAATATGTAAAGATTTTGGCTTCTGTTCTGTTGTAATGTGCGAGATATCGGGTTGCAAAGCAGAGTTCCCTGGTTCAGGTATTACGACTTTTTTGAGATGGAGCGATTTGTCGAAAGTAATTCGCATTTGCTCTGGTTAATTTCCTTTTAATATGCTGTGCGATTTGTAGTAAATCTCGCCACCCCACTTCCTCAATCAGTGAGTTACATAATCAAACCCGATCGTAAATTCTTTATATGTTTTTGCTACAAAAACGGGCTCGGCATCATATGTGGGTTGAGTTTATTGTTGGTTCTCGTCTTTGCTCCGAGAGGTTTTTATCTTCGGGTACTCCGGTTTACCCCTCTCCTCAAAAACCAACACTTCTAAATTCCAATTCGATTTGGAAAGTGTTCCCAATTAGTGCTGCGCGCTAAATACATTGACACTTGAATAAAGTGATTCTTTTATGCACCCCAACAAAAACAGGGAACTCCAGTATCATGTGTAGGATCCCATCCTTTCAAACTGGGTCCCGTCAATGCCATGGAAGACATTCTCTGAGAATTGAAGGTCTTTTTTTCTGTAAGCTGGCAAGGAGGAGGTACATTAGACTTGTAGAAAGAGGAGCTAGAAAAAGACTCTTTTTGCAAAACAATTGAAAAATCATAATCTATGCCTGGCTTTTAAATATGAGGCAGATATACCTTTTTCACTCGGCGGCCATGTTGGGTCTTAGGGGATTTAAAGGCTTGTATTCACACGGCAAGCCTCGGCCAGACGCCAATTCAGTGCGAGGCTTGCCGTTCAAAAACAAAGCTCAGCTCTTTAGTCTCCTGAGACTAAACATGGCCGCCGTGTGATAAAGCTCTTTTCTTATTGTTTGAAGCTCACAGTTTTCTGAGAACGAGTTAGATATACTCGTACTTATATTCCTACTGAAAAAGAGTAATGAAGGAGTCACAGGTAAATCAGGAAGAACCGAGGATGTAATTGAGTATTTTCTGCTTTCACGCTGATTAAAGGCTGGTACATGCCAGAGTTAACAAAACAAATCATTGGATTTATATTTCTTAAATCGGAGAGAATTTGGTAGACTTTTTGAGAAGTATTGATTTTCTTATACAGACTGTAAGTAGAATAACAAAAGAAACGTGTAAGAATATTCCTTGGAGGGTAATAGTCTTACCTGGGAATCAGTGTCAGAAAACAAATGAACCAATTAATCTAAATCTGGTTTTAAAACATACAACAATGCTTATTACTCGACATAATCTGCTTCTTGTTCCTCGCTGTCTTTCGTGAACGCATGCTCAATATCCACATCAATGAGCCAGAGCAGAGTCCCCTAGTCTTGACAGCTTAGAATATTAATACGACGGAAAAGAACACTTCGCTGACGGGCAATGTGATTAGGGCAACTGTTGAATAATACAAGGACCAGATGTACAAAGAGTTGCTAAGTGAAGCCGGATCTTTGTGTAGATCAGGATCAGCAATGTTGAATAAAACGTAAAATCAAATGCAAGGCTGATGGGACGGTTGAAATAATTTTATTGCCCAATATTTCGGTTAGAAAATATCAACTTTCTTCAGGGGCTGTAAAAAGCTAAGTAAAAATTGGAAATATACGGTTACTATATTTAAAATGATACTAATAAGAAGTTGAGATATGATTAGAGCGGATTTCAATTCAGTGCCATAAAAACAAAATCATTCAGTTTAAATTAATTACTGTTATCAATCGCAGAACCTCTCAACGTCACAACAAACCGATGACAACATTTAACACCGGCGTAAACCAGTGGTGGGGGGGGGGGGGGGGGGGAAGGGAGGGGAGTGCCCGCAAGTCGCGTTATTATTGGTTCTGGTCTTGCTTCTCATTGGTTAAAGAACATGCGCGTGGCTTGCGAACCAATCACAAATCTCAGGAAAGCCAAACTAATTAATGCAAATGCGTATTATTTCTAACGCTCATTTGTAAACTGCTGATTAGATTTAACAATTCAATGTACTCCACGAGGATGTGTTGGACGCCTCTCGTATTCATGATTTGCAACCACTAGTTTACTGGTATGCCATTGATGCTAAGAATGTTTTTAAAATCTCAATTTTAAATCAATTTACAATGCTCTTATTTTTCTCATTACAGAATAGAGGAAACGTGTGTCCAACAGTTTGAACCGAAACGTTTGTGACGATGTCTGTGAAAAACAGCAATTTGGATATTCTTTTGGTGTGCGCGAAAATGTTACCTGCTTTATTTCTGTACTTACAAATAAAAGGAATGTAACACCCTAAATGTTTCTGTTTAATCAAAGATTTTGTCTCGTTTGTGATACTTGAAGAAAGTCCTTTGACATTATTTTTCCTGTGCAACTGTCGTTCTTCATGTGTTAAGATATGGAAAGCAACAATCCGGTGTAGCGGTGAACAAATTGGTGTATGGCTGGCACGGACAGAGCGAAAGATTTTACCGTAGGGCGGCTTAGAAAAACTAGTAACATTGTACGGGACGCAAGGGCCGAAATCACAGGGAACTAAAACAAAGGCCAAAGGGAAATAATTGACGGATTGCTAGAAGGCTCAGATCACATGATGTCGGCGGGATATGTTGCAGTACACTATTTTTTTTTTTATAAGAACCTCTTTCATAAGAACATGAACTAAAATTTAAGAACATGCTAAGAACAAATGTTTTAAAATACGAATAAAATAATACATATAAAACACAATCACCCCCCTTCCGGTCTAGATAGGGTTAAAAACTGTGGAAAATTTGAATTAAACTGTCAAAAATAGTGGAAAATGATTTACTTGAAAATTTGTGTTTGTATTTTTTATATTACATAATGAGCAGAGAATGAGTCGCTGTCCACACTAATGCGTTTTCGTTTGGAAAGGCATACATGCGTTTCGATGCGTTTACGCCTTCTGTCCAAACTAAGACGCTGTGCGTTTTCATAGAAAACGCACCGATTTGAAAACACTCTCGAAAGTTGATACAAATGAAATCGCATACAAATCAGAACTATTGTGGACAGTCGAAAACGAATCGATTTGAAAACGCTAACGTCACCCGCACCATTTGACTCGTACCGAGGCTTCGCATTCTTTCGAAATCAAAAATGGCGGATGGAAGCATGCTTTCCCAATGCTACAAGCATATTTCGTAGCCTCAGGTTTTGAGCTTAAACTTGTTCTATTCAACCTTATCTTGGTTTTTCATAGAAGTAGAACATCTGTTGTAAGGGCATTGGATCTTTCAAGATTTCCCATGATAGCGCTAACCTACGAAACAGCATGTCATTCAGCGTTTTTGAGCGTTTTAGAGTGGACGCGGATCGATCGACTATTTTTTCGATGACACCGAAAACGGATACTATTGAAAACGCGTCAGTGTGGACTGGGCCTGAGTCATTTTGCTCATAAATATGCATGTCTTCAGATTCGCTGGGTTCATGAATCTTGCGTTAGCACCGCATCTAATGTTCCCTAGCAGACGGTTGAAAGTAGGTGTTACTGAACAGAGTAACGCAGTAACGAGTAACGGAGTAACGAGAAAACGAGTGACGGTAGTAAAAAAAAATCCACAGGTTAAAAAATAAAATGAAATAAAATAAACAAAACTAAGAAATACAACGGTTAAAGAGAACACGAGTAAATGAAAATAAAATTCGACAGGAAAAACAAAAAATAAATAAGAAATGAAATTAAAAACAAAGAAATAAAAATAAATTCCCAACGTTGATCACGTGGAAAGGAATCGAAGATATCTTCGTGGCGAAAATATCACGTGGTCAATTCCTCCCTGGGGTCCTTACTCGATCACGGCTGGTGTTATAGAAGGTAAGCTCAAAGGTTTTCTTCTTCTCGTATCGCATGGATGTGTTCAACAGCGGACATAGCTACGCTGGCAACGATAAGAGAAAGCAACGGAGTCTTTTAAGCTCTCTACAAGGTTAATATTGCGTGGTTACGGAAGAATTATAAAAATATTGATTGTTTGTTTGTTTGTTTGTTTGTTTCTTTAATGCTATTTGTTTGTTTGTTTGTTTAAAGGGACACAGTCACCTGGTGCACAGGCGCATTAGATACCATTTCTTAGTTGATTTGCATATCACACTTCATCCACAAGTCTGGCGCTGAGAAGCGTATCCTTTGAAAAATCTAAACAAACCTTGTCGAGTCAAAGTGTTTGCCAGCCAAAATTATTATAGTGATTATAGAGCTAATGTCATATTAGTACACTCATTTTCTTGCTACCATGAAAAATTTACTGATGAACTTGTCCAGGGAAAGCCAAGCGTCAACGAATACCTCTGAAGTCGAAGAATCATTTAATTGTTTACTTTGGTATCCGGTCGTGTGAAAAATAATCTTAGCTGTTTCTACGTTTCACAGTGTTTGCATAAGAAGCAAATTGAGTTCAAATATTAGCGAATCGCCTGAACTGCAGTGTAGCGAAACGACTTTGTAGCGAAACTACCGGTAAGCTTTATTTCTGCTTCCAATCATATATTTTGCGTTTATTATAATTTCGTTTCTACAACTTCTCCGTTATCTAAATTAGGAACTAAACCCATGTCATTACAAAACGCTTGCTCGACCCGTAGAAAACAAGGTTCCAATAGAGGTTTTCCTTGTCGAGGAGATAATCGACTGTGTAACGAAGCTTGTCTTCGTCTGAGCTCCAAACCAAGCAGCTATGCCGCGAAGTTCAAATCGTTTACGAAGATTCCCTCCGGAAGAAGCTTTCGCCAGGTTGAGAAAATACGATTTTCCAAATATATATAATAGAGATTTGTTCTCCAGTGTTTTTGATTGATTTCTCTCGTTATAGTGGTCAACGCAGGCGATTTCTTCCGCTCGGCGCCTTCACGTTTTCCACCTCTTCTTTTCATGTTCCGTTGGCGACGCAATCCATACTGTTTTTAACCAAATATGATAAAATAATACCATAGGATGAGCAAAAGCATACTCAGAAACAGGTTTCCAGTAAAAGGTTGAAAATCCAATGAAACACTGGGAAGACTGAAGCGGATTTCTAGATGTATTCGACGCGTACTTTTGATTTCGGGTTGAGCCGGACGTTTTTCAAAATTGACAAAACTAGTGTCCAGGTCAGCGCGGTCACAAAGGTGACTGTGTCCCTTTAATGTTCGTTTAATTTTTCCTTCGCTGCATCATGATGCTTTCTTCTTTTCCAAGATGTAACTGTTATATCGTCGTCATTTCGGAGATCAGAGTACAGAAGATGAAGGTAAAGTTATTGTTGTGCCTTTTTTCGAACCTACCACACCTTTTGCTTGCCTTGATTTTAATCATTCCAACGCCAAATCATGATTTGGTTCCAAATTAGCCAAACTGTGCATGGACTTGGGGAACGATGGGGGGGGGGGGGGGGGGGGGAGGGTACACGCTTCCCATCGTTCTTTGCGTTGCTTGAGAATGAATGACTTCCGATGAAAGCTTTGAATATGTGTTTTTTAGTCGAAGTTCCACATGGATTTTTTCGCGTCACAAACGAACAATGGCAAGTAAACAGTTTTTACTATGTTGCTAAATTCTCAATAATGACATTAACGTGTTTCTTTGAGGGTATACGATCTTATAAAAATAATTTTGGGAGCATTATTTGTTGGTTGTCATAAGCGACTGTTTCACAATGAGTGGTAATAAGCATTTTGAATCGTTCATGCGGCACACAAAGTAACTGGTCGAAAGCCAAAGATTTTAAAATCAACACTTTAAACCTCAAAGTTTGCTATGAAAAGAATTGACCTCTATTGACCTCTCGTTTTCTCCCCAAAATTTGCTGTTGAATGTAGATTGTTTCTGGTGTCATATCAGTCAGATGTGAACGACTTACCGCCGTGGCGAAGATTGTTTTCCTAACGTTAATTTCTTTATAAATTGCTTCTCTTGCTCGAAATGTCGGGTTATACGGGAAGTAAAATTTTGCTCTGTTGGAATTGATCAAAACGAAGCCATGAAAAAGGCGATTTAACCGGAAAAGCGGCGTGTTACTGTTAGGTAGATGTAGAACCGAAATGAAATAAACAAGCACAGCGGGAGCGATGCGCATTTTTTAACAGGCATTTCAATAAGCTCTGTCTTATAAAATGCTATTGAAATAATCTAAGTTCAGAGGAATTTTCGGCGGCTTCTCGTTAACTTTCTCTGTCTAGATTAATGCAAGTGGACTGCACGTTTTCCTTCTGATGTTTTTCTAATAAATAAATATGCCAAAACAGTTGATACGATTTCCTCTTATTGTCTTTACGAGTTCGATCAGATTGTCGTGACCTACGACGCTTTGTGAGCATACTTTGGTGATAAAACACATTAAATATAACAGGAACACTGCTGGCAGACCAATAAAAGAAGATTCTTTGGGATGTTGTTGCACTATAAAATATTCGCCAGCAGACTTGCAAGCCTCACGGCGTCTACTGTCTAATGCGGTGATCGCGGGTGGCCTCACGTTGATAATATAGTTTGCCCGCAATGCACGATGGGAAGCGTGCAAAACCCCCCCTTGACTTGGGGGTTCTTATAAGCGCACGAAAGAATGTGAATAAATTAAAAGTGGCTCGCGCTGAAATATGAAAATAATCTTCACATTTTATTAATTATTTCTTAAATATTTCTTTTCTAATTTATTTTTTGTTTTGTATTTCCTGTCGAATTTATTTCCTATTACCCGTTTTCTCTTTAATATTTATATACTTTTTAACCCGTGGAATTTTGCTCCGTTACTCGTTACTGTGTTAAGACTCATTTAAGCGGTTTCAACATTTGACCAACATTTGTTCAACAAAAGTTGAACGGACGTCAGGCAAATGTTGGACAAATGTTGAACGAGTGTTCAAACGGCTTCAACATCATTCAATATTTTCGAGAAGAAAGGAAATGTTGTATGGGTGATTTTGAATGAAAGTATAAACCAATTTAAATTTGATTCAACACGCTTTTCAACAAGTTTTCAGTAATGTTAAACGACCTTTTCAAACGCCCCCAACATTTAGTTCAATAATGTATTGAACCAAATGCTGAAATAGTTTAAACGGGCCTAGACTCCCTTTAGAAACACCATACAATTGCGGCCTACTTTCGAAGTCGTAAGCTATCGCCAGGGTGGGGAGTTTATACATTTGGCATTCAGAATGATGCTCTTACTATGACCGGCCGTTTAAATTGACATTTTAATTGTAACTAACTTTACCCGTGTTCACAGTAATCTTTCAAAGCTTGCTAAGTAGAATGATGAGTCCCGAGGCGGCTGCTAACGCCTTTGGAGTATTGATAATTTTCTTTTTTTTTTTTTGGAGGGGGGGGGGGTGGGGGGGGTTAGCCTTTTGACTCGAATGAAACAAGACTAGAATGAAACATTTTTCTTCGTATATCGGAGAGAAAACTGCTTGTTTTTGTGGCTGTGTAAAATGCAAAGTGCCGCTGCAAAATCACAGCCAACCACAGCCGACCTTCGTGATATACAGATATGGTGCCGCCCAATCAGTCAATCTCATTAGTCTTGCTTGCGTTTTACCTTTTGCTAAAGATAATTGGGAAATCATGGTGTCGTCGCCTCAGAAAGCCTCGTATGCTGCTGAGCCGAAAGGGTTAGTAACGTTCCTTGTTCGGTTAGCTTCATTTATTGCAAACAAATCCCCCGGCTGTCAATCACCGTGAAAGTAAAGGCAAGGAGTTCCATCGATTTTTTGTTCTTGAATTGAAGTTGGCATATTTTTGGCTTTTCAAGGCCAACAATAACAGGACATCAGTATTTTTTGAGCTCGCAAACGATTAGCTCACCGAACAAACTTTATATAGAGCTCAAACTAAAACCGACTTATTTTACACGCTTTAGATTGCGCTCTAACTCTCTGAGATTTGCGCGTTTGTTTCCATTTATAATACAGTTTGCGAAGATATCGAAAGCTACTTTTTTGGTGGTTGTACACGGAATTGAGATAAAGCGTGATTTAACATGCCTTCATCACGATTTAACTCGATATTGCGACCACATCAATTTACATAGCTCAACAACTTCCATAACATCCACAACCTCATATGGAGGGAAAACAGGGGAGGACGGGAGGGGGAAGGGTGAAACTCCCCCCACCCCCACCTCTATCTCCCCGGCTTTGGTTTGGAAGACCAAAAAAAGGCAAGCCTAGATACGATACGACATGATAACTTTATTTAAACACGGTAATTCCATCGGCTCATCAATCTATCATTGTCAACCAACTATTTACCTGACTACAATCATAAATGAAAAATAAACAAAGGCTGCTTTTCTTGATGGCCGTGTTTAAAATATTACTTAAAATTTCCTTAAAACAGAGGCGACTCAGTAAGTCTTAAAATCCTTCAAAGATCGAAGTCGCTTGCGCCGTAATTCTAATGGTAAACTGTTTCACAACTGAGCTCCACTGTAGAGAAATTTATCTTTATATAATCAGTGGAGGGCTGTGGAAGAGCTAGTGCATTCTCAGTATTCCTTAAATGACAAGTATTTATATAATTGCGAAACACAAAACATGATCTTAAATACTTTGGAGTCACCCCATGAAAGGTTTTATACATCATAATAGATTTCTTGTCCAATTTTTGATGACAGAGTTTCGCCACACTAGTGCCTGGAACAAATCGTTCAAATTACTTTGCGGGATTTGAAGCTTTTGAAGCTTATCAGAACGGCCTTTGTTGCAGTTTTCCCACACCTCATTACATGAGGTTGAACAAGGCTATTATAAATATTGATTTAGTTCTTAAATGAGAATTAACGGTCGTATGTGATTCATTGAATCAATGGCGGAGGCAATTTTTTCAGAGATATTTTCAATATTACATTCCCAATATAAACTTTGGTTGATGTAGATCCTAAGAGATTACTCTTATGCTACCTGCTCCACAGCCATATGTCATTTATAGTTAGAGAAGGACTTCCTGAAATATTCGATCAATTCTGCCTAGCTAGATGCAATTATCATAAACTCAGTGTTTGTCAGATTTAGGGTAAGCTTGTTGGCTGATATCCAAGTGTACAGTTTGCTTAGATCGTAATTAAGACAATCATATATACATGGTTAACGTCAGCACTAGCAAACGCCAAACTAGTATCACCAGTATACATTCTGGTTTGTGACAACTGTAGGCAATATTCGATAAGGAACACCGAATACCAAAAAATTGGACAAATTTGAGTTCGATTATCTGAGTAAGAAGCAAACCATTTAAACGGGACCGACACATCCCAAAATATTGCAATTTACGAGTCAAAATATCGAGATCAACTACTGTATGAAAGGCCCTTGTAAAGTCTAAAAAGACGACAGCTTTAACAAGGCTACGATCAATATTCATAGCCCAACTATCTAGCATCAAGTAGCGCCGTAGCCGTGGACTGAAGAGAACGGAAACCAGATTGATGACATGTAAGAAGACTATCCTTTGTTAGATATGCATGTATCTGGTAGTTAATTATCAGTTCAACTTGGCCGCCACTCACTGGAACTACGGTCGGTGATTTGTCAGTATGCTTCCCCGAATTTTTTTTTTTTTTTTTTTGTTACAAGTGGAATGAGTCTAGCAGATTTCCATTAATCAGGAAGATGCCAGTCATCAAGATTTGAGTGAGAGACTCAGCGAGTAACTCAGGGAATTCCCTCAATAATTTCACTGAAAGTGCCTTTGACAGAAAAAGTTTTGGTAAGAGTGAGAAAAAAAAACATTTAAAAACTGAAATCTTAAACAGCTTCATTAAGAAACTCTTCAAAAGAGTTATCAACCTCAGCTCAATGACACGTCTGCTAAGGGTAACGCCCAATTTTTGTGGAAAAAGAGATTAACATTTCTGGTACAACTGCTTGGTTTTCTGATATTTGCCCATTTTTTTTTTCTACCTCACTAAGGTTGGTCTTCACTAAGACAAAAGTATAAGAATTAAGATAAGCAAGTCAGAATATTAGTCACATAAGCATAAGGAAAGACGCACGCGCGGAAAACAATTCTTGACAAAGTTCTCGGTACCAGCTCCCCTTGATGTTAAGCAAAATGGCGGACGAAACGATTGCCTGCCTTATGCTTTTGATTATGTCGTCCCCGTTGTCGTTAGTGAGAACTGCGACATAAGCATAAGCATAATTACAAGAAGAACGATATTCTCATGCTTCTACTTAAGTCACAGATGTTCTAACTTGCTAAAACAGCGTTTGGTCTTCTACTTCTGCTTCTGCTTATGTCCTAGTGTAAACCACGCAACGGTTTAATTTATTGAGCTTGCGTCAAGTCAGTTCTTTAATAGTCTTCCGTGTTTTGCGTTCGGAATTGCTTCCAAAAAGATAGATCATTTTTTTTTTTTTTTTTAAAAACGGCATCATGTTTAGCATTATAAATGCAGGATTTGAATTACCTGTCCGCTTGGTATTCATTAGAGCATGCTGGTCCGTGTGGCAGACAGTTAAAAATATAATGTTACTGAGTCCATGAACTTCGACGACAGAAAAAGAACAAAAATAAATAAAACTTTCAAATGAAGAGGAATAGTTTGGATGTTGCATTTCCTTTATTTCTTAGTATTTAACTCAAAACAGGTTACATTGTGACACACACTGACAAGTATCAAATCTACTTGCTTTCACACACAATTCATGGTTTGGCTTGAAGAATTTCTCGCGGGGGTCTTTAAGCTCAAACTGTTGCCTCCTCGTTTGTTTTATTCTGCAATGAGAAACATAACAACATTGTAAATAGACTGACCATTTCCGGGTTGCTTTGAACCTCATTATGAAAGCGAGGCTGATTGCAAAGTTTTGTCATGAAAATTAGTTTTAATTCATATGCAGACAAAACTAATATTCATAAGAAAAGTTTTGCACTTAGCCTCGCTTTCATAGTGAGGTTCACAGCAACTCGGAAATGGCCTATTAACTCAACTTCAGATTCTAAAATTTGAATTTGAGATAAATGGCATACCGGGAAAAACTGGCTTGTTGGATGTGAGAAAGAAGTGTCGTTGTTAAGTCTATATGGAGTGGCTTTCAACTGGTAGTCGAAAGTAATAAACGTTTGCTTTAGTTATGCATTACTGTGCACTGTCATTTCAAGGTTGGCAAAACTGCTCGCGCAATTTCCTCAAGCAAGACCAAATATTAAAAATCAACTGTGACTTGTTCGCATGCGTTTTTCCGCGCTTTTGCGCGGGTGTAATATGCTTGCTTCGAATTCAAATTGGTTCTTTGTGTAATTTACGTTTTTTTGTGATTAGCCAGGCTTAATGCTTTGTTTTCAGTTTCATGTCACTCATTTGAAAATCGCCTTAGTGTTATTCCCTGTTGGTATAGAGTCCTTTGTCCCTGTATTTTACAAAACAAAGGGACATATTTTCTTCTCCGTAAACAGAAAAAAAGTGTTGACATATCCCGAAAGAAACCTGGAGCGCTTACCATTTGAATGGAATTTTCGGTAGCTTTTTCTGGACAAATGGAACTGCACTTTTTCGCACTGAAGAAACGGAGCGGATTGAACCGTATCATTCGATGGGAAGTTTCGGATGCCAGTGGGCCGGGTTCTGGGTACGTATCAATAAGAAACATGGCGGCTGAACTTCCCGTCATGTTAGACGTTTTAGCGGACGACTTGGAAAATAATTTTTTTGGAGAAGAAGACGTCGATTTCATCGTTTTGTGGCTTCTGCAGCATCCATATTTGCAAGGAAAAATTTAAATCAAATCCTTGGATATTTTCAGCGAACGATAGCAACGTATTCTCTGGATGAATTTAAAACTCATTTTTGTAGTCAGAGGGCAACATGTGAAATTGTGGTGGGGAGGTCACGGCTACGGGAAATATACCTGCTGGAAACCCATTCGGAAGACTTATTATCGACCAAAGAAACAAATTTTAATTTACCTTTGGTGTATGGCGAATCAGGAGAGCGTAGGAGTTGTTGCTGATAGATTTAACATTTACATTTAGACCCACATTGCATCGATAAACGTTTTGGAAGTCTGCCGCCATCTTTCAGATCTTTAGCAATTATTTCTGGGAAGTATGACCGTGAAGAGCCTGTCACTGGTAATTTGAACAAATGGTACAGAAATTTCCGGGAATTCCGGTAAAAGCGAGAAAAAGGGAATACCTCGAAAGGTATTACCTTTTTTCCGAAAACATTCTACCGGGATGAACTGTTCCATTTGAATTCTCCCCGGAATTACCGAAAATTCCATTCAAATGGTAAGCGCTCCTGCACATTGAGATGATTTATTTCGAGTTATTTTACTGAAACAAGTCGTTGGCTCCGCCGGTGTAATGATAATAGGGAATACATAACAATTTATTTACGCATAAGTTTGCGTTCATCGACACATGAAGAACGCGGGAAGTTCGGAGAGTGAGTGAATGCTCTCTCTCTGTTCTTGATTGCTCTCCAAACTTCCCAAGTGCTTCATATATCGATGAATGTACATCTACGAATGAACCAATTGTTTAATAACATTTTTACCGCGGTAATGTTGTGTAAAGATAAAAAATTCCTGTTCTACGATTCAATGTGTTGTGTATTTTGTTTCAGAAAAATATTTCGCTACGCCTCAAACGATCTCGTCTCAGTTGTCGTCTCGTCTCGTCTGAACTCTTCCCCCCGTTTTTGAATGCAAAATGCCGAAGTCACTGACGGTGAAACTGGTTTTCTCAAGGGATTTGTTTGCTGACGTTCTCAGTGTACAGAACTGGAATATGAATCTCGCTTGCGCAATTGAATTTAATTACACGAATTTACTAGCTATGTTATAAAAGCGATTGTGATCATACCTGTAGCTTTGCATCCAGAATCTTCGCACATGGCAATGACACATTCACCATCCTCACATAGTTTTGCATGTCTGTTGTATTCCTCTTTGGGAAGACACAAACGTTTGAAAAACCCATGTTCACTGTAGGTTGCACAAACTGGCTCTACCATTTCTACTGGACATTGCTTAATTGTTGCATCTGCGTCACATTTGTGTTGACCATCGGCTGGGCTCTCCCCGTATCCTTCGCAAAATGGACAAGAAAGCCTTCCCCCTGGTGCTGCAAATACATGTTTTTGTTAAAGCCATTAGCCAACACTGATAAGTAATTAATAATAAGTAACTAGTAACAATCCTGAAATAGTGGAGAACTTTTGATCTCTAGTGAACTATTGTTTCATCCTTTGTAGTTGGCTACTTCATGGGTTCGAGGCCCTCGCACAAAATCGAGACGAGTGGCCAACCAGTTTATGATGGCCTCCAAACCTGAAATCGCAAAGCATCCAAAAAGAAGCGACACGGATCGTATGTGTCCTCCTAACGTCGAAGGCAATAAATTCATAAGTAATACCAGGGGGCTGTTTTTGGCTTCTGGTGTTTCATTTTCTCTTACAAAGGCTATTTAACATACAAATGAGTTGCACTGAATTTCCGTGTTCCTAATAGCCATCTTCCTCAAGCAAGACCCAAATCAACTGTGACTTGTTCGCAAGCGTTTTCCGGCGCTTTCCGCCAGTGCAATATGTTTGCTTCCAATTCTCATTGGTTCTTTGTGCTATATACGTTTTTTTGTGATTGTCCAGACTTAATGTTCTCCTTTCAGTTTCATGTCACTCAATTGAAAATCGCTTTAGTCTTATTCCCTGTTGGTATAGAGTCCATTTTCGCTGTATTTTACAGAACAAAGCTTAGTTGTAACTGTAGCTATTGATTATGCATAAGCATTATGAAAAAATAGTTACTGCAAAATAGCCTAGTATCGGAACGAACCAAACAATAACTATATTAATCTTATTGTATTATGTTCATATTTGTTCTTGCATCAACTGAAATATCCCTCGAAACTAAGTCATTAACATAACAGCTTTTTTGGCTAGAATTTTCAGTACGGGTATATATACCTCGCCATCAAATGAAGACTGTGAGCTTGAAACAATAAGAAAAATTAAGAAACTGCTGAATATTTGAAAATCACAAAAAGGATATTAATTATTCAAATATTTTCAGTTTCTTTTTCAGCAAGTAAACTGATCTTCATCCTCCGTTCCAACTTACAGAGGAGTGACCTTCAGTTCTCAAAGAATGTCTTTCATGGCATCATTTATTAGTACAGCTATTACCTTTGAATATATATTATGTGATATCATGTTTTAAATTAAAGTTTTGTTAAGGCGGATTTTAACTAGTTAATAAAAGGAAACTAAAGTGCCTTTGAGAACTGTTTATACCACGAATGACGTAACCATGATGTCACAGCAACGTTTTCCACCATGACTATGCAAATTAAAATCACGTTGATGAAAAGATGCTAATGAGCCAAAATTTCTAAGCAAATATATGTAATCAATTCACGACTGGGTTTGGTTCAGTTTGTCATTAATTAGTTGAGAAAATGGGGTGGCGGGAATTTGCTGACCAATCTCACAGCATATTGAAAGGTAATTAACCGGAGCAAATGCGAGCTACCTTCGCTAAATAGCTCTATATGAAAAAAAATTCTTAATACCTGAACCAATGAACTCTGCTTTGCAAGTCGATTCCTCGCAAATTACAGTAGTACAAAGGCCATTTTCTTCACAATCAGGTTTATCATTGTTAAACTGCTCCCTGAACAAACATAAACGCTGAAAGTAGCTGCCATCGTTCATCTTGAAAGCAGCGCACACTGGGTCTTTGATAAGCTGTCCCGTCCGCTGTTGTCCAGGTCAAATTGGAATTTGGAAGTGTCATGTTTTTGTGGTGGGAGGACAACCGGAGTACCTAGGGAAAAACCCTCAGTCGGAGCAGGCACAATCAGCCCTACTAACACCCCCACCACCCCCACGATTTAACCACAGGCTTTTCTACACATCAAGGGAAAGTTCCATCCATCATCTGTGAAAATCTGTTTAAACATTTGACCGCATTCCAGTTTCGAATTCTGAGCCACAAGTCAGAGGTAAAAGTTGTGTAATTCGATTGACACATTTCCATCGAACATGTCATCAACAAATGTTAGCAACAAATAAAGAAATGAGAATAACTTCATCGCTTTGGAATTTCTCCACTGGGAGATAAATGACTTCTGGTTTCGGACAAAAAAAAGATTGAATGTTTGCTGTTTGGTTCTCCGGATCAGTTGATCGAATGCTCGTTTAGCAAGTTCAGTCATTTGTTTCCCAATCATCTCATTTTTCTTAGTTTAACCTTTTAGTTTCCTTTCTGTAACGTATTGAACTCGTGTTAGCCCTGTTAATTAGTCCGTCTCTGCCATGTGTTTATGCGGGTTAGTTGATCCGACGTAAGTTCTCTCGATGAGTACTTGGTTGCTCTTAGAGAAAATGTCGTATTCAAATATTGTTAAAATAAAAAATATATATATCCACGAAGAAAGAATTTCTTACTAATTTGAAAAACGCTCGCCTGTGCGTTTCTCGCCAGTGCGTCCAGAGCAGTCAGCTCAAGGTGCGATCTGCTTCTTTGGCTTTCTGAAACTCACTATTTTTTGAAAGTTATATATTATTTATTTTATGAAACTGTCCTTGTTCAACTCACATTGTAACTCCTGTAATCTTACGTATGAGGTGGTGGTGTAAATAAAAAAATAAAAAAATAAATAAATGTAAGAGTTATCAGCAAAATCTATCCTGGAAATAAAAATTGAATGTGAAATTTTTAGGGAGAGTCACCCTTAAGACATGAAATTAGCGAGAGCATTACAATTTCTAACGACAAAATTAAAGTCCAGTGAAGAAAAATTCCCCAGCAAAAAAGGCGACCTCTAATTTCTCATTTTCGAAAAATTGAAAATAGTTTGTAAAGCGTTTGGACTGTTGGATATCAATAAACACGTGTAATCGTTAGGGTTGATAATATACAGTGGTTTTAATTAAGAGTCGAAAGTAATCCGCTTTTGGCTTGGTTATGCTTCACTTTCCTCTGTTATTGGTTGTCAAAATTGCTCGCGCAACTTCATCAAGCAAGACCAAAATCAACTGTGATTTGTTCGCATGCTTTTTCCCGGGATTTGCGTCAGTGAAGTTTGCTTGCTTCGTATTTTTAATGGTTTGTTGAGTTGTTTACGTTTGTTGTGATTGGCGGGAGTGAATAGTATGCTTTGAGTTTCAGTCAGGGGCACCCAATGGATCGTTTCGGTAAATTATCTGTTCGGAAGGCCCTTGATCCCCTACAATTTTCTAAAGGGAATTTTTACCACGAACTTTCGTGATATGGGAAATTTAAGGCCTAGTGTTTTCGGATTGATAAAAATGTTGTTTCGGGTACCGAAAAAAAGGTCAGCTAAGATTTTCGGAAGGGAAATAAGACCTAAGGTTTTCGGGAAATGGACAAAAATGCCCTAGTAATTTCGAAAAGACTCAAGTTCCCCTAGAATGACCGAACAGATAAAATTATTATAGCGCTGCCTAAAATGAACCTATAGAGCTTTAAAGCCACTCCAGATCGCCTAAAATAACGTTTCAAAGGATCTGAGAGAAAATTGTCGTTGGGTACCCCTGTTCAGTTTCATATCACTCAATTGAAAACCGCTGTAGTGTTATTCCCTGTGTGTATAGTGTTCTTTTCTGCTGTTGGCAAGACAAGGGGACTCTGCTCTCACTCGTAACTATGGCTATTGATCATGGGTTAGCGTTACTAAGCTACCAAACTTCGTCTGATGTCGGAGAAAATCAGATAATATATATCTGTAAGGCTTTTTCTTCAAAATATCACTCAAAGTCAAGTCAAAAACAACAATCTGGCCAGAAATTTAATTATGGGCACAGGTTCCTCATTCTCAGAAGACTCCAGCTAAGCCAGTTAAAACAATACGAAAATGCTGCATATTTTAATCCAGGTGCAGGCTAGAGGCAGAGGCAGAGGCAAATCCTCTGCTTAAGGTTATCCTATATATTTAGAGGTGTCTCGTGTCCATACCTTTAGAGGTGTCTCGTTTAAAATAAAGATAACTAAACCCCTATATCAAATATCAAGCTATACCAGTGTTTTTGTTGGGATGCATTAATGAGGATTACACCAAATCGCTATTTTTCCACCACTTGACATGGCTTTAATGGAAATATCTTGTTCACGTTTCAAGCAATTGATCCAACATCTTCATCCCGTGAATCTGTGTTGTGGTGTATTTTGAGAATTTTTGGGTATATTTGGGAGGAGTAGGTTTTCTAGAAGGATTGGTAAAATTAAGAGAAATAAGAAATATTGAAGATTTAGTGAAGTTTTAAATTTGAATTTGTAGTTAATAACTAATAGACGGATACCAAGTTAGTCCGCTAGCAACCTGGGGTGTTCTTGGGTGGGTATCAACAAGTCACATGATGTTTTCTGACCAGCCGCAGGTGAGTGAAAGATTTTAACTATAGAGTTATAAAAACTTATTCCCAATTAACTCATCATAATAATGATTTCATCATCATCATAATCATGCATATAAATTGTAATGGCGACCATTTCGATACGAGATCGTGTACAAAAACATTGAATTCAATGACTGGTATCAGTTTTCCGGCTCCGTTTCTCGCGACTAGTATAAAAAGAAAGATTATTGAAATTTCTTATAATTAGTATAGTAAAATGAATAAAGGCCATACTGGTACTACACCTGGTAAAGTTGCCATGCACTCAGACTCGGTGCAATATCCTCTGAGTGGACAGTTGCCATAGTTCCTGCACTGCACTATTTGTGTCTCGTACATTTCCTTGCTAGTGCACAGGCGGTTCACTCTCACGTATCCCCTGTTAAACTCATACTTGTTTACCTCACATCTTGGGTTCTCATAGTCGCAGTTTTTAGGAATGATTTTGCTATCACAAGCGGCTAAAGCATCTAGATCTCTTCCACCGGCGCTACAGGTAGGGCACTGAAAAGTTCCTGGAAACAACGGCAAGCAAGACATTAGCTATATTCAAGTGAGCCTATCTTAGGCCTTTGATTACCTCGATCATGTAGAAAGATAGCATGTCAATCAAGAGTAGATAGTAGTTAGTTAGTTTTGCATCGTACATTGAAAGTGGCTCAAAAGCTGGTCTTCCAAATGAGCTCGTTATATGTTAAATAAATAAATGAATAAATAAATAAATAAATAAATAAATAAACAATTAAATCACTTTATTCAAGTGCAATGTATTTAGCACAGAGCACTTATTAGGGACACTATCCAAATCGAAGTACTATCCAAATCGAAGTGGAATTTAGAAGTGTTGGTTTTTGAGGAGAGGGGAAAACAGGAGTACTCGGGGAAAAACCTTTCGGAACAACGACAAGAACCAACAGCAAACTTGATCCACATATGACGCTGAGTCCGGGAATCGAACCCGGGTCACATTGGTGGGAGGTGAGTGCTCTCACCACTCCACAATCCCTCAAAGTACAGACAATGAATGTTAAGGGGCAAGGGAAATAATATTAATTGCAGTCAAGGTGTTCTTTTCTTGGGTCACTCGTTTCCCTCACCAAGTAATTAAGGTAGATTAAAAAAAAGTTTAAGAGCATATTTTGGTAAATGAATGGAAGGGGGGGAGACACCAAACTAACAAAGATAAATAAACTAGAAGTGCTTTAGACGCATCCCCTTAGTGAACAACATCCATGCTCTCGCAAACATCTACGACAGTGTCTGAAATTACAAGTCACTTTGTATTAAGTTTGTTACCTCCGTTTGCATGGACCAGGTTGAAAGCAGCGCACAAAAGCACAAGAATTCCCAGATACATCCTTTGCACTTTTTGATTTACACCTGTGACTGAATAATAACGATAACGATAACGATGATGAGTGATGATAATGATGATGATGATGATGATGATGATGATGATGATGATGATGATGATGATGATGATGATGATGATGAAAGCGATGTTGAAATTTCTAAAGAGATCTAAACAAAGTAATACCTTATACTGCGGCAAAGTGGTAGCTGGAATTTTTGGTTATGGTGGAGGGATGACAATGGGGACGTGGGTAGAAAAAGAAAAGCATTTTAATTTTAAGAACAACACGACGCTCCTAAATTTTAAATAAAATAAAATTGCCCTCAATACATTAAATCTTTTATCCGTTACCCCCACAAAGTTCGTCCTCTTTAAGGTATATCTTTAACGAACAACTGATAACTGGTGTGATCTGTTAAGTAATTGTAAGAATCGTTCATTTACGCCAGTTTTCTCTCATCTAATTAATGTCCTTGGCCTCGTTGTCAGCCCCAATTGCACCCATTGAGTGTCCTACCTATCAGCTTAAAATATGACGTCACGTTCAACCGTGTGCCTTGGAAGACTGGTATCCTCGTGTCAAATGACGCTCAGATTCATGAATATTTAAGGCAGGAGCCCATGGGTTCCTGATAAGGCTATTTAATCATATCTCATTCATTATACAATGTTTCCACAATTTTTATAAATACAACGGAGAAGTGAAAGTCAAAAGGACTACAGCAAGAACAAATCAAACAACGTGAAAAGGCTTGGGGATACGATATTTTGACTGGCCAGCACTTGTCGTCAACAGGTTTATTAGGGCAACTCACAAATACAAAGAATATATAAGTTTTAAAATAATAAGCGGAAGTACATATGATATGACGTGGTATGGTGTGGCTAGATAAGCAAACAGAGAAAAAAAATTCTGTATTATATCTGTGCGAATTTGTAAAAACGTCCTTGCTAGATCTGTGGTTCTCTCTTTCCTTGAGGGGGCTTGTTGTCAAGGACCAGTCTGTGAGCTAGCCCAGGGTAAGGGCTAACTGCTGGGGGGTAGCTATCGGTTGTGTGTCAAAAGCTCCGGGGTGGGGAGGGGAGGGTTTTTTTGGCCTTCAACTTTGCCTAATTTGCTCTTTTTCCTCGACTAGAGTGACTTCTTGCCTTGTGACCTCCCCAATAGAGCCGCAAGCTGTTAACGATCAATTTGCTCAAGCTGACACAAAGCCTGGAGTGTGGCCTAAGGGCAGGTGGGTGAGTTGCAAGTTTGTGTGAAAAGCAGAGGGGTGGGGAAGGCAGTGTTAGGAGACTAAGTTAGGCTGAACTTTTTGTCTCTGAGAAGGTTAAGTGCAGGTACGTTGTTTTAAAATACAGGTAGATATATAATAATAGATTGCAGCCCGATGCGTTTGTTAATGGCTAGAGTCTCAAGGATTTTGGTTTTATAAATCAGATGTGCAGTTCGCGCGTTTTTAAATTGGTACTTAAGTTACCCCTTAATACACCTTAATGCTGAAAACAAACGTCAACCACAAGCAATTCCAAAGGGTGTATTCAGAGAGGGTTTTGAATGGTTGGAAATGCATGTTTGCTCCAGCAGTTAAAGGCTATAAGAAGAGAAATGGCTTATTCGAGATAACTTTAACCAACCGAATGACACTGAACTGAAATTTGGGAGAACAAGCTATCATCATTCTTATCATTTCTAAGCATAATAAGTAGTGTTATAGTTATATGACATGTCACGTGATCTTTTTCGTGAAAAAAAAAATCAAAGTTTTGTCAGGTAGGCGACAGTTTTACGAGAAAACATCGAACAACAACGCTATTCTAATAAATGATCGTCCACTGTTCTCTAAAAACTGATTGTCGGGAAGAAAGGTAATTTCTTCGTCCTAAATTCAACCTTTAATTGTTGATTACTCTTATTAAAAAAAACTAGAGGACAGTCATTCCAAACGTAGAATGTTCACTGTATTTTAAATCTACGTCGGAAACGTTTATTCAGGTATCTGTATAAATAAAATTCGACGCCGTATCTCCGATTTAAGGAAATTTTAATTTTTTGATCAAACTTATGAGTTGAGGAAAAGGAAAACATCGAGTTATATATTTAGGGAAAAAATTTCGTCTTGTTCTAAACCGTAGATAAGAGATCATTCATATTTTCTGAGCACCCCAATTGAAAAAGTCATAGGCCGAATATTTTTGGAAGGTTGGGAAGTTCAAACGTCCTTAATGCGCATGCCTCGTGGATAGCTACAGCACTGGTATGATCCTTATTTATTAAATCTAATTCTCTTGTTTAAAAACCAACATTTCGAAAAAATGTTGATAAGAAGCTTGTCGAAAAGCCTTTTAATAAAGCCTAACAAAAACTCGGGAATAAAAGCGAAGTAATCCAAAAGGTGCTTTGTCGTTATCGCTGTTGTTAGTTCTTGTGGAAATAAACTTGTATGCATAATAAATTTGCTTAAATTTGGTAAAATCGAAACCAGGAAAGCGTAATCTCGTGTGCAACATTTTCTATTTGTAAAAGTAAAATATGAAAGTTTTGTTCACTCTTAACGTTCGTCAATCTGGGAAAAATTCCTTTCGGTTGGGCTGTTGGCTTCGATTGTTTTTTTTTTTTGTCTTACCATACATATTAAAATCGTGGTTCAGTTAGCCGTTGGCGATCAAAATAGAATCATAAAAGAACCTTCCTAGTTGTGTCCGTTCAGTAGCAGACTGCAAGCAATTCTCAATTGGCATTTAGTATCTCTTCCGAAGAAATCGCAAAAGGAGTGGAGTTCCAAAATCAGTAGCGATCTTTAGATTGCATCATAATTATTTAGGAATATTTTAGTTCTAATCTTTTGTCAATTGATGCCTTTTTTCAGTGGCGCGGAATTTCGTACGCACTCATAAAATCCACTTTTAAATTCGTATAACCAACAGAAGCCGCTTTACCAAATACAGGGAAGGCAAACCTAGAGAAGCATGAATTCCTCATTTAATTTCAGAGTGAGTTTATAATCTATATTTTACGTACTTTAAGTTGAAATTTATTCAATCCCAACCTTTTGATAAATGCTTCTTTGGCGCGCTTTCTTCGCGTTTACTGAAAACTACATAGACAGTCCCAAAAGCTAGAAACGGAATCGACCGCGATCATCACATTGTTCCGGTAGGTAAATTAAAATCGAGAAATATAAATACACTATATCTTATATCTGATGGTACTTACCGTTTTAATGATGCGAACTGGCCAGCTTGAGGAAGGATCATCAAAGACGCCAAGAATGATTTGAGAAATATTTTAAAACAAATTAGTAATACGCTTGAGCACTCCAAGCCAATCAGATCAAAGCAATTCCATCACGTATAAGCAACTCAATGCAATTAATGTGCTCATCTTGTTAGTCATTATGAAAAGACTGGTCCATGGGGAAAAAATTCTTTTAATATGGCTTTTGAAAGGGATCCCTTTGTAGAAATCTTTGACAAAGACTAGTAACGCGTTGATTTATATGCCAAAAAATATCCAAAAAACCCGCAATATGTGTTTACATGACGAGTAAAGGTCTGGTTTGAAATATAAAATGATAACTGCCCCGCAAATCAGCTTGCGAACTTAACATCATGAATGAGCAAATATAAACGATTATCCAGGGGGCTAAAAAGTTTTTAAAAATATAGGCTTTCGGCTACCGGACTACAGCCTTTAACGAAAGGAAAAAGCGCGCCAATGCATGAATTTTACAGCCATAATACAGCGCGAAAAAATAGCGAATAATCATTTCGTGAAGCTATTCTAAAACAATAGAATATTGTCTAGCTATAGATAACGGAATGGAATTATTATCTGCTTCATAAGTCACGGGCAGTGTGCTACTACTAAAGAGTTTCTTTTGTAGTCAGTGGTCACCTTTATCTATCACACTTGCGTTTTCACTGAGTCAATTGTGTGGCTGTTCGTCTACGCGTTATTAAAAATGTTCGACTCCCTGTGGTAGTTCTTAACATTTTTATTGTCTTCTTTACTTCTGGTGTGAAGGCATCTACCTGCGTAGTTTTCCCGATGCAACTCCAAGGGCAGTCTTTACAGGGGATCTCGTAAACTCCTTTAGTTTAAAGGTAACAATATTGTCTTAAATATTGTAACCGTTTCTTTCCATTTCACCTAAGCTTTTCCAAAATTGGGTAATGTTATTGAAATAGAAACTATTCGATCGTTTGGCATCTCGGCTCGGCTCTCTGCACTGTCCCGTGCTTTCTACCCAGCTGTCATCGCTTCGCATTCGAAAGTGACGTCACCCGCTCGGCTGATCGGAAATACATGAAAGTGCTGTCGGGCCCAAACCTTCCCTTTAGAACGAGGCTAATATCCGCATCCCTTCTTTATGTCAAGTATAATTTTTTTTGCCCAATAACAGTACAAATACAATTGTTGTTTTTTTTCCCTATTATTATTATTATTATTATTATTATTATTTATATTCCAAATGAATATAATTACGGCCTCTTGTACAGTCCCCGGTTCATTCGAGCCCCTTACTCTTGTTGTCACGCAACACTTCTGCCCTCGAAGAAGTGTTGCGTGACGAAGGCTACGCCTTGTTCTACGCCCATTTATATCTCGTTCCTGTTCCGCTGGATAAGGGTAACACGGGCTCTGGGAACGAGATCGGCCCCATTCTCGAGCCCACAGCTCTTCTCTTTTACGCATGACTCAAGCTACGGGCTCTGGGGTCAAGAATGGTTTTTATGCCAAATCTGGCGTCACACGACTTGTCTGACAGGCGCCCATGCAAAATTCCAAAACGAGTTAAGTGATCTTCGTTCGTAGAGGTGTTGTGTAAAATATTTTTTCCACGCATTTAACCTCTACAAATCTTAATCTCTGCGTTAAAGCTGTATTTATATTCAACGACTATGAAGATTGAAGATTCCTTTGATATTTAACAATTATTCCTTAACTCTCATATGCAAGGTAATGCATAGGCTCGATTTTGTAGTTTTTTTGTTTAACTTTCTTTTGTTATCTTAATAATTTTTTTCTTCTTCTCTTAACTTTTTTCTCGATTACTTAGTTGTGTCCTCTGTTTTTTTCTCTTCAAACTTAACAGAAAAGTACTTTGTAAAATTCAAATACTGTATAAGTGTAACTAATTTATATAAGTGTAAGCAACCTAAGTGAATTTGCGTATTTAAATAAAGCGTGTGTGAAAAAGAGAAAAAAAAAAAAAAAATATTCCACGAGCGTGCGTTGGATATGAGATGACAGTTAGCCAACGAGGCGCGTGGCGCGTGGTGCCGAGTTGGCTATAATCATCTCATATCCAACAAGCGCAAGTGGAATAATTGTTTTATTAAAATCAATCAAGAAATATTGCTAGACCTTACTGATTTCGCTGTGCAAGAATAACCAGCAGAAAATTTAATGGTCGCCATTTCTCGGCCATGGTATAATGGCTCATATACCATGGCCGCTAAGCCAATCAAATTCCTTGTATTGCATTATACAATGATTCAGTTTTTAATAAAACAGGTTATTACAGTGATCCTATGTGAAAATATGGCTGAGTCACTTAGTATGAATATTCCCTGCTGTCTTTGTTTCATATGAAGATTGAACACATCGTTTCAAACATGGCAAGTTGCCGCTTTGGTTTAATGATGATAATTCTGTCAGCTAAGCGTTAAGCTGAAACTTTGGATAATATGAACTCAATAATATTATTTCACCTTCTTTTAACAGTATAAGCAGTACCCAATATCCATGTGCTCTACTTGTGATCACCTCACGCCGTGTTCAGCATTTTGTTTTAAAAGCGAGAACGCCCTAAACCGCCCAACGAGTAAAGCCTTGTTTTCACTAGCGACGCAATCACAAGCGCAAGCATAAGAATGCTTAAATTATTTCACCGTGAAAACGGCCTCAACGCAAGCACAAGCACAAGCACAAGGATCAAAATTTTCCTTTTCCTGTGCTTTTGCTCGAGTCGCTTTCTTTTTCACTTGACATAAAGCTCTTATGCTTGTGCTTGCCCCTGTGTTTGCGTCGCTACTGAAAACCGGGCTTAACTCGGCGTTTGACAATTCTTTTGTTGCTACGTTGAAGACTTGAATTGCGACTAAAAAAATTAAAAAGCCTTCGTCAGATTGAAGGGTGTCTGTTGTTTGCCTACTGCCTAGCCTGCGGGGCAGTCGTTTTCTTGCCACGCGAGAGTAAAATATTTTCATCCACACTAGTGTTTTCGTATCGTTTTCACCTATCCACACTAAAACGCTTGAAAGCGACTGGGACCTGGGATTGCGCATGGAGTCAGAAGACCATCCGCCATCTTGGATAGATGCTCCGATTTGGACTGGAACCCCGACGGCATGTGACGCTTCTTACGTCACCGTTTTCAAAAGTGTCTGTTTTCACCCTGGTTTTCACCTCTCCATACTAGAAACGAAGCATTTTCAAAACGGTGCGTTTTCAAAAGTATCCGCTTTTGAAATCGTTTTTGGAAATTCTTCGTTTTCATCGGCGTTTCCGGGCGTTTTCGCGGGGACAATAGGCACAAACGCATGAAAAGATAAAAAAGAAAACGCATTAGTGTGGATGAGGCTTGAGAAACTGAAAACAGCGAGCAGTAAATGAACGATAATCATGGCCACGTCGTCGTTTCTACCGTTCCCCGTCAACAGAGAGATTTAGGGTTCCCTTTTAAACCGCAACTGCGCAAACGTCGGCCAGCAGTTTGCTGTATGTACATAATCCGGGTTACGTTTTACGTATGCATCATGGGATACCATCAGAAAAACAAGATGGCGGCTGCAGTGGAGGATAGGATCGATGCACACACTCATGTGGTTGGTAATTATTGTAAACTCGCAACTGAATCAATCAAACCTCTTATTCATCGAGACAACTCTTCAAGGAAAGCAAATATGGCGTTTAATCGTGGCTTTATAGTTTTAAAACTAGCGAAAAACTGCCGTAATTCACTTGCCTCTGGGCACCCGGTAAATTATCAGGCCCTTAATCCCCTACAATTTTTTCAAGGGTATTTTCACCTCGAAGTTTCGTGATATGGGAAATTTAAGGCCTAGTGCCGTTTTCAGATTGATTAAAATGTCGTTTCGGGTATCGAGAAAAGATCAGCTAAGATTTTCGGAAAGGAAATAAAACCTAGTCATTTCGAAAAGACTCCGGGCAAGTTCCCCAAGAATTACCGAACAGGTAAAAATATTATAGCCCGGCCTAAAATGAACCTACAGAGCTTTAAAGGCACTCCAGACCAGATAGCGTAAAATAGCGTTTCAAAGGATCCGAGAGAAACTGTCGTTGGGTGCCCCGGTAGAGTGTCCTTGCGTTGGAACCTCAAACGTCAAACGGGACGGCAGGATTGGACTTTTAGAGGTTGGCGGTTTTCGGGAAACGAGGAAAAACCTCTCAAGGTCCCTATTAAGCACCAAGTTAACGGCAAACGTACGTTGCCGTTTTTGTTTTCTTGAAAAAAAATAAAAAAAAAATAATAAAAAAACGAGTACATAGATGGGAATAGTCCCATAGTCCAAAATAATTCTTGCCTTTGATGCCAACGCAAAGCTACTCAATTTTTCTAAGAAACTCAAATCTGCGTGCGGCAAATGTAGGATAAGCCGTATGCCGTTCACCATCAACGTAACTTAACCGGTATTATATCGAACCGTAAAAAAGTAGCGTACATGCACTCAAATTGAAATCTCCACTGCTATATTTGTACCTTTAAACAATTACATCCAGCTAAATAACATGTACAAAAACCAATTTACAAAGCTAGAAAAAGAAAATGAATTGACATGACACAGCTAATTAATTTTGGACGGAGCTAAAGGACTCCACCGTTTTGTATTTACATTTTGCGAGTTACATACATGTCTTGATACCTGGTATTGATAAGTTTCGTTCAGGATCTATCGCATGAACACTGCAATATATATAACATACCCTGGGTGCCTGAGATCATATTTTTCGCGCGCGAGAGAGAGAGAATTGCGGCGAAGCCGCGGCAAAGAGGCGCGAAGCGCCGAGAGAAGCACCCGTCTCTCGCCTCTCTAGATCTATAACCACCGATGCAGTTACTTGCTCATTTTTATTTTTAAGACAACGAGCCTCTGGAACCAGGGTATATAAAGCATGCCTAGTTCCTAAACTCGTGATATATATGATGATTCTAATGTTAGACTTGCCACGAGTCGATTTTAAGACGCTAATCACGAGTGAGGAAAGACGGAGTCGCGAGACGAGCGACGAAATCAATTTGCCCCTGACAGAATTCTACGAAGAGACAATTTTAAAAAAGCTGGTTCTACTTTGTGTAACTAAGGATGGGAATTAAAATCAAATCTCATCCGGTAGTTATTTCTTGTGGTAAGCTGTACATCGAGTTTTGAAGATAAAATCTTAAGCGTGGCTTTGCTACTATACAGTACCATTCATTGAACATTACAGAGCGGTTTTACATACGAGTAAGTAAACAACTGCCTTAACTGTAGCTATTGAGCACCAACTTCCTCTGCTACTGATTTTGTTATGCTGCAGATTGCCAGGAATCAGGCTTCTCAGATTTTGAGCTTTTCGATTATATACTGATGATATTATTGTTTATTATATAGACACGAGTGTTTACTAGAAAATATACCACTCATAAAATTCATACGAAACTACATCCGGGACTCGAGTGGCACATTTTCCATATCCTCATCTGTCAGGATATTGATAACATCATTTCCCGCTTTTTCACGGTTGTTTATGCAAACAATTAGTAAAAAAAAAAAAACAACAAAAAATTGCGAGCAATAGATTTGTCTATATAATAAAAAGAAAAATAACACGGTGGCTTGAATTTCTCGTGTTAAAAACAATACTTTGCCCACTCAATACGCTCGTACGTAAAATATTGTTTTCATCACTCAAAAATATATCTCATATCTTCACAAGCCGTGTAATATCCTCTATGTAACTCCCGGTTGGTAGTCCGCGCTTAAACGTTTGAATAATAATATGCGGATGATATCATTAGCACGAAACATTTGAAACATTTGCACGGTCATGTAATATCCTCTATGCAACTCCCGGTTGGTAGTCCGCGCTTAAACGTTTGAATAATAATATGCGGATGATATCATTAGCACGAAACATTTGAAACATTTGCACGGTCATGCGGGTATTATCCTCAACGTATGACTGTAAACATTTACACTCGGCGCTAGAGTGAATGAACTTAAATCTACACGTTCACTGTCTAATGTTCTTGGAGCTGTTGTGAGTTGTATGAAGTATGATGTACGGGTGGAAGTGGATTCTGGTGATGCATCTGCATGGCCGGAAGTGACGTATCCATAGCAGGGGGATGCGGAGGGTGTTGCTGAGGGGGTAAATGCCGAGGGGGTGGTTGTGTCGCTTGTTGAAGTCTTTTAGCTAAGTCATCTATTCTTAAGTCCTTTATGTGCAGTAGGTGCTCGAGTCTTCGGATTTTGACATTTAAAATCTGCAAAAAAAAAAAAAAAAAAATGTTAGATAAAAAGTACGTACTATATTGAATGTTAACAACAACAAACAACTTTATTGCAACACACTACATGTAGCGTGGCTAATCGAAGCGCGGGAAGAACAAAAAAAAATACAAATAAATAAAATTGTAACTAAATTAACACACTAGCTGGAAAAAAGAAACAAGTAAAAGATAAACTTATATTAAGAATTATGGAAGGATATAAAAATCAGATCATGTAACTGACATAGTAAAAACTGGTAAAGTTAAGGAAAAAGAGAAAAAAACAAAACAGCACTATAGTTATTACAATTGACAATTTGAGTGATCTCAAGACAGTCATCATGAGAATTTCCATGAGCCTTGATTTAAGTTTTTTGAAAAGTAAATTTAGGCAAATCCCGGAATTCTAAGGGTGATGAGTTCCAGACCAATGGTTCAATTCTCAGGAATTAATTTTTCACTTTCTCAAGATTGGAATGGTCAATGTAGAAATTATCATTAGTAGAATTATCATTGGAAGATGTGACATGAAATAGACAGCAAGGCGTATCTTGGGTCAGACTAATGCCACAAGCCGTCTTCTCTCTTCCACGAATACGGACTTTGCGTAATATAGGAGTTTGCATGGCGTTAAAATTCGATCAAAAATTAAACAACAATATTACCTTGAAGGCCTACAAAAATTACAATTAAGTCTGAAAAAGCTCCCTTGGTGTGTTTTGCTTAACCCCTCCAGGGTAAGTGCAGTTTTGTACCAGCCAGACGTAAATGGCGTAACAAGTAACGTCTCTGGCTGGCACAAAACTGCACTTACCCGGGAAGGGGTGTGTGCAGTTTGTTGCGAGACAAAAGTTCCACGTGAACTCCCCCGGTCAGATAAATTTTTGTACTTGTGCCTAGGTTTGACCGTGAGTTTGTCATGACATTCAAGCGATACGGCCAGTCCGCGAAAAAAAAAAAAAAAATGGCGCCCGATTTGAATTCAACTTGTTTTCAACGAAGGCCTGTATCTCAATAAATGAACTTCTCCAAGAATGAGTTGCTCAGGAAGAACCGCGCATCACCCTTCTTGGCATATGGTAACGCAGGTAAGCGTGTCTTTAATTTTCAAGCGAATTTTAGCGAGAGCGAGATTTTGGAAGTGCTTTCCTCCCGGGGGGGGGGGGGGGGGGGTACTTGGGTTAAGTTTTGCTGGGTATGTGCCGCTAGCCTCTCAGAGCCCCTGCCCCATTATAGTCTATTTTGTGGCCAGTTATAGACCCCATCTTAGTCACTTTTTGGGAAAATGTAATTTTCGCGATCCCAAGTAAGTCACTTTCTATTTATGCATCTACTTTCAAGAACGGAATGTAATGCGAGGTGATTGTTACATTTAATAAACAACAACTTTCTGAAATTTTTAACCGAGACCATTTTGAATCCCTATTTAATAGAATTTTCTCACCCCAAAAATCCGAAAATGTGCGACCCCATTCTAGTAACTCTATTGAAAATGCAACCCCATTCTAGTCAATCCAGTCGTGAAAATGCGACCCCATCTAGCGGCACATCCCCATTAGCCTCTTATAAGGAAGTAACCCCCCGGGGCTTTCCTCAAATGACCGATCGAATTACATCAGGGGCACCCAACGACAGTTTTCTCTCAGATCCATTGAAACGCTATTTTAAGCTATCTGGAGTGCCTTTAAAGCTCTATAGGTTCATTTTAGTCCGTGCTATACTATTTTTATCTGTTCGGTCATTCTAGGGGAACTTGAATCTTTTCGAAATTACCAGGGCATCTTTGTCCATTTCCCGAAAACCTTAGGTCTTATTTCTTTTCCGAAAATCTTAGCTGACCTTTTCTAACATTTTTATCAATTCGAAAACACTAGGCCTTAAATTTCCCATATCGCGAAAGTTCGAGGTGAAAATTTCGTTGAGAAATTGTAGGGGATTAAGGGCCTCCCGAAAAGATAATTTACCGAAACAATCCGTCGGGTGCCCCTGTTACATTCAAATTCGACTTCAAGTTTTTCAACCTTGTCATTTTAGCATAATACAGTGATGCACGTTCAACAGCCACTGAGAGATAAACCGCTCAAAACGGCGTTTGGAAGCACTGAGAAGCATTGGAAACAAAGCAAAACACACCAGGTGAGCTTTTTCAGACTTTCTTCTAACTTTTGCATGTTTTCGAGGGAGTAACCATGACGCCATAGAAACTTTTATATTTATACGTTTTGGTGAGCTGTGGGCATATTTGTACTAAGTGAGCGAATAACTTTATCCACCGGATAAGTTGCTATCCAGCAGATAAAATGTACTCCAACCATAAGCTTTTGGCAAGTTTTTCACACAATCTCATACTTAATAGACAAATGCTTTTACTTTATACACAAATTATTGGGCTATAGGGAAATTCTGGGACATGTTTTATCTGCCGTTGCATAGTGACCTATCCAGTGGATAAAATTATACGCTCTTTGAACAACTGGGACCACACTATCACAACTAACTTGAAGAAATAGTTTTACTGGGCAACCAAATGAAAACTTGCCTGTATAGTTTCCTGGGAGGCAAGAAGTGCTTGCTCCTTTTCCTCCAGTAACAATCTTGTATTTTGAGAATCCGCAGTCGTATTATTTACATCTTGGTACGACTGAGAGCGAGGAACTTTCCTGCAGCCAAAATGATAAATAAACACGTTTAACCCTTTAACTCTTTATATCAGGGCACAAATTCTCATCTCTTGTCCCTACACTTTCCTTATAAATGCACTGGGGAGAAGTTATTAAAATATCAAGAAAATTCACCTTTGGCGATCATGGGCCAGTTATTTAAACAGAGTCTAACTTAGGCCGTGGCTTTAAAGCCAATCAGTGGGCCTCCAAATCTCTAAGTATAAGTGTATATTTTAAATAGATAAATAGTTTTCTAGTCTGAGATGCAAGCCTTCTTGTTACCGTCAGCAGCAGACAATGTTTAGATATGATTGGTGGCAAAATTGAAAATGGCTTCGAACGTGGTTTTGTTACAGTGTATTTATACTCCGTCTAAACTGTCTTTCAATAACTGACCCCATGTCTTTAATTCTGATGACCTCGGAGGCTGAAAAAGCATTGATATTACAATGAGAAATTTATTGCTGATCACCTGGCTTACATGTGTTTAAATAAAAGGCTAATTACAACTCTGAACTCAGATTTGTCAACTGTACCTAGTCATGTACCGTTATGGGACTCCTTGGTGAACTATATATGAAGTCAACTGTTCAAGGCATGGTTTAATGACATCCAGACATAATATAATTACTGTAATAGCCTATGTGTAGCCATACCCACCCCCTTATAAAGCAGGATCTCCTGATATGTGCTACGCAATATGAACATTTAACACACTGATGCACAAAATAACAGGCTAGAACTAAAACAACAACAACAACAACAAAATCTCCAATTCTTTAGTTTCAAGACTCTGACTCTTTGCACAGTTGCTTTGCAACTTCATAACCATGCTATTAAAATATTCTAAGGGAAGTGGTCATTTATAAACTACTATAATCAAACAGGACCCACACAATTTAGATGGTGGTCTCTGCCTGCAGCTCCCCCCCCCCCCCTCCCTTTACGCATAACCAGCCCTCTATTAGTCTACAGAACAGTACAGGTGACAGCAAGATTCAAACCTCATATTTCTTGTTCATCTAGCAATGCTGACTCTTGCTAGCCTACCTGTAGTGACCTATGGCTACACACGGCTTACTTTTGCTAGTTCAGAATATTTGTGTTAACTTCAATCAAATTTTAAAGCCAATAAAATTTTGTCGGTAAGAAATTTTGGAAAAAAAATTGTTGATGAGATAACTGGTGTCTTCGACAACCCACCTACCCCAGACAACGTGGGTCCTCTTCTAACACACTTGTTACGATCAAATCCCTTTTGTGACTTCCCAGAAGTTTGGGATACCAAACACCTGACAACATGGCATTGATCGCTGGTGTGCATGAACTTCCATAGAATGAGCTATTTGTAGCTTACGGTCACATGGTACAAAATCCACCATGCTAAGGACACAAGCTGTGCACTGGGTCATCCAAAACAAAGCGACTTCATCTAGCCAAATTTGAATTTTCTCTTGTTTTGGATGTCCCAGTGTATAGCTTGCATCCCAGCATGATGGATTTTGTACCATGTGACCACAAGATGCAAAGGGCCCAAAAAAATTTCCAACAAGTGACTGATTACACCATTGAAAATGTTTGTGCAGGACAATTCAGTTATAATACAAAAAGCAAGGAAAGGACTCACATATTTACCAGTGTTACACTATATTTGTTTAAGATGAGAATTGTCTGGAATCACTTGAGGTGTTATCACTAGCTTATGGCTGCCTCATGAGACTTACCCTTTCCCTTGATGGACAGGTGCGAGTTTTGACTTCTCTCCCAGTGGACCACCATAGACCCCACCCTTCCCCTCTTTGCCTTTTGGCCTAGTGTAAGCCCCTCTTGGGCTATCAACACTTGGCTTGTCCATGGGACGTGTTTGGTAAGGGATTGATCCTTGAGGACCTCCTATCTGCTTGTGGAGAGAAACAATTTTAAGGATATACCGTACATGCATTAGTGAAAAATGATAATTATTAAAAACTGAATCATTGTATAATGCAATTCGAGGGATTTGATTGGCTGAGCAGCCATGGTATATGAGCCATTATACCATGGCCAAGATATGGTGGCCATTAAATTGTCTGCTGGTTCTTCTCTCACAGCGATATCAGTATAGATCTAGCAATATTTCTTGATTGTTTTTAATAAAACAATTATTCCACTTGCGCTTGTTGGATATGAGATGATTATAGCCAACTCGGCGCTACAAGCCTTGTGGCTTAATCTATCATCTCATATCCAACGCGCGCTCGTGGAATAATTGTTAATGATAAACTTATTAAAGACTGTTGTTGAAGAAAATACAGTGTAACTTAATAGCGTATCATGTAACTCCCTCATGGAAGGTAATTATAACAATCCTAGGCCAGGGAGGGGGCCTTAAAATGCAAAGTTTTTAAAGGAAAGTATCTCAATCTTAGGTAGAATTTCCAGTGGGGAAGGAGGAAGAGGAGGAGGAGGGGAGAAGGGGGGGGGGGGGGGGGGCTCTGTCTGTACATGCTAAACAGCATAAGCAAGACAGTACCATCTCAGTCGAACTTGTCTCTGTAAATCCCATCATTTGTTGCAAAATACAATATATTTCAATGTTTCAAGAAGAATATAACATTTTTTTTGGAAAAGGTTAGTGTCAAACAATAATTATTGTTTGGAAAATTAAGAAGACAGTTGAAATGTCAATAGTTACTAAATAATTTAGTAACTACTGACTTATTATTGATTTCATTGTAAAATGGTGTATTCTGACATACTCACATCGTTCACCACAGGATTTGGCTGTTGTCCATAGCCAGCATTAAATGCATATCCATAGTTATTCTCTGGACCTGAGAAATCAGAAAAATAACAGTTAATTAAAATGTGACTAAATGCAATTTAGGCTAAGTTAGACTCAAGATAGTGCTAATGCGAGCAATTTTCATTTGAATTATTTGGGGTGGCTTCACAGGGGCTGTCAGGAATTTACAGCTCCCCTGTTGAGTTCAGGTCAATTAGTTCATGTTGCTTCACGTTGTACACGCTTGCAAAGTTGCTGCTCCCTCACCCTTCCTTTCCATTGGTAAGTGCCTCGGTGGATGCCACACTCATGGTTGCCATGGTTACCCACTGCACTTGAATGCAGTTCTTGGCTCCACCAACCTCACAGGCACCTCCCCCATGCTCATCCATTGTTGATGAGTTTAACGTACAGTGTGCATGTATGTTCATCATTTGGAAATTGCTTACCCCACAGTGAATGTAACAAGAATGAAATAAGCCTGCGTGGCAAGCGTTTCTGTTCTGGTTTTGTGTGCATGGCAACGCTTGCCATGCAGGCTAGAATGAAAGGGATCAAATCTGCCAATGAGCATGTTGACCTTTTGACCTCACTGAGCCAGACATCTCTGTCATCTCTGCCAACAATTGACAAAAAAACAAAACAACGCCCCCCCCCCCCCCAAAAAAAAAAAAATTATTGACAACAGTGGAAATGGTTGGTACGTAGAGCTCATTTTTACATTAGAAGGAACAGTAAGGATACAAAAAAAAACTAACTCTGTCAGTATTTTGCGACCTCAAAAGGCACTGTGTAAATAAGAGCTGATGACCAGCAAATTTAAGCTCGCACTTACCAAGATACCCCTGACCATCATCATATAAGTATGGTTCGTGGTCAGAGATGGGGCCATTGGGAAAGAACTCATCATACACCTGTTGCTGTTTCCGTAAGCTGTCAGCCTTCCTCTTTGCAATGTACTTCTCAATCTAAGATGAAAAAAAAAACACAATTGTCATACTTCCAAAATACTGCAAATGTATGGATCAACGTGCAGCTTTTCCAAGCAACATCCAAAGTACCCAATGTTGCTGTAAGAGAAAAAATATTAAAATTAATTGTAAAAGAAAAATGTAAAATTTTTCCTTTTAATTAAGTGTCTATCCGACATTGAATGTCACATGTTGCAATGCTTAAAAGTACAATAATAATTGTACTGCACCCTGCCAAGTGCGGCATGCTCTGTCAGATACAGTGCATGTAAGACACATGATAATATAAATTAAAACTGCGTAGCGTCTTGTTCATTATATATTAAAAGGTTTTGGTATACTATAAGGTTATTAAGTTCAGTTGATACTTGGTGAATATCAACCGACCAACCTTGGTGAATATCAACCGAACTTAATAGTATATTAATAGTATACCAAAACCTTTTATACATGTAAGACACAAACAGACAGGTGCACATGATACTAAGAAAGGTTAGTGATGCCACCTTTTATTCTGCACACATCATATTATGTTCCATTTAACTCACTTTCATCCTGAGATTTGCCAACACAATCTCTATCACTCCAGCTTTGCAGTCAACTATATCCTTAACTGTTGATTTTGGAACAGTGTAGCTTATCTTTGTAAAGACCTTTCCTGAAAGAGAAAGCCATAATGTACAATTTACTAACTGTGCAACAGCTTTGCAACATTACATTAATACAGGTATTTCACTGAGAGGGGTGGGAGGGGAAATGTAAGCCCATTTAGCTACATGTACATGTATGTGAATATGTCACTGTGATTAGGTAGTGTAATTCCAAACAATATTGTCTGGAATAGGGGCAACTGCAACTGTACATGCTATAATTGTATACTGAGAAATACTTGCCTCTGTAACAATGTTTCTGTTATAACAGCTCAAGAAAACGTTAAAGAGTTAAACATGCACTTGCACCATGTTATAATACATGAAAACATTGTAAAACTCGGAAGGTGAGACTGCGATCCTACATCTTACAACTGACGCTATAACACCTTTCGAGAATAATAAATCACATTGAAACTGCATAAATTATATTAATGCATGCACGCAAAAGAATCTAATACAGTATGACAGTTTCCATAACAATCTTTCTAAGTTTAGCCAGCCCCTTAATATGCATCAATTAAAACTTACTGTTCAGCGTATCCCAGTTTGTTAACTTCTGGGCCTGCGAGCTTGCAGAGGAATAGTTGTGGAGCTCCACCATTTTGGGAAGGAAGTGTGCAACAATTTCTGCTACAAGAACTGGAGAAGAATTTTGTGTTAATAACGAATACTGGTTGTCTTGAAACTTTTTAAGTTTCATCTCCCCGCATTATATAACATTATAAATCTCTTGCTGTTAATTAACTATGTACATGAGTATGTGAGTATTTTAAAAATTTACCAACTTGCTGCTAAACATTACCATTAACTGTGTTACAAAACAAAACTAAAATTTAACAATGAGCGTACTTTAAGTGCGCTCATTGTAAGTTTATGGATTCTGATCAATAACCTTCAATTCCTGAGAAATTGAATATATCAGAATGAATTTAGACTTCTATCATAGAGCTTGTATTGGATTGCTGACTCAACACAGTCAAACTCATCTGAATAGCTCTGCATGACGTTATTTGCCTACATTCACGGGGCCGTGACGTAACTTAGCAAGGAGCTACTGACTAATTTATGGTCAGCAAATACAATGAAGATGATGTGCTACTTGGAGTTGGAAATTAACTCTGTCATTAAATCATTAACATCATCACCATCATCATGATCATGGCTCTTTGTGCCGGTCAAGGGGCCCGTTTCTCGAAAGTCCCAATAATTAACGGGCCTGGAAAGCTGTTGTTGTTGATGTTCAAGATCGAGGTTTCAATAGTTTTGCAGATAATATGATAAAACTATCAGTTAGCAAAACAAAATGGACTGGATTGTGAGCTAGGACCCACGTTTTTATTCTTTACATTTTGGGTTGAATATTTGATTTTGGACCCAAAAAGTTCCCGGGGTCTTTGAGAAAGGGACCCAAGGCACATAAAAATGTCACTAAAATTTAAACCAAAAGGCTCATTTTGTGTCCAGCGACCGTTCCTCATTGAGGATCCTTCTCTATGCTTAAAGACTTCCCTGGTCCAGTGTCAGATTTTATTGTTTGACCATGCAGGTAATAAAGACGATCAATATTCTCTGTACAGCTGTAATGTGGGGAAAAATTTCATAGGCCACAAATAATAAAAATTATAATGTTGTTTTACAGTGTATGTACTTACATAAATGTTTTGTTTATATTTTAGCATATTTTTGGAAACATTTTATGACAGTTTAAACTCGGGAATACTATGTATCAGCTATTCTCCCAAGAATCACATAATAATTCATTCACAAGTTATCAGTATTATTGAGATAATGATCGTTGTTTCATGGTCGTACAGTGTATCCTGTCGCAAGCTTGAAATTATCTTCCAACCGTTTTTGACAGCTTATATTCGGCATTACAACTTCTTAGTAGTTAAGAAGTGATCTCTGCAAGACGAGGAATGTTTATCAAAGCTTTATACATACCTCCATCGCTGAAATCTCTCCAAATGTTTCGCTTGGGCCTTGATAAATTGATTTCATCGATCCAAGTGTACAGTTCTTGAAGACCATCTTCATCTAAGCTGGTTATAAGCTGATTTGGCGAGGACAGTCCCTCAGACATTACGCTAAAATCAGTTCAAGCCTCAACTTGACCTTTTGTAAATCGTTTTGCGAGCCATATCATCGACAATTGCCCTCTAAAATCGCGTAAATCTAGTTTTGTCAGACCGCCATATTGTTTTACAAGAAAACTGTTGTCATGACGTCAAAACAGCACAGCAAAGCCTCATGGGATTAGTTGATAGGGGAGAATCCAATATGGCGGCCACATTGGCCGAGTAGGTTGCAGCATTCTTGCACACAAAATCGTCCCTACTATGGCTATAAATTCGGTACAGTCTAAAGAAAAGTTTTCTCCTGAATCAGGACAAAGCGATGAGCGCGACTGGCCTGATTTTGTTTGTGGTGCTGGGGCAGCGGCTGTGAATATACTTGTAACGTTCCCCGCCTACAAGGTGATGTTTCGTCAACAAGTCGAAGGGTTAAAATTTCGCAAGGCTCTTAAGCAAGTCTTAAAGGAAGGAGTATCAAATCTTTACCGTGGTGTTGTTCCTCCGTTGATGCAGAAAGGCACTTCCCTTGCGATTATGTTCGGGTCTTACCACAAGTTTCAAAAGGTGCTTTCGAGGACTTTCACAAATACATCTTCTGCGGTGACCAATGCCTCTGCTGCAATGCTTGCTGGTAGTATGGAAGCAACTTTGACGCCTTTTGAACGCGTACAGACTTTGCTATCTCATCGTGGCCACAATGAAAGGTTCACGAATACATTTCACGCTTTTAAGGTGTTAGGAAAGCAGTTTGGATTTCGCGAGTATTACCGTGGTCTAACCCCAATACTCATGAGGAATGGACCTTCTAATGTGCTATTCTTTGGCTTGAGGGGACCTATAAAATCCGCTCTTCCCGAAGCAAGGACTAGCATTGGGGATGCAGCCAATGACTTTGTTAGCGGTGCTGTTCTGGGTGCCTGTCTTAGTACCTTCTTCTTCCCTGTTAACGTCGTTAAAAGTCAAATGCAGAAGCAGTTAGGAGGTGAATTTACAAGTTGCTCTAAGGCTTTTCGTAAGGTCTTTCGAGAGCGTGGAAGGAGAATACGACCATTGTTCTATGGGGTGTCGCTGAACTACACAAGAGCATTGGTATCCTGGGGTATTATCAATTGTACATATGAAATGCTGAAGAAATTACTGAGCTATGACCATTTTTTAAGCAAGAGGGAATATGCAAAAACTTAGGCTGTCATGGAAGAACAGAATCATCATCATATTTCCTACTATTTTTATAAAGGAGGGTATCTAATGAAGCTCCGATCCCTTACTGTTCTCTGATAATGGGTGAATGATTGCAAGTGAATCATGACATGCTTGAATCCTGACAGATCAATGATATGTTTAAGTGTTCTGCCAGTGCATAATGGATTGGAGTCATTGTGACTGTTCCTATCTCAGGAAGTTGTTATTAACACGGTTACCAACAAGACGTGACCCTCCTTCAACAGATAAGTTTACTTTTGGTGGAGGTCAACCAAAAGAAGCTGTTGAAATTGTTTTGAATTCTGACAGGATTTCAAGGCAACTGAGCCAAAAAGTATACTGTACCGTTTTACCCACTGACAGATGGTAAAGCTTTATCAACAAGATGTCATTTAGAGGATAAGATATTTTTTAACAAAGATTTTAAATGTCACTGCACATGAAAATTTTCAAACTTAACAATGGGTGTGATTAAGCGAATTATCAGGTCCAGTGAAAACATAAATATAGTATCCTCTAAATAACACCATTTCTTTTACATGTAGCTTGAACTGGCTCAGAAATCAATTTAAATTAACTTTTTCCTTCCTACGTTTCTTGGTCCAGGTGCCTTGAAATTTGTTGGAATTGAAAATTGTTTCAATGGCTTTTGTTTGATTGATGTCAACAAAACGCAGCTTTATTTGACTCTTTTGAAGGTGGTTGGCTTTGTGTTATTGATAACCACTCTAATTTTACAGAGTTTGGCACTTTTTTACAGGGCTGTCAGTGAAGTTTATATGACAGATTTTTTTTTATTTGTTTGATCAACTGTTTATGTTGTTCTCATATCAAAATCAAATATCAATGTATGGGATTCCTAAATACTCAGATTGGAACAACCGAGAAACAGACAAGCTCTGAGACTAAGCATTTCTGTATTTGGCGTCATGGCCTTACTATTCCCAGCCTCCCATTTTTCCTGGTATTGTTCCCAACCGGAAGGGAAATTTGACACTTTAATACGCCACAAACACTAGGAAGAAAAATTGATAAGGATTTTTTTTTCATATGAGAACAACATTAACATTGGATCAAGCAAATAAAAAATATTGTCATAAACATTGTAAGCTTGAAGGAGGCTGGCTGTGTTAACCCTTAAAGCCCAAACAGTGATCAACATCAAATTTATCCTTGTAGTATCAATGCTTATTGAACCCCTGAGTGAGTGAACAAAGTGCATGGGCACTATTACATGAGACTTTTTTCCCTGCAAGAATTATTTGTAGCATATTGCTGATGAAAGTACTGTGTTGCACTGATAATGCCTGCAAAGAGATGAAGTGTTGAACATTTTTTTCTGCAGTTCATATACAATGTTTCCTTCAAAAGACAGTTGTGTAGATGCGGAGTTAACATGTACAATAGGCCATTTTCATGATGGTGTCATTTGACTACAACTACCAGAATTCATTTGTTTTTCCTTTTCAAATTCAAATTTTGTAATCCCAGTGGAGACCAAAGAACAATAGCTCTAATTAGCAGGAGAAAACAAAAACCAGAAGGATTCTGGTAGTTGTAGACAAATGACGCCATCATGAAAATGTCCTATTTTATCCACAACTTGCCTTGTAATGGCATTGCATTGCAATTTACAGGAAAAATTGCCTCATACATAATGGCATCTTAGGTGCTCGAGGCTTGCCAAAAGGAGAATAATGTTAACCAAGGCAACAGAATTTTATCTTCATTGATTGCTCATTTATTAACTGACATTTATGTATAAGATTACAATCAATGATTATTTTGATTCCATTTGTTGGTCAAGATGGCTTTTATGAGTTTTGTACTTTCCCTCGACCACATGTAAATGTGTTATTTACCTGTGAATTTAAGCAGTTGTTTATTCTAAATTGACCAGTGCCAATAAAATGGTGAATGCTAATCTAGAAATGGGATACTCTGACAGTCAATAGCCCCATCCACACTAAATGTGTTATTTTTCATTCAAATACATGTACTCATACTTTGTTTGCCTACCATCAACACTAAAATGATTGAAAATGCTTAAGGAAATAGAGACTTTTGAAAACCCTTCAAAGACTGTTGAAAATGGTACCAACAGTGATCAGCATCAAATTTCTCCTTGTAATGTTAATGCTAATTCAACCCCTGAGGTCATGAGAATTGAGGATATGATCATCCAAGGTGAATGTTCTTGATATTTTAATAACTTCTCCCCAGTAGTTTTATAAGAAAAGTATGGGGGCAAGATAGGAGAATTTCGTCTTTGATATAAGGGGTTAAAGGGTTAGGCAGAGTAGCCAGTCAACTGTGAATGGAAGAAAGTCTCTTGTTCCTGTTGACTTTCTGGTCCTTTTCAAATCTAAGTAGCCCTCTGTCTTCACTGTAGTTGTCAGCCATAATAGCAAGCTGATGGCTGCAAAGGACAGCCCTGTTTTATGTACAAATCTCCTTTTCTATAGTCAGAACATACAGTACTGGTCAAATGCAAGTTGGCAGTCTTGACTGAGGAAGCTAGATTCTCGATCCTCAATCTTTGATGACTTTAAGATAAGTCTACCGTCCTCTTCAGTCATTGCTTACAAATACTCATTTTATGCGATGATGTATGAGATTGAATTAAAATTCATTATTGTAAAAATTCAGCTGTTGCCAGGAGTGTTAAAATCCTTAATTCGTTGGTGGTTGTCATTTCATTCTCTTGTCCATTGTCTAGGACCAGGTAAATTACCTCAGGTCACTAGAAACTGAGGCTGCTTTCATAAGCGAAAGCAAGACCAAAGATCAAGAAATATTGTATTGAAGGGGGGGGGCTCTTTATTGTATGGAAACCCGGAGTCAATGACTGGAAATTCAAAAATTCAGGGCAACGTTCTCAAAAGAATTTAGTCAAAAGAATGCTGTTGCTGTTGTTTGTGATGAGGTGCATACTACTGCTCATTGGTAAGAACATTCATTTAATAATTTTTTTTTTTACCTGAGAGGCGAAGAGAAGCGTGAGACAAAATATTACGACTCCCCTTCTTAAAAACCTTTTTACTCAAGGATACTCCTTATGTCTAAAACCTGACATAATCACTACAACAAGGAATTTTTTCCTTTCTTTGTATATGGACAAGATTGACGTAGCAAGCCTTGCAGGAGAAAGACTTCAGATTTAACGTTAAAATGTTACATTACTGAAAGATTTTCTTAAATATCACAGAGTTGCAAATAACAGTTGTTCATCGGACAATGTCCAACTGAATTTTTCCATTGTCCAAGGAAATCCTGCCTGCGATACCTGCAGATAAAATACAAGTGACTACAGTCTTAAAGCTTATGACTAATTGCAAAGATTGCTGACAGCTCTTCTGGTTTGTCCGACTAAACATGGCTGTTTGAATGCTTTATTTCATTTCAAGTACGTTAGCTTGCATGATTGGCCTAAAAAAAACTAAGGCCATGCCAACTGAAAATACTGACAATGAAATTTTAAACTTGTAAGATGAAATGTTAGATGCACCAACTAATCAATAGCGCATGCTGTTTGAGATAATAAACAATTACTGGATGCGTAGTTACTAAAACAAGGAATGACCTAAAATGATCTAAAATGACCTAAAATGATCTAAAATGAATCTAAAATGATCTAAAATGACCTAAAATTATCTAAAATGGTATTATTTTTTTAAATTTATAACAAGCCACTAGTGAGCAGCACAACGGAAGACTTCTTGTAGTTGTATACTTTTCGTTTATTTCCGACGCGTTTCGTCTATCGGAGACTTCTTCAAGGAAATTCCCGATAATTACTGTATCACAACCGCGGCTTTGATTGATGCAAAGTGTTTAGTTTTTCCCCAGCAACGTGGTTTTGATTGGTACGAAGTGCCTAGCTTTTCCCCAGCAACGCGGTTTTGATTGGTACGAAGCGAAGTTCTATGTTTCGCTCAGCAACGCGGTTTTGATTGGTGCAGCTATTTTATATGGAACGGACACAGAGTTATCTTTTATTCATGCGCTACCCTTGACTTGTTAACTGCGTGTTTATTTAAGGAAATTGATGCCCAGGTATGCCTTTACATTGTTTACAAAAGCGTTTTATCAGTGTTTACACAAGAATTTAGCCTTGCCGTGTGGTGTAAACAATTTTACTCCGGTACTCTTTACAGGCTAAGTGCCTTATGCGAAAACACCGTACAATTCTTGAACACAACGACACTAAAACTCAACGAAAACTTGGCAAACCGCCATAAGCACGTTTCATCTCATCTTCCTCGCGGGGGGTCCCGTACCCCAAAAATACATGGGAAAAATCTCTGACACTCCCCCCGTTGACCAGTTTTGCAAATGGTCATCTAACCCTTGATCCTAAACCTACAGACAAAGTGCCAATGTTCGCCACTCTTAAGGCAATACTCAAACTGAGAACAAATGTCCACTGTTCTCAAGGTTCATTGTTCTTAAGAGTTCACAGACATGTCCAATATAGACAAACTGATACGGTCTGAAAACAATCCGTACGGTCTGTACAGATCGTAAAGGCACTTTTCGGTCCGTATACGGTCCGTAAATTGCATCTCATTAAGGACACTTAGAATATTTTCGCTCCTTATCTGAGAGAGGGGCTTGTAAAGTTTGACAATCCGTACGGTCTGTACAGATCGTAAAGGCACTTTTCGGTCCGTATACGGTCCGTAAATTGCATCTCATTAAGGACACTTAGAATATTTTCGCTTCTTATCTGAGAGAGGGGCTTGTACAGTTTGACGATCCGTACGGTCTGTACAGATCGTAAAGGCACTTTTCGGTCCGTATACGGTCCGTAAATTGCATCTCATTTAGGACACTTAGAATATTTTCGGGTCTTATCTGAGAGAGGGGCTTGTACAGTTTGACGATCCGTACGATCTGTACAGATCGTAAAGGCACTTTTCGGTCCGTATACGGTCCGTAAATTGCATCTCATTAAGGACATATAGAATATTTTCGCGTCTTATCTCAGAGAGGGGCTTGTACGGTTTGACGATCCTCATTAAGTGTCCTTAATGAGATGCAATTTACGGACCGAAAAGTGTCTTTACGGTCTGTACAAACCGTACGGATCGTAAGGCCGTTTTTTCAGACCGTATCAGTTTGTCTATATTGGACAACCCTCACTTTTCTCAGAACTTAAGGACGGTGCCTACTATTGTTACTGCGCATACGTTCTGCGCATCTCGAAATACTCGGGTTTCCTATGGGTGGTGCCTACTAATACAGGGATATTTTGCGCGGTTTAAATCTATGCGGAGAAAGCAGAACTTACCAAATGCTCTTGGTATCTCAAAAGAAAATTGGGGGTAACCATGCATTTTTCAGAGATAGTTAAGGTGCACTTTAGGAAAAAATCCCATACATTGCTTTATATTTTAGCGTTTTTTAGAGATATTGTTGCTTAATTTTCTCTGAAAAATGCGTGGTTACCCCCAATTTTCTTTTTGGATTCCAATAGGCCTTGCTAAGGTCTGCTTTTCCCGCATAGTCATAAACCGCACAAAAATACTTCGGTATTAGTAGGCACCGTCCTTAAGAATCATTCAATGTTCCCCTTTAAGGGTTCTCTGTTCGTAGGACTTAAGGATCAATGTTCCTAAAGCAGCTTATTTTCCATAAGCGCTCTCCTTTCTCTATCTGCTCTGCGTGCTGCTTCTCGTCTGGGCCGCTCCTCTACGTCATCAGCTCCATCTAACAGATCTGGGATGTCTGCTATGCCTGCCGCTCCCTGTCTCTGCATGCTCAGTTCCAGTAGACACATCTGGGATATCTGCAGTTGAATCCCCTTGTGAACGAGTCCCAAGATCCAATGGATACAACCTTTGTAATTAGGCGTCTCAACCGTGTGGGGTTCCCTTTGTTGGCTTTGGTTGACTTGACAACCGCTCCACGCACAAGCCCATCCTTACCTTTGATCAGGCTTTCCACTCGGCCAAGCTTCCAAAGCCCTCGATGCAGACCATCTTCATGAATAATAACAACATCCCCGACAGCAACCGTTTGACCTTCCACATCTTTCATTTTGAGCCGGTGCGAATTCCTTAGTTCAAGAAGATATTCGTTCCTCCAACGAATCCAGAAGTGATCTTTCAGTCGCTTGAGTAGGGCTTCCCTCCCTCTAGCTTCTTCGGCATTCAGTTGGCTGATTTCAATTTCTTCCCGGTCTGGCATAGCCAATAAACGTCCCCCACACAATAAATGGTAAGGAGTCAGGGGCTCTTCGTTTTCCCCACTGGATACAAATGTGAGGGGCCTAGAATTAAGTGTTGCCTCTATTTCCACTAGTACTGTTTGGAGTTCCTCACTGGTGACCTTCGCATTCTTTGGGATCTTCCTCAGGCACCTCTTCACGCTCTGCACTAATCGTTCAAAGTAACCACCCCACCAGGGGGCCCTCTCAAGATTGAATGTCTACTTAACTCCTTTCTTGGCAAGGTGTCTTCTTACTGCAGGTGAGTTTAACAGATCTCTTAACATCTTAGAGGCAGACACGAAAGTCTTCCTATTGTCTGAATTCAATTCGCGAGGCAATCCCCGACGCGCAGCAAATCGACGAAAGTTTCGGATTAAGGCCTCCGCTGTCAAAACAGGAACAGTGTCAAGGTGTACAGCTCTGGAGACTGCACAAGTGTATACTGAGACGTAAGTCTTACACATTTCACCGTTCTCCTTTACATAGAGAGGGCCTGCGAAGTCCATACCTGTAAAGGTAAATGGTTGCTCCTTTGTTATCCTGAAAGATGGCAAGGGAGGCGCTGCAGGTGGACTGTAGGGCTTCCCTTGTAGACGGCGACAAATTGTGCACTCATGCAAAGGCTTCTTTACAACTTGCCTTCCCCTAACAATGCAGAATCTTGAGCGCAATTCAATCAGTGTCTCTTTAACACCATTATGGTGGACTCTTTCATGACAAGCTCTTGCAATGAGTGAAGTGACATGATGGTTTGTGTCCAACAAGGCAGGGTGTTTCTGTGACTCTGATAAATCCTCATTTCCAAGCCTTCCACCACATCTCAGGATTCCCCTTGGGTCTGAGAACACTCCAAATTCTCTTTCCCAGTTCTTGAACCTCGCACTTGACGTTAACTCGATTTGAATATGTCTAATCCAAAGTTATTCCGCTTCCAGGAGATCGTCTGCTGTAATGTCTACTGGAACAAGTCCGGGCTCCCGCCCCTTAGGCTTAAGTTTTCGTGTAAATCTCAGAACAAGAGCTGTGATTATAAGCAATCTGTGTAGGCGACTGAATTTCTTGCAATCAATAACGGCACTCACCACCAGGCTAGAAGATCCTTTAAGAAGCCACGAGCAGGGTAGGTTTGATGCTGGCTCACGATGCTCCTTCTTTGCTTCCTGCAGAGATTCAACAGGCGCTGGTTTAACCTTGGCGGTTTCTTCAATGATCTGCATTGCTCCTTCGTACGACTTCAACCAGTGACTGGCCCTGAAACCCATGTGCTTTCAGCCAAGATTGCTGGTGATGTCCCGCGCGATGCTATATCGGCTGGGTTTTCCTTACTTGAGCAGTGACCCCAGGCATTTAGTGGCACAAGACTTCTGATTTCACATACCCTGTTCTGAACAAACTGTTTCCACTCACGGTCTTCTCCACGAATCCAAAACAGTGCTACTTCTGAGTCAGACCCGCATCTTACTTGGGAAATTAGAATAAACTGTTCCAAGACAGATCGGATATGAGAAATAAGTCGGGCCAAAAGCAGTGCTGAGAGCAGTTCAAGGCGTGGGATTGTTTGCCCAACAGGCGGTGCAACTCTTGTCTTCGATGTCACAAACTTGAGTTAGGTTTTATTTGCTGTTTCCATCTTCAAGTACACTATAGCTGCATATGCATTGACCGATTCATCTCAGAAACTCTGTAGGCTTGTCGACCGCACCTGCCGTGCGACACCAAAGAAGTAGCATCGTGGCACCCTGATTGGCTTTGCCTCCTTCAGGCTCTTCAGTAGATTTCTCCAAATCTTTCTTGACGTTTCATCCAATACTTCATCCCACCCCATCTTCCTCTTACATAAACTTTGGCAAAATAGTTTCATTTTGACAGTCACTGGGGTAATAAAACCCATGGGGTCATGAATCTTTGACGTGATCCGTGCTACATCACGCTTTATTGGGCTCAAATCATCCGGTGATGAATCCCCAAGGACCTCTTTCAGATCCAGGACCAATTGACCAATTGACCAATTGACAGTTCCAATGCACACCCAAGACCTCCTCTGTAGCAGGTAGGGCACTTCCACTGTGGGTTGCACTCTTTGCGTATGATTCATCTTCTTCCATCGCAGTCTCGACATTTTCCTTTGATGCAATGGATTGACCTCCATGGCAATTGTTTTCTAACAATCTCTCATGCTCCTCGATCTGGCTCATTAATTTCGTGGAGTTGGAAACAAACTTTCTTGCATTAAATCCGCCTTCAGCAAGTCTTGATTTGGCTTTAATGTGCAACTTGTAAGCGCCAATGTCTCCAGAAGTAATGTCATCTACATAAAGAGATTGAAGAAGTTTCTGCACAAATTCTGGGCCTTTACTTTCATACACCATGATGTGATGTTTGAGTGTAGCATTCAAAAGGAATGGGCTGGAGGAGAGGCCAAATGCTACACGAGCAAATTTGAGTACAATTATCTTGGGCTCTTCACTAAATGGGTCATCAACCCACAGGAATCTGAGGGCGTCACGATCATCTTCAGCTACAGAAATCATAAGAAAGGCCTTTTCTAGGTCCCCAACGAGTGCAGTCTTGTGGCACCTGAATCTGACCAGAACATCTGGAGCATCATTCTGGACCAGAATATAAACGGTCATTTAATGACGGGCCTTCATTCCTTTTCGCTAAAGCATCATAGACTACTCTCAATTTGGTTGTTTGTTTATCTTGACGAACCACTGGATGATGGGCCAGGTAATGCAATTCTCCTACTTCCCCTGCACCATCTTCTTCAACCCTTTCAACTATACCAGCATTCAATTGTTCCTGAATAACTGCATGGTACTCTTTGAGCACTCCCGGATCATTCCTTAGTCTGGATAGGAGAGACACCAGACGACTCTTGCTGAGACTGTAGTTATCCGGTAGCATGGGGTGTGGCTCCTTCCAGGGAAGATTGACCTCATATCTCTTGCCATCCAAACGTATGCGTTGCTGGAAGTCATCATAAACACTGCTTTCATTAGGAACTATGCCAAGACGTTCAAGCCTCCAGAATCTTTCAAGCTTGCTCTCCAGCAGGTCTGGATCTGGGTGGGTTGAGGCTTGAAATTTCAACACATGTGTACTTGTCAGATTAACGGTGGTGCTTGAAGGCGCTTGATAATGGACTGGCCCAGATAAGACCCAACCCAGCTTGGTGTGGATAGCCGTCGGGCCTGAATCCCCTCGGATGAGTCTGCCTGTGACAAGGTTCCAGTATTGAACAACACTTATCAGCACTGAGACACACGTACCATCCCCGTGGTATGGCCAATACCGTGCGCATGCGCACGATCATATCACCCGGGCAGTGGCAGCCATGGACAGCTGTTTCGCCCTTATTGGGGCTCATCAGCATGGCATAGCCGTCGGGTCAAGGAGCGGAAGTAAACCCGCGTATCGGTGACCCTTTACTGCCGAGGCGAGTGCATAGCACTCCTTTAAGCGCCAGCTCCACCGTAGGCAAGCGGTAGCTGTTGGTTGGGAACCGCAAAACAGTTCTCCCACGGCAATGCGTATGGGGATGGGATCACTTACAGACCTGTGTGCTCAAAATAAATTGTAAACAACACTTAGCAGCACTGGGACACGCGTACCATCCCCGTGGTATGGCCAATACCGTACGCATGCGCACAGCCATATCACCCGGGCAGTGGCAGCCATGGACAGCTGTTTCGCCCTTATTGGGGCTCATCAGCATGGCATAGCCGTCGGGTCAAGAAGCGGGAGTAAACCCGCGTATCGGTGACCCTTTACTGCCGAGGCGAGTGCATAGCACTCCTTTAAGTGATACAAGAAGCAGAGACCGATACAACGTAGAATTACGGTTTAAAGGTTACTATATTTCGGCTGGCCAAAGCAGCCTTCTTCAGGTACAATGAAAATTTACATTGGGACATACGCTTATATAGCTGACAAATATTTGCGCAATAGCGGAACTACGTTAAACTAAATTGATTGACGGTATAAAATATGAAGCAAATGAAATAATAATAACAAAAAATAAAAAATAATAAAAGGAAAAAAAACGCTAGTACATTTCTTCGCGAATATTGAGGCCATGTGGAAAAAGTGTTCTGCCTTTTGAGATTAAAAAGGCTTCCCTGGCCTTACGGATTGAGTCCCGGTTAGAGTAGACTTTCTCTATGGGGATTAATTGCATGTCGTTAGCGGTCTGGTTAGGAGCGGTGAGGAAGTGTTCTGCGGCTGTGGTGGGTTTAGATTTAGTATTAAGGTTATCTATGGTGCGGCGGTGTTCATTAAAGCGGTCTTTTAAGCGTCGTTTAGTCTCTCCTATGTATTGTAAATTACAGCGGTTACATTGGATCATGTAGATTAGATTTTTAGTTTCACAGATCAGGTTAGATTTGATAGGGCGTGTTTCACCAGTGGAAAAGAAGGTGTAGTTAGTGAGACCATCGGAAATGTATGGGCAAGTGGCGCAATTTTTACCGCAACGATAGGAGTTGTGGGTGGGGATTAGTCGAGTTAGAAAAAAGTTTAGCTGAGACCAGTAAGTCACGTAGGTTAGGAGATCGTCTGAAGGCCACAACAGGCAAATTTGGAAAAACCTTTTTGCAGCGGTCAGACGAGAGCAGTAAATGATAATGTTTTTTAATGATGTTGGAGATGTGACGAAGCGATGGGTTAAAAGTCGTAATAAAAGGTACACGCGTAGGTTTGCTCATGTCTTTAGTTTGTAAAGCGAGTCTGCGTGGGATGTTGGCGGCACGTTGTATTTGTTTAGTCACTAAAATTTCCTTGCGCTTTTGAACGTTGGTGACAATACTACACTGAACAGATGGGTGATGCTGGCCACAGTAAACACACGCAGGTTTCTGATTTCCGTCTGATTCAGCCATCAGTGCAGAGGTAGAGGGGGGTCCCTTGCCACCTGACTTCTTAAGAGGTGACAGTTTTTCATCTTCCTTTGTGAACGTATCTCCAGAATGTGTGACTGCTGAATAATCACAACGTTCCCTGTTTGCTAGTTCTTGCTTAAGTCCTTCAAAACTGCCTCAAGGTTCCAATTTTCCTTAGAGACTTTACTACAGATTCTTAATCTGATTTCTTCTGGTATTTTGTGAAACATCAAGGGGAGGCAAGAGACCTCCATATTCTTCTGCCTTGCGGCCCAGTGCACTTAATGCTCGTACATTTGCCTCCACTTCATCATAAAGATGCCTCACTGCCTTTAATTCACGTGCATTTTCAACAATAGGGAGATTAACAAGTGCATCCATATGAGCATTAATAATTTTCTGTGGATCTCCATACCTTTCCTTTAACAGTACCCCAGCTGCTTCATAATTCGCACTTGACAAACTCAAACCATTGATAGTGGCCGCTGCAGATCCTCGAAGCGACGCTTGCAGATAAGAGAACCTTTCAATAGGAGTGAGCGACTGATTTGAATTAATCGCTGAATCGAAGCTGTCCCAAAACGCTGACCAATCTTTGAAATTGCCATCGAATGACGGTAGATGTAATTTCGGTAGTCTCACCTTTGAACCGCCACCACCTCCATGTCCTGGCGCATCGACTTGCTGGCCTTGCTGAGACGAATTTGTTTGCGTCGGCGGCGCGACAACATTCTCAGTTTCCACGCGCGTAGCGTCCTCGAGTGTTGTGAAACAAATATCTATTTCATCCATAAATTCGGAAGAATCTGCAATCTCTGCTTCTATGTTCTCTTCTTCGACATGGGCCAAAATCGTTTCGCTGAGTGCCGCGATTAGTTCCATCTTTTTTTTTTTTTTTTGTTAAAGTAGACTTATAATGTTTGGCTCGACTTCTGTTCTCGGGGTTTTCATGATCGTAAGTTCCCGCCAACTCGTTTGCATCGTTTACGTGTGCTTTGTGTCCACTACGAATTCTCTTGGATTTAAATGACGACTCTTCCCAATTATTCTCCTTCCACGAATCCAGTATTCACAGAAGGAAACCAACGATGTAATAGCTGGGACTAGTACCAGAATGTGATGACTTGAAAATACTCGTTCTTCGGTCGAAGTCTAGCTTCAATCGCTCGTCTTACGAAGTTTCGCTTCCTATCCGGATTCGAAGGACCATGTAAACAATTTTAATCCGGTACTCTTTACAGGCTAAGTGCCTTATGCGAAAACAACGTACAATTCTTGAACACAACGACACTAAAACTCAACGAAAACTTGGCGTACCGCCATAAGCTCGTTTCATCTCTATCTCCCTCATGGGAAAAATCTCTGACATGTGGCTTCTAATGTGCGACCGGAAAAACGAACCCGAAAAAAATTGGTTTTGGGTCTTTCGGATCGACCAAAAAAAAAAAAAAAGATTCGCTCTAGCGCGGTTTGTTTACGCAACTTTGTCATGGAATCGGCTTACGTGCAACCATCGGCACTTTTCGAGTCTTCTTCGGTCTTTCCGGCAGTTCACAGCAGCTTCCTGGTATCGGCCTTTACTTTGGTAAGGACTCAGTTCTGTAATTCTGTAATTTTATCTTGGTTTCACTTCATTTACATCATTTTAGAATATGTCAGATTTATTTTAGATCATTTTAGGTCATTTTAGATCATTTTAGATCATTTTAGAGTCATTTTAGATCATTCCTTGTTTTAGTAACTACGTTACCGGATGTGAATGAACATGTTCTGAAGAATTCAACTTGAGAGCAAGCTGAATTATAAAAGGTCAAATCCAAGCAAAACAAAAAAAGAGACTGGTCTCAGGTTATGAAGAGTTCCATTTGCAGAATTCTTCATATCATAACAAAGCCAAATCCAATGAATACGGGACGGTGTGTTTCGCTTTCTTTATCTCCTTGCAGCGGCGAAATTGAGTCCTTTCTTTTTAGCAGCTGTTCCTGGATAGACTTCCCACTCTTCCACGATTTCTTAACTCTATATCTACAAGTATCACACACTGCGCGTTTAATTTATCACTTGCATAATTTCCAAGCCGATACTTTTTCAAACACATTTAGGCAATTCACCAATTATATTTTGTTTTCTTCGCTCATCGGTAAAAGCAAATCCTCACAGTCTGCAGCAATCGACATCACTCAACACGCCAGGATTGATCATAAAAGACAGCAGAGAGAGAAATATCAACAGCTGTAAATAACGTTCTGGCTCTTGGTTTCTTTCGTGCAAAAGCAAGAAAGTGCGTACACTGAGCTGGCCCGTCGTTCCCACGCTTGATTTTTATAGTTACGTGGCCCGTACAACGGAGATTCACACACCGTGGAAAGCTTAAGACGTACATTATAGCTCAACAAAAAGCTAAGAAAATGTTTACTCGACTAGTTATATATGCAACACTGGAGAAATCGCGTATTAGCTTTGAAAATTTACGATGCCTTCGATAAGTCCCCAATGAAAACTTCTCAGTGAGTGTTTCTTTTGCTGTGGCCATGTTTAAGTATACGATTTCCTAGACTTCGCTGAATTTTTGTCTGAAACTCTCGTCGAGCTCGAGAGTATTCTCTCTGAACGGCCCACAAAACTGTGGCGATCGATGAGGTAAACAACTTCATGTAAGAAAGCACTAGAGTCGCCCATTTTTCTGGCCAATCAAAAACGGGGAATTCAAATGCTTCTGGAACTTGTTCGGTAAGAGTAATTGCCCAGGGGCTCTCCCGTTTTTACAGCAAACTTTCGCCCACGGAAATCCCTTCCACCCGACTAACTGCCCCTGGGTCACCGAGGATGTGAAATACCCTGACACCAATTCAAAATTATACATTACGTCCACAATCTGTTGATCTATTTACAAACATTTCCTTAATTTTATGGTAAACAGCTGGCTGTACAAAGAGGCAGTGAAATTGTAGTCTAATTATTTTATCATATATTTATAACCTGTTCTTTTAATCCACCATGACCTTGTAAAATATTTTAACCATTTTAAAGTAGCACTGATTTAATCAGTTCCTCTTACAATATCACCAAAATTATCCCGGGTGTTGGCGCGTTAACAATAACGACAATTTTCACAACTAATTAGCTGTATAACAATACAATACAATACAATATTTATTTCGCCATATACACAACATTTACAGATGGGAAGAAAAAATGAAGAAAAAAAATTGAAGAAAGAAAATAAATGGCGAGGAAACCTGAAAGAAACCACGAGGCTTATAACAAGTCAGGCTTCCTCACTTGACTAATCTTATATTAGAATTACAATATGGACTTATGGTAAATTAACTTTGACCGCGCACACGTACACATACACATATTAAGTAAGTTAGTTAGTTAAGAATTACAGCCTTACAGAAGTTAATACCTAGAAAGAAGAAATTCTTTAAGCTTTCTTTTAAAAGAAGCGGAGGAGGGAGAACTAGTTATGTCAGAAGTTAGCGAGTTATAAAAGTTTGGACCTTGAAAGTAAATTGAAAACTTCCTGGTGTTCGTTCTGCACAGTGGCAAGCGGAAGGACTGAGCATTCCTAGTATTATAATTATGGATTTGACTATTCAGTAAAAAAAAGTTATTGAATTTGGAAGGGAGTGTAGAGTTCTTGAATGAAAACATAAAAAAGCCTAATTGAAACGAATGGATATCATGAAATTTTAAGAGTTTAAGTTCCTTAAAGATAGGGCCAGTATGGGCAATGTATGTGGAATTGCTTACTATTCTTAACGCACGTTTCTGTAAGGTTACAACAAATAACATAGAAGGAAAACACCATGAGTAAACAACGTTTTAAATATCAGAGAAATAAACACAGTCTTAGTACCAGTCAAACACATGGGTAAATACTGAGATTCAAAGACATTCTGATGATAGAGTGTCATTCTTTCTGAAAAAAAGGATCACAACCTTTTTTAAACACACGAAGCTTGGTGAACACGACGAGTTGGTGTCTTTTGATGTTGTTTTTCCCTATTTACCTCAATTCCTGTGGACCTCGCCATTCAAGTTGCTACTGTTAGGCTTTCTAATGATGACACATTACTGTATCGATCCACCACAGGCTGAAGTTTCGGCCGAAATGTTGGGTTTTTAAAACATTTGATTTTGTATACGCTTACATATTTTTAACCAGAGAAACATTTTAAGTATCATGAATCCACCTGGTTAAAGATCCATTTTTAAAAGGTAGTAAACATTGGGGGAAATCTACCGGAATCATGTCATTTAGCGAGCAAAGAGAAGATGTTCACGTGCAACCTCTGGTTGTACGCTATCGTGGTTTCATTTTACCAGTAATTATAGAAATTAGAACATGCTTTTGCTGCCGATAACTTACAGGAAAGCTTAGAGGTCGCTGAAGAACAAGTTCCTGTCAGTGCAGTCAACATTATTTAGGAAATTAAGCAAACGAGGAAACTGCAAAGGTCGAGAAAATGTCATTGACGCAGGGCTGGATGGGGAAGTGGCCATGTTGAACGATATGATATAGTTAACACTCGGCTCTGAGCTTGTCGAGTTGCTAGCGAAGCGTACTTCTAAACAATGTTATCAAGTTTTTCATTGAAATTACACTTGCCGGTCAGTTCACATAGGTCAGAAATCACCACTCTCCTAATACTGTTTGTTGAAACGAGTCACGTCTTTCCTGAGTGCGGCCATTTCTTAGATTTTCCCCTGCGGACTTGAAGTCTCAAGCAGTTTAAGGCCTGGGTCAAGGGCTTTTAAGAGGAAAAACGGTTTATTCTAGATAACTTTAACAAATTCAATGGCACTGAACTAAAATTTGGAAGATAAAAAGATCTCATTATTCTGAAAATTTCTAAGCATAATAAGTAGTGCAATAGATCACGTGACATGTCACGTGATCATTTTTGTGAAAAAAGCAAAGATTTGACAGGTAGGCGACGGTTTTAAGAGATAAAATTAAACAAAAACGCGTTTCTAATAAAGATTAAATATCTCCATCGCTTCACGTTTGGAATGATCGTCCATTGTTTTCCAGAAAAAAATTATCAGGGCAAAGGTCATTTTTTAGTCCACAATTCAACCTTTGATCGTTAATTTCTCCAATTTAAAAACTTACGGACAGTCATTCCAAACGTAGAAAGTTAAATATTTAAAATCTGCTTCGGAAACACTAATTCAGTTATCTTTATAAGGAAAATTCGCCGCCATATCGCCGATTTACGAAATTCTCATTTTTTGGTCACGTGATGTGTCACGTGATCAAAATTATACGTTAAGGCAAAAGAAAACATCAAGTTTAATATTCAGGGAAAATTTCATCCTGTTCTAGGCAGACAAACCGAAGATATAGGGGATCATTCCTAATTTCTGAACACCCTTCAAACCCAGGCCTTAAACTGCTTGAGGTTACAGGCTGAAGCTTTGCAAATCAGCCCTCTTTAGTAACATCATGTGCGGCGCCAACAAAAGTTTTAAACTGAAAGATATCATAGCCGGCATATAGACTAAAAATTAATTTATCGCTTCTTGGGATCGACTACGGCAGGTTTTCGAACTAGTTTATCAACGTTTAATATTGCAACATGAAGGTATTATGAACGCACAAATCATGAACATCAGGTTGAAATCGCTTTGCTGTGTTTTTCTCGATAAGAGAAAATTATATATATATATATATCGTATCAATTGCTAAGTATATTGCACAACCATCTCCTTAAAAATATCTTTTGTTCAAAGCAATTCAAGATTCGGAACAAGGATTTAAAAATGGTGTCAGTACAAAGGAGACATGAAGCCTAAACTCTAAATTAAGACCACTTTAACTGTTTTGTAAAGGGCAGCTTCTTTGCTCTTGCACCAGTAAAACGCACGGGTAAATCTTCTGATTAAATTACATGCTAATGGAGAATTTATATTGAAACATCGTAGCTTTGTTTTGCACGCGTTAGCCCACACATTTCCGTTAATATTTCTGAGCCCAACAAATTCAAATCACAGTTACAATGCTGTAAAAAAAAATCATTTTGGCAGAAAAACACGACAAACGGATTAAGCAACAAAGAGTTTAGTAAAAATTTTGTTTTGTAATAGAACACCGTGGGTAATTTCAACATTGGAGGATTCATGAATGGGAAATGTTTTGTATCAAGCAAGACCACAATCACAAAAAGCAGTTGTTAATCAAGTTAATGTTGATTAAGTTAGACTTCACTAACATCTTCCAAACACGGCACAAATAAAGGAAATCCCATTTGTTCTCCATCTCTGCTAATCGTCCTGCACTGCCCCGCCCTGCCGTGGCTCTCTCCGCCCTACACTGCGGGTGCACTACGCCTGAAAGAATCTTTGCTCAGAAGGAAACAATTTGAAAATATAGTGTACGAATTTCCTTGCCTTAAAAATTTACTCAAAGCAGGCAAACCTCCTCAAGTTTTTGTGGACGAGGCATCGTTCGTGTCCGCCGCTTCCTTCCTTTAAATTATACATCTTCGAAGAAGTTGAAATGTCTACTCTAAATGACTTCAGTTTAAAGGAATTTTGTTTTGTCTTGCGTCCGTAAAATGACCTAGCTAAAGTAGACATGGAATGTCGTAATTCAAAACTGCCATTGTGAGATCAGTTCCACACGAACCCATGTGTTTAACTTCTGAGGGAAGAATTTTAAATTAAGGTGATATTTCTCTGAAGAAGAATGCACCCAGTTTTATCATATCAACGTGCATCAACGTTTGGACAACATCTTATTAGAGGTTAGTAAATATCTCCTTTTAATAAGTCATTGTTTATGATTAGCAACATGGTGCCTCGGTCAATTTGTTCATATATGAACAAACTTCGTAAGCAAAATCCGTACGTTAATTAATTTGAGATAGTTAATTCGTGAAACTATCCACGAAATTTGTTGCTGTATATGTGTCAGACGTTTGTTGAATTGGGGATGCTTGTGACCAAGAGCGTTCCTTGGACCAATAACTTTGACAAAAACTAGTTTGTGGTACCACTCAGTACTTTTTACGACTCTTGCGAGCATTCACCTAAAATCTTTCCAAAGACAAATGTAGACATGATGTATTAGTTTAGCTGTTGTATTTATCTTTGTTTATTCAAAGGAGTTCAAACTGTTGGAGGTATTCTGATTCTTCTGAAATGACAACTTATTTTCCATTTAATGGAACTTAAACATCTCAAAGTTTGTCCTCCGCTGTAACTGATTTAGTATGTTTTCATGAACGACATTGTGACAACAAGAACCAAACCCTTCGCTTCTTTCTTGCATAATGATCTTCATTGCCAGCTTAAGAGAATCATTTTCTTTTTGCAAGGACAAAACTTGCTCTCATAGGAAATACACTTTTCCTCCAACACCTCAATTTCATTATCTTTTTTAGATAATGTCGATAGCACCTTCTCATACCTCTCTTCGTAACCGGGGAGCTCGGCGCTGAAAGCGTTTTCTTGTAATTGACATTTCGTCAACAGAAGGCTTGTATTTGCTTCAACATTTTTCTGAAGGATTAGTAAATCCAGCATTAAGCCCTCAGTATCGGCACTGATCTCAGAGTTCGATCGCTCTTGAATGCTGTTCTCAAGTCCCGCGTCGGCGGTCGAAGCTAGTCGATTACTGCAAATGCCATTGGCTTCTTGCGAAGGCGGAATTTCTTGCTCGGTTGTTGGAGCATCCGAGACAGGCGTATCAGCTTCCGTTCTCAGTTTATTTTGGATAAACTTGACCAACTTGTCCTTTAAGGTAGGACCAGCTCGACCTTGCAAACACAGAGTTTGCTGTTTCTTATTATAACAATTAATGACAAATTATTGTTAGAACTTTTGAATTGCTTTACGTTTCCTCCGGGCGACGACCACTTTCCTTGTAGTTTCAAGCCATTTTCCACAAAATTATTTAACGATTCAAGGTTATTCGTCCACGTTAATCGTTCTTCGTTTAGCGTAGGGGATTATAATTCACACCATTCAGGGTTAAGCGGGTAAGACCCGGTATCTTTCGTCAGAACGAGACCATCATCGGAGCCGGAAAGTTCACGTTCGTCCGCCATGATGATGCACACTTATCTGAACAAGATTAACGAGTACAGAGCGTCCCAAAAATAGCATGGTTGAAGGGACGCTGATCCCAAAACAAAATCATGAAGACGACCAGTTGGTGTCTTTTGATGTTTTTTTCCCTATTTACCTCAATTTCTGTGGACCTCGCCATTCAAGTTGTTACTGTTGGGATTTCTTTAATGATGACATATTACTGCATCGATCCACTACAGGCTGAAGTTTCGGCCGAAACGTTGGGTTTTTAAAACATATCACTTTGTATACGCTTAATTTTTTTTTAACCAGAGAAACGTTTTAACTATCATGAATCCACCTGGTAAAAGATCCATTTTTAAAAGGTAGTAAACATCGGGGAAATCTACCGGAATCATGCCATTTAGCGAGCGAAGAGAAGATGTTCACAACCCTTGGTTGCACGCTATCGTGGTTTTATTTTACCAGTAATTATAGAAATTAGAACATGCTTTTGCTGTCGATAACTTACAGGAAAGCTTAGAGGTCGTTGAAGAATGGGAACCTGTCAGTGCAGTTAACATTATTTAGAAAATTAAGCAAACGAGGAAACTGCAAAGGTCGAGAACATATCATTGATGCAGGGCTGGATGGGGAAGTGGCCATGTTGAACGATATGATATAGTTAAAACTCGACTCTGAGCTTGTCGAGTTGCTGGCGAAGTGTACTTCTAAACAATGTTATCAAGTTTTTCATTAAAATTACACTTGCCTGTCATGCAGTTCACAGAGGTCAGAAATCACCACTCTTCCGATACTGTTTGTTGAAACGAGTCACGTCTATCCTGAGTGCGGTCATTTCTTAGATTTTCCCCTGCGAACTTGAAGCTACAGGCTGAAGCCTTTGCAGATGCCCACTTTAGTAACATCATATGCGGCTCCAACAAAAGTTTTAAATGAAAGATATCATAGCCGGCATATAGAATATAAAATATTTTATCGCTTCTTGGAATCGACTACGGCGGGTTTTCGCACTAGTTTATCAACGTTTACTATTGCAACATGAAGGGATTATGAACGCACAAATAACATCAGGTTGAAATCGCTTTTCTGTGTTTTTCTCGATAAGATAAAATTACATATAGGAGTAAACATGTTAAGTTTGTTTACGTCCATTCTGCGACCGAATTGGTTGAAACTCAGCAGGTATATATGTTCTTGAAAACTTTCTTCAAAAAATAGCTTGGGATTTCTTGAATTTCGCTACCGTTTAGAAGTTATGGCCTCTTTTGTAAAAGGCTAGGTAAGCCTTTGGAATACTGCACTTTATAATTAGCATGGTGTAAAATTTAAAACTGAACGAAGCGTCATCTGCGAAACTACAGATACCGTTTTTCAAGGAAATGCGTGCGGAAACATTTCAGATGTCAATGCGACGTCACTTCCGCGGAAACTAAGCTGATTAAGGCGAAGCAGTGGTTGTCATGAAAAAAAAAAATACCGCAATTGTGATAACAAAAATTAAATCAAAAGTAAAGTGACTATTTCGCGAGGTTGCCTTTTATAGGGGCTCCTGTCAAATCCGCAGGGCAGCCAGTACATGATTTATTTCACTTAAAAGAAAAGCTCGGATTTTTTCCGAGTTTCTCATGATGCAATACAAAACGTATCATGATGTTATCCTCCTTTTAAATAACTTGCATCACACTGACTTACGAGCATAAGACGATAGTACACACAGTTTAAAAGTTAAAAAAGGCAATTAATTCGTATTTTTATATTCAAATAGGAAAAGTTTAAATTTATAACACAATACTATCGCTTTAAAAGGGTTCAATTCAAATTCTAAGAGGTGTAGCTTTGAAGGCATGTCTCTCATATATATATCGTATCAATTTCTAAGCATATTGCACAACCATCTCCTTAAAAATACCTTTTGTTCAAAGCAATTCAAGATTCGGAACAAGGATTTCAAAATGGTGTCAGTACAAAGGAGACATGAAGCCTAAACTCTAAATTAAGACCACTTTAACTGTTTTGTAAAGGACAGCTTCTTTGCTCTTGCACCAGTAAAACGCACGGGTAAATATTCTGATTAAATTACGTGCTAATGGAGAATTTATATTGAAACATCGTAGCTTTGTTTTGCACGCGTTAGCCCACACATTTCCGTTAATATTTCTAAGCCCAAGAAATTCAAATCACAGTTACAATGCTGTAAAAAATATCATTTTATCAGAAAAACACGACAAACGGATTAAGCAACAAAGAGTTTAGTAAAAATTTTGTTTTGTGATAGAACACCGTGGGTAATTTCAACATGTTTTGTATCAAGCAAAACCACAATCACAAAAAGCAGTTGTTAATCAGGTTAATGTTGACCAAGTTAGACTTCACTAACATCTTCCAAACACGGGGCAAATAAAGGAAATCCCATTTGTTCTCCATCTCTGCTAATCGTCCCGCCCTGCCCCGCCCGCCGTGGCTCTCTCCGCCCTACGCTGCGGGTGCACTACGCCTGAAAGAATCTTTGCTCAGAAGGAAACAATTTGAAAATATAGTGTACGAATTTCCATGCCTTAAAAATTTACTCAAAGCAGGCAAACCTCCTCAAGTTTTTATGGACAAGGCATCGGTCGCGTCCGCCGCTTCCTTTCTTAAAAATATACATCTTCGAAGAAGTTGAAATGTCTACTCTAAATGACTTCAGTTTAAAGGAATTTTGTTTTGTCTTGCATCCGTAAAAATGACCAAGCTAAAGAAGACATGGAATGTCGTAATTTAAAACTGCCATTGTGAGATCAGTTCCACACGAACCCACGTGTTTAACTTCTGAGGGAAGAATTTTAAATTAAGGTGATATTTCTCTGAAGAAGAATGCACCTTTTATCACATCAACGTGCATCAGCGTTTGGACAACATCTTACTAGAGGTCAGTAAATATCTCCTTTTGATAAGTCATTGTTTCTGATAAGCAACATGTTGCCCCGGTCAATTTGGTAGATATATATATGAACAACCTTCGTAAGCAAAATCCTTACGTTACTTAATTTGAGATAGTTAATTCGTGAAACTATTCACCAAATTCGTTGCTGTAAATGTTGAATTGGGAATGCTTGTGACCAAGATCGTTCCTTGGTGCACTCAATAACCTTGACAAAAACTAGTTTGTGGTACCACCCAATACTTTTTACGATTCTTGCACGCCATTGACGAGCATTCACATAAAATCTTTCCAAAGACAAATGTAGACATGATGTATTAGTTTAGCTGTTGTATTTATCTTTGTTTATTCAAAAGGAGTTCAAACTGTAGGAGGTATTCTGATTCTTCTGAAATGACAACTAATTTACCATTTAATGGAACTTAAACATCTCAAAGTTTGTCCTCCGCTGTAAATGATTTAGTATGTTTTGATGAACGACATTGTTACAACAAGAACCAACCCCTTCGCTCGCTCAACATTGCTTTAAATTTCTACGTTTCCTGCGACGATATTTCAAACCAAAAGTGCATCCGAAACACATTAACGAAAACCACAGTTCAGGCAATATTGATCAGAAGCTAGTAGAAAGGCCTTTTTTCTAAATGGATTGCTTTCAATTGAGTACATGAGAATTGTTTCGCAAGAAAGAGTTGGAACATCGATGTTTCAAAACCACTGATAACTTTAGTGGAGGTATATTAAGCCAGTTCAATAAACCCCTACCCTTTTACAGGGAAAAACATGTGATTTCAGACCTGACCCTGAGAATTTTCACTTATGTCATTTTAATATTATAGCACAGACTTACAGACAAGAAATCTCCAGTTTTAGACAAACACCATCAAAATAATGTCACTGCTTTTATTTTCTAAATGTGATCATTTGCGACAGATACGTTCGTAAAATGCATCAAATTTTTGGCTTAAAAAAAAGGAAATATTTTCAACAATGATAATTATAAAAAAAATCTGAGGTAGACTCGGCTGGCTTACTCACGAGAAATGTCATTTCATGCAGGTACCTGTAAAAAATATAAAAGAAAGGGATGACAAGATTTATGTCACTGTTTGGCCGCGTGCAAACTACTCAAGTATCAGTGCTAAATTGGTGTACATTTGTAAAGAAAAGAAAAACTTGAATTTAAACACGCTTTATGGAATACAAAAAACCAGAACTCAGCAAAAATACCACGAGGCGCTGCAATCCTTTTTGTTCAGTTCATGTAAGGAAAATGACAACCAATAATTAGAGCTAAATCTGTTTTTTTTTTCTTGCCTTTTGTTTGGAGTTCTACTGCAGTAAGTTGCTTACAATTTTAACCAACCTAATTTTTAACTGGATAAGGGGGTTAGTTTCTAAACAAAATGTAGTGCTGCGTCGTTGAGAAGTCAAAACGATTGTCTGGCCCTCTTTGATGAGGCAATTTGGCCACTGCGATCGAGTCTCTTTACGGTGGCATGGTCAAATTACCTTATTAACTCTTTCAATAAAGCCAAAAAAAATTTTATCAGTTAACGTTAACAGCAATCTTTTTCCCCCTTAAAATCACTGATTCTCGATTATACATTAATGTCTGCAAATTGAAGAAGTTAGAGCTATAAATGTTTGCAACGTTCATAAGATTTTTCTGTGTCCTTAACTAAATCTTTAACAAAGTCAGCCGCCGAAAGATCACCTCGCCCCTAAACAATTCCTAACGAATTTGCTGGTCGTAGTGGCAATGGCAGTTGTAAAATCAATTCAGTTTGCTGAATTTAAAAAGTATTAGATCTCGTTTTTCCAGTATAAATCAGTTAAAATTTTAATATGTACTGCAAAATAAAGCTTAGACATTTGAGGATTAAGCCAGTTCTTCAGCTTCTCGTGCATGGAGAAACCTTTAGTGCTGGTTGATATTTAATTTTGTAGCATGTCGATATGTTTAATGTTGGAAAAGCTTTCAAAGGTTACTGAGAATTTTCAAGTCGTTGAAATAAAAAAAAAAAAATAAAAAAAAAAAAAAAAAAACAACCAACCAACCAACCAACCAACCAACCAAAAAAACACACTCTCTTGTCTGGCTGTTTTAGATGCGAGTGATTTCCAGCGGTTTCAGAAGGCGTAATTTTCAAACTGTCATTGGGTGCACGCACGTCCTTAAACCCATCAACTAGGTACAGGCTAATTTACAAGAGAGAAGAGAAAATGAGTAAGCCGACGAAAGAGGCCGGACTTATAAACATCTGAGGCAGTGCTACATTTGTTTTGAATCAGAAAGATTTTCACTCCGCGCCATACCAACAAATTGAAACTTGTAAATGGGCCTTTTGGACTAATTGGTCACATGTTACAAAACCCACCATACTGGATGGCAAAAGAAAGTAGTAGATTCGAACACAAAGGAATTCCAACCTGTCAAGCTAGCTGGATGCTCAGTTACCACAAGATCAGTAATATACCAGAATTTTTAAAAGCAGTCAACAAATGGGAAAGTTTTATAGCAACATTTTTTTATTTTCGACTACATATTGGAGAGACAGAAAAAGGATCTGACTTTTTTTTTTTTTTTAGATATATAGATCTTTTAAACCACCTTTCAAAAATTCCTTTACATTTTTATTTTTTTTAAAATTTCTGTCCAGGGTTACAGGCCTATCACTTTAAAACTGCCATCACGCCTAACCCTTCTAGAATAAAGTCCACTGTTCCGTTTATATCAAGTCCAAAAAAAAAAAAACAACAACAACAACAACAAGGCGCGCGTGAATAAAGGGAACCCCAAAACAAGAGAACAATCTTGGCCAAATTATTAATATTTCCTATCTTTGCCTTCACAGTCATTGGAATAAAAGTCGCAGGAAAACCATGTATTTCTCTGCAATCTTCATCATTCTTGGTGTTGCTGTGATAACGCAAGCCACTCAGGATCCCCCAAAAGGAATTCATTTTGTGGGTATCGGCTATAACCTTCTGAAAGCCAACCCCGAGGGCGGTGGTTTGTCCAGAGGTGGCGTAGACCCTGGATTGCTTATCACAAGGAAAATCTTCAAATTGACCTATGAGAAAAACAAAAAATCAACTAATTTAGAGTACCTAGTTCCAGACCAAGTGTCATTTGCGCCTCGTAGTTCAAGCAACTGCCAAGAACGCACAAAGAATGGAGTGGTGACTGGCACCAAGAGCTATCAAGATGAACTTAAGGTTGATGTTGAGGCCTCTGGTAAGAGCAAATAGGAAATTTCATGTCCATTTAAGAAATTTGTCCTTAGTTCGACACGGTCGTGCATATTGGACAAAAAATCTGAAAGTTATATGAATTGTCAAACTGGGCTTAAACAATTTGAAGGCGATGTGATATAATGGTGACGTAGGTTGAATAGTTACGTTAGTAATATGTTCTGAGTACCTACAGTACACACGATGAAAGGAACAAATTGCTTGAAGAACTTAACTTTCTAGCGCCAACTAAAGTCGTAATGGCATAAAACACTCTGAAGTAAACTATATTTAGACCAGGTTTTTTTTTTCGTCTGAAGCCTGTTTGTAGGGGGGGGGGGGGGGAGGGTAAAGTGGAATCCATCCCCTCTCCATAACTAGGCGACTATTAAATTTATGGCAATGAAACCTCGGGTTATAAATAGTACGTTCAAAACTGTTTCCATTGAGGTCCGTAACGAGAAGTAGTGAGTTCACATTGCGTGGTAATTATGTCATATAAATTGCCAAAAGACAGCCATCTTGGATCCGCCATCTTCGATTTCTGGGTTTCACAAAATCTTCGGGAAAACGCCAAAATTAACCAAAAAGTAACCAAACAACTAAAACACTAGAACTCTTTTTTTGCTGTTCCTTCTTTAAAAATGGGATTTGCTATAAAAAAAAAAAAAAAAGAAACAGTCTATCCAAAATTGGTTGTCATGTTCACCTAAACTCAATCGACATTAAGGGGCCACATAACATTGTTACAAGATATATTTCTGAAAAAGGCTTCAAGTTTCACGCTATTTGCGGAAATATTGAATTGCAAATCCCGCGGGCAGAGTACCCACCCCCTCTCCCCGTCAATATAAGGATGAAAAAAACACAATGAAATCAACTGTGGGCCCTTTTAAGAGTTCTTGATAACGTAATGGTTACTAGAGCGTTCACACTCTATCTACACGAGGGCATTTTATGTATTATTGAGACTAACCATATACAATTTTCTAAATTTTTATTTTTAAATACAGACCGTGTGCACTCTACGCCGTCTAATGCTCCTACAGAGTTAAAATTGTTGAGTTTGAGACAGATGTTCTTATAACGAATACAATTTATTTCTCCTTGTGTCAAGGCGGCTACGATGCAGAACTGTGGAATGTGGCTTTCTCTCTCAGTTCAGGTAAGAAATATCTCTTACTAACCGAGAAAACGAGGCTAGTAAGATATTTATTATATATCTGTTAATAATATATCTATTAAAGTTAATCGGGCGAGCGGGAAAGGAAAGCTGATGCAGTCCGTACAGTGAAATACGGCCTGCCAAATTGACCAATCACGCCGCGCGTACGAAGGTGACATCTACCTTTTGTCACATTCAGCGAAGCCGACAAAACATTAAATTTCAATAACGTCATTACAACTGACTAATAAGGTGTTTTTCTTTAAAATAGCCTTGTAGTTTGACCACCTGTCAAGTTTGAACAAAACTATCCTTGGAAGAGATCCATGTATGGGGATGTGTTCTATTATCTCATCCTCTCTTAGTCGAAACAGATTGGTCTAGATTTATATTGTTCATTTTTCTTTATTTCTTGGTACATATCGTAGGCTATAAATCAGTCGAAAACCAGACCAAGGGATCTGAGAAGGTGTTTTATGATTTCAAGAAGGTTTGTAACCGTGGTGAGGTCCGCTACCTAATGGACTCAGCTCGTCAAGAGATGCCAGGTTTCACAGTGACCGATGATTTTGCAGCGGCCGTGTGCAGTTTACCAGGGGAATATGATCAGGACAAATACCTTTATTTCATCGAAAAGTGGGGAACGGTTAGTGTGCTATTTTTAAATCTCACTTAGTTTTTATTGTAATGAAATTAGGATTTTTTTTATTTGGAAATAACACGGAAATTTCATGCTTTTTGGGAGGTAAAAATGTAAAAAACTCTCTTCAACTTTTTCTGAATTCAAGTTCAGTCGTAAATTGATTGCTTCCACGATTCTAGATAAACTCGCTGCTTTTTTTGTATATAAAAAAACGGTGATGCCTAATTATCAAGAAGACGTTTTCACGTTCCAAAATTTAAAAGTTGACCAAAAACTTTAGCGTCTTTTGAAGTAACTTGCCACAAGGTTACTTCACAATCGGAATCAAATAGTACATAGCCATGGCCAACTTGCGGGCGTCGGTTTAGAGCGACCATTGATGCGAAGAAATACTAGGTCAAGGACGCTCAGGTTTAAAACATGGAGGCAAGTCAAGTTGAATGGTTGACAGGTATAAACTTTCCACCTCCCTTTTTGTAAGAAGGACCTTTCGAATAGCGAAGCTAGGTACTTACAGTGAACCTATATGACGTGTGACCAGTATTTCCGAGAAAGAAAGAAACATTCGAATAGGCCATTTTACAGTTGTGTGCTTGACGTTGTTTGGTTACAAACCTCACTGCTTTTCATACGTAGATCATTCTCTTCTTATGCTAACTAGTTTGCATTTAAATATGAATTACATATGCATTTACATAAAACAGTGAGGTTTCTATCAAAACAAGGTCACCCCCAGCCTCGCTTCCAATCCTAGGCCAGGTCACTAAACACACAACTGTAAAATGGCCTATTCCTCTTTGTGATGTCCGCCATTTGCATGAATGTAATCTTGAACATTTTCCGCATTCTCTACTCCAGAGTTCTTTCCTTTAAGTAGTAAAAGCCGAGCGGCTCTAGTGTCGAGAATGATTTTTCCTGAAATCTTTTTGTAAAAGACGTATGCGCATCAAATAATTGAAAAAAGAAAATTCAAAATATGGAGGAACATTTGTGCTTAAGGCTGTAATGAAAAGAAAAATTTATAGCTTTATACGTTCGACATCCTTTTTATAATGTCCGGCATTTGAATGGAATCTTGAACCTTTTCCCGATGATCTTTCCAAAACAATACGCATGCGCATTAACTGAAAAAATATTCGGGAAACATTTGTGCTTAATACTGTAATAAAAAGAAAAAATCATAGCTTTATACATTCGAATTCCTCTTTTTAATGATTGGCATTTGAATGGAATTTTGAACATTTTCCCGGAAATCTTTCTGACAAAAGACGCATGCGCATTAACTGAAAAAAAATTAATGAAAAATATTCGGGAAACATTTGTGCTTAATGCTGTAATGAAAAGAAAAATTCACAGCTTTATACCGTCAAGAAACTAGGGAAATTTTTACGGAAACTCGGAAATCTCGCTGGCGATGTTCAGATTGGCAAAACAGCGTTCAAATTTCAAAAATACCGGTCACGCGTAAAAAAGGTTGACTGTAAATGGAAAAAGTCAAACATTCATTCCATACGACCCGTTGGAGTATATGGTGTGAATTTGCAGAATATGTGAATATATGGTAATTTTTTAATTACAAACAACAAACTGATTGGCTACTTTTAGATAGTATGATGTAGTTTAGGTCATGACTGAAAATAGTTCTGCCCAAGCACAATTAGGGGCTGAGTTTTAGAGAGCAGACCCTGAAGGAGACTAATTTGAAAATACTCAGGCTATTCGGGAATTGAATGGGACAGGCAGTGGTGTTGGTATGCAGAGGGGTGAATAAAAAACCGCAGGACTCAAACAGATTAGGCTAAATTAAAAAAATGATTGGACACACACAGTTGGTGGACAGACTCATAGCTGCCAGTCGAATACTTTATACAGTCTCTTTCATCAGATTTTAAAGTAATTACGTGTTACCAAGGGTGTGAGTATTAAAGGGACGAGTCAATTGTTACACTCTGACTCTAACTTAGGTATGATTTTCTGTACTTATGTGTACTTGAGATGGCAGACCATCAAAACTTGTTTGAGTTCCTGGGGAAAATATTACGATCCCTTCATGCCTTATTTCTTTTAACCCTATAGTGTATATCTTCATGGGAAAAGCTAAAATTCGTGTTTCATAATATTATAAATCACATGCAAAAGTATCAGTAACTATCTCATGCAAAAATGAAATAAAAAAGAATTGAAAATATCTCTTAATGAATACTAATGAACGTGCCAAGGTTAAGAGCAAAGAATTGACAGGCTCGAGACACAAAGAGCTACAATGACTTAAACTAAGAAAATAAAAATATATAGAGCTTCTTCAAAGCTTACCACTCCCGGAAAGTCACCATCTTTTATTATTTTTTTGTGAGGGGAGGGGAGAGGAGGGGAGACTTTCAAACCAGTCTCACTCCCCATCAAACGTCGCCCAAAAGTTGAGTGGTATTCCTCTGCTAAATAACCCATCTTCTCAACCAATGAGATAGCGAATCAAAATCGATCGTGAATGGACCTTTTGCACTAACTGGTCACGTGGTAAAAACCCATGCTGGATGGAAAAAAAGCGTGGCATCCTCCACTGGGACATTGAGAACAAGGGAAAGGCAAGCTTGACAGGTTCGAATTCCTTTGTGTTCGAATCTACCACATTCCTTTGTCTTTCAGAATGGCGGTTTTTGTACCATGTGACCAGTTAGTGCAGAAGGCTCACTGCTCATATACGTTTTCCCGCGCTTCGCAGCGGTTACTTGCATCCGTATTAAGTTCTGATTGTTTCATTATGTTAATAGCGTTTCTTGATTCCTTTCAGAATGTTGTTGTGCAAGTGACTCTGGGGCAGAAGAACATAACGCGCTTTGAAAGTACTCGTTCTACATTTTACAAATATGCCATGGAAGATGTAAGGACTGTCAATATATTTTCTGTTTCCATCGACACGTGAATGTTTTCCCCACAATATTTTTGGTTTATTTATTCAGTCTTTGGTTACAAGACAACAATAGTGTCACCTCGTTAACGTTTCTACATGAAGATCTTGTAAGGCAAAACTGTCCAAAAAGACCCTTTAACCCCTTCCCTATCAGGGTCTTTACCCTCAATTTTTATGAGCTTCGTAATTTGTCTTAGAACATCACTTTACATGCAGATAAAATTCTATGCAGCGTGATCTAATTAACAATTAGATTACGAGCTCGAGATTTCTATCGCGTGATAGCTGATGAGGGCGCAGCCCGAATCAGCTATCATGCATAGAAATCGAGAGCGAATAATCTAATTGTTTTAGTATAAATCTTCTAGTCGGTCAAAATTAAACAAGTAAATTATCTATTTCCTCATCTCAGACACTTCGAAAACGCGACGAAGCGGCCGCCATTTTGTTAAAAACTGCTACTCACTATCTATCACAGAATAGATAGCGAGTAGCGTAGCCAATCAGAGAACGGCAGTCGTGATAGAACACTGGTAGATTTATACTAACTATAATTATTAGTAACTGTGATTTGCTCATTCTTTTCTTCTTTCACTTGACGACCCTAGACCATGTTCCCTGACTGTAGTTGGGGTCTCGATCGAAGCATGTTCACCATCCTCACCTCAATAACCTTTGTTAACAAAATCAAAAATGTCTCCTTTGAGGTCCGCAGCACGAAGTAATTAGGCCATGATTGCCAAATGGCGGCCATCTTGGATCCGCCATCTTGGATTTCTGGATTTTCCCTGCAGAACTTCAGGAATACACTGAAATTGAACGAAAAGTAACCAAATTAAATAAAGTAACACTAATATGAGCTAAAAACATAAAAAAAACGTTATGGGAAGGAAAGGAAAGTGATTTTTCTCTACTATAATAAGGGATTTACTATTTTCTAAAAAAAGCTGCCGCCAAAGATTGGTTGCCATGGTAACACCAAAGTTAATCTAAACTAACCAACCACATCAAAACTTTCCAGTTAAACTTCTCAATAAGTCCTGAATATTTAGAACGTTTGCTCAAATATTAAAAATGTTATTCAGGTTCAAAGTCGATACCGGCAGAATCCGCCTTTCCCCACCCCCACCCCCTCCCCAATCAATCTAAATAGTAAAAAGAAAATGTTGTTTATTTTCTCATGGCTCTAAAAACGTTTGAGATACAACTACATTTTTAAGACCCCATGTTCACAAAAAATGCCAAAAACTGTAAAATCGGAAGATGGAATCAGCATTCTCTTTCTTGCCTCAAAAAAGGAATATATGTTGCTGAAAACTGGTAAGGATTTTTGTTACACGCTGAATTCTGTAAGGTCCTGTAATACTAAGAATTTTTGGAAAATTATGATACAAATGGGCCATATTTCTGACAAATATGAGGTAATGTAATCCCAATCCTACATGCAACTTAAAATTATACCTCTTCTAATGCTAGTTGCGTTCGCCTAATGTCCCTGGTTGCTTTTCTTCTTTCAAAATTGCTTTGGGTCACAAGAGTCTTTCAGATGTGAGAGAGAAAGTCTGGCCGCGATCTTACGCTACTTGTACGTCAGCTAAGACAAATGCAAAACCATAACAGTTTCAAAGTACATTTAACCAGCGTTTTGTGCAGCGAGTTGTATGGGCATAATTGCCATGAAACTTTTAGATATGGAACTAAAGAGACTGGAGGCTTATTTTAGTGAGTCAAGAAAAAAAATTGTCGCCAGATTTCAAAATTAAAAATAATAGAAAATGAGATTCTCAGAGAAAGCTGATTCCTCAAACAACTTTAATTACTATAACAAAATAAATAACATCTTCTAAAGACCAAGCATTTCTCATTAAGGTTGCTTAAACTTATAGAAATCGGTTAAACCTTTCCTGACCACTTAATATTTTTGTTTTGACAACAAAAACTAAAACTACCCTTAATTAGCTTACTCTAAGAGCAGCAATATGTGCTTCGTTTACCATTCGGTCAACCAACCTAGCCAAGCTGTCAAATTGTTAAACGAATGCTATCGTGAGATTTTAACGAAGCTTCTTTGGTGCTCAGCAATCTCATTCATTTAAAAGTATCCAAAAATAAATAGTCCACGTTGATTGCTTTGTGAATTCACACTTGCTCGTATTTATTCTGCAGATTGGAAACTCGGTGGAGGTGTCTGGAGGTTATGGAGGATACAGTGCGTCTTTGAAGGTTGATGTAAACACTATTAAGGATTCAATAAACGAGAGGAGCGAATTTATGTCCGACAAGACGATTCTTACGGCTGGAGGATCCGACTTGCCCGAGCCCATAAGAGTTCGACTGATACCAATGTACAAAGCCGTCCATTATGACTTTTTCAAACACCTCAAAAATTCTCGCTTGTCGGGATGCGATTCCGCTCAGTCCATGGCGCAAAAGAGTGAGAATCTTGAGAGAATATTGGAGGAATACCCTAAGTTAAAAGGAGCTATACTACCTGAAGGTAAAATCTCTTCCAAACTAAAGGTCTTTTTCACTTCACGAAAAAATGGCATTTACCTCTAACCCGCTTGCGGTAGTGCCAAAGGCCGGGGGATAGTCGTCTTTGCCAAACCTTTGACATAGTTAAAAGCGCCTTAGACGTTGGTTCAAGGTAATGCGTTTATGATTGTCATCAAAGGTAGGGCAAAGATGCTATCAAATATCAATGCTTTTGACTCGTACAAAGTTACCTTAATTATTATTTAAGGTGTCACACGTTTGATGTGTGCCACTAAAGAGAGCTACTAACACCCTTGATCGTGGTACAATTTTCAGATCCTGACTTGAGAATACCTCTCACATGGCCCAAGGGTACTTATGGCCTGCCAATGCCAAAGTCAGGATGTCCCAAAGGAACCAACTTTCTTTGGCGCAAGGGGACCCGTTATCAGGACACTGAAGATTATCGCTCAGACAACAAATGGTTGGTCAATCATTATTTGGCTGGCCGTGCTAAAAAAGATGACATGGAGCAAAAGTTTTGCATGAAGACACAGTCCGATGGTATTCTGAATTGGCCAAAGGGGAAATACTGCATCCTTAAGAAAGGACGTTGCCCTAAAGGTTGGTAACAAACAGAATTTAGTGTAGACACGATAATGTCTACAACAACTTTGACCTCTCACGTTTAAAGATTTCTTTACTTTTTCAAGGTTAATCCCTCTATGTTATGAACCCTATCTAGACCGTACTTCTCTTCGTCTTCTACGGAGAAGAATATCATTTGTGCGACAAAACATAATTCCTTTGACGTCTACAACGGTAAAACCAAAGTAGGAACACTAAAACAGCTAAAACTATAAAAGCTTAACCGTAAAAAAAAATGTTTACTAAAAAGATTAAATTTAGAAATACAGTTGAGTTTGAAAATAAGCGAAAAAACGGAACGACGGTTCGGTGTCATCTTGGCACCATTATCAAGTAAAGAATGCAACAGATAATTTATACATAAAGTAAAGGAGTGAAATAGAATAAATTAAATTAAGACTAAAAGTAACTGTCCGGTGTTCATTCAAAGAGGTGTTATAAAATGAGAGTTATGTCCGTTAGACAAATAGTTTCGTGCGAATGGAGTCTGACTGGGTGTTTAGACTCGGTTTCTCCTTGCGGATCAAAAGCATTTAAAAGACTAAGCAATCAAGCTTTCCCTGACATTTCTTTAGGATGGTGAATTTGCTTGTCAGGTCGCCAATTATGTCAACTTGGTGATTATTCTTTAGGTGTTTCCCGATGGCGGAGAACCGATGTTCATCAAAGTGCTGATGAAGGTGACGGCTGGTATAGCCGACGTAATCTGCATCACACAGATCACATACAGAGTGATACACAACACACTGTTGATTGATCACGGGTAGCTTAGGCTCCTGCACTTTAAGATCGTCACCAAGTTTACATAATTACAGCCTGCGAAAACTGGTTGTAGAATGTGGTCAATTTTGTTGCTTAAGTCAGAGAGATGTTTCTTTACTATGTCAGCTGACCTCTGGTTTTTTAATTGGTAAGACTATCCAATGGATGTTTTCAGTTTGAGGCGTCGATAGTGTGTCTCGCGACATCACAGAAGTAACGAAGTGGGCGATGGTAGAGTTGATAAGAGAATCTGGGTACTTGAGTTTAGAGAACATCAGTTTGAGGCGTTCACATTCTGTTGTGAATAGATCCCAGGTCGACGACAAGCGAAAATCATGGTTTAACATTGTCTAGACTAGGGATCTTTTGTAGCGGTCATCGACATGACATGATATGACATGATCAGGAGAGGACTGGTGTTTGTTGGTTTACGGTAAACACTTGTTACTAGCTTACAGTCTTTCTTACATATTTCAATGCCGACAAATGGCAGCCTACCATTAGTCGCGATCTCCATGGTGAAAGATATGGAAGGATGACAGTTGTTCAATGTCACCAGAAAGGCTTCAGCTGACGGTACATCTTTGATTGCAGGAGTGTGTCATCCACATAGCGTTTGTAGAAATCTGGCAATTTGTTCTCGCTTCGTAGTTTTTCTTCGATAGAACAAAGAAAAGTAACGACGGATTCAAGCTGCTTCTCTTTCATCAGTAAAGGGTGGTAGTGTTTAGGTTGTCGCCCTCGTGTCTTAGGTCTTTCCGAGCTAACGGTGCCAAATTTAGCTGTGTAAAAACAGGAATATTTCATTTTCTAAAAAAAAAAAAATTCATTTTTTCGTTGCCATGGTAACATCAAATGCGTTGAACACTGACCATTCACACCAAATTGTTTCCATATAAATTTTTGAAAATATCACGAAGTTTTGGAGGCCTCTAATATGAAAAGAGCTTTGAACATTATAACGTATTCCTGACACCACAGACTGGCCGTTTCTTATGAGAAAACAAAATAAAAAACGCGGCTTCCTAGCTAAGTAAGTTACTAACAAAAGTAATGGATAAGTGAAAACATTAAAAAAACCGTAATATAAGAACAAGCGAACGTAAGAGTTAGCAGGTAAGTTGTTGTGAGTGAGTGAATCAATGTGTGGGTGAGTTGGATTGATGGCAAGAGAAAAATTTAACTAACGTACCCTTTCTATCTTCCCTTTCTCTAATTGAGCGAAAGGAAACGGAGCGACTTGGTACAGCAAGGTCATTTTTTTAATACCTTTTTTTATTCATTCAGGTTTGAAACAGGGATGGATAAAATGGGATGACGAGGATACATAGGGTAGCAACAAGAACAGCAGAACTGGGTGGCTGCCAGACGGCAAGTACAATAAGGACACCAAAATTGAGTACTGCTGCCGCAGAGATGGTTCCGCAGACAATGAAATAATACTCCCCACTGACTCCCCCTTCATCCTGTATAAGGCATCCGATCAGTGTCAGAACGTCAAAGACATGGATGTTAGAGAGGGTTTCTTCAGGTGGGACACTCAAGGCGTTCTCTCGACTGACAACGACTCTGGGGGATCCAGACCGTATGGAGAAGTGGACAGAGACATCAAGCTTTATTACTGCTATTACTTTAAATAGGAATAATCCTAATGAAGCAAGGTCACTCACAGGAAATTGTTGAGCCTTACAACTTGTTACTTTTAAAACGCGTTAAAAGAGTTAAGCTAATAGCAACTGTATTGGTTAATCAATAACAATAAAGAAATGAGATCCTGATGCTGCGACCCTTTGTTACGTGTGTTTGACTATCCCCTTGTTGCTTATTCACGCTTGCCGAGGAGTCCCTCACCTTATCTCCTTATGACAGACGGCTGTTTATGTATCAAACAGATAAACATGACATATGTTTTAATTTTGTGCTATGGCAGCTCTTAGCAAAAAGAGCATTTTCCAAATGGCCGTGGATAGACCAATACTTCATCTACACTGCACTACTTTTAAATCGCCACTTCTTTAACAGAAATTTCACATGGTCCAAGAGTGACCACGTATCAAATGAAATCTCAGCTCTGTAATACGGATTTCTTCATAAACGCTGATTTAAACATTTCCTTGAAATGCCGGATAGTTTGCTTCTCCTAAAATGACCGAGAAGCATATGAACTTTACTATGTACTATGCTGCCTTTGTCTTATAACACACGCGGGCACTCAGTTCTAATCTAACTGACCATCCCAAACGACTGTGTTGCGCATGTGTTGATACGTTTAGTCCCACTCCTGTTGCTTCTCCTCATAAGTTTACTCTTCGCGCGCAGCCACAGTTTCATTTTCCAGCATAATAACGTGCTTTGGCCTTCCCTCGAAAAGGTTACTGCTCGAGGGCAAAACTTGGAGTAAATCTTTCCTCGCCCTCCCTCCCCCCACCCCCTTCCCGCCACCACTGAAGCAAATTAAAAAAAAAAAAAACTGGCACCCTCTTGTCATACTCAATAGACAAACTTCTTAAGAAGATTCCTTAAAGAAAGTTTCTACAATATAATGTATATTTGATGCCAATCTACTTTACACGTATTCCTTGTTAAACAATATTCTCTTGGCAAGTCCGTCTGACCCTGTTGTAAAATACTAACCTAAGACTAACTGTGCAGACTAGAAATAAGTGTGACCGCCCGATGGAGTTAGCAATATGGTATGAATGCAGTTTTAAGGGTAATGGTGTCGCGGTTGAATGGCGCATTTTGAAATGCCCATGTGGTTTTAATGCCGTAATTGGAAAGGTAATCGAACTATGCTCGGTAAAGAAATGAAAATATGAAAATAAAATGAAAATTAATTGACGGGATATGACGTGAGCTGTAGCTCAGCTTATTACGCTTAAAAATGTTAAGGATTATAAGACATTTGTATCTGCCAAATTTGGATTCAGTGCAACATGCTTTGTTACAGTCGGCTTGAATAAACCATATTTCTCCTCTTTAAAGTCCTTCATAACCTAGGTCTTAAACTGCTTGAGAGCCCTTTTCGATGCTCTTTATTCTTCAACAAAGACATCGAATAACTGGAACTGCTTTCCTTTGTAATGTATCGTCGTATCCTCTTGTCGTTCATTGATTCATGACTTCAAATTGCTATTTATGGAGCAATTTGAAGTTCTTTAGATTTGGATCTCTCCAGGCCCCTCGATCCGTCTTTCTTGTTATAAAGAGCTATTTTTGCTGCCAAAAAATAAGAGTCAACTTCTCCCAGAGAGACAAAAATACATATATATTTCACCTCTGCAGTTGTGGAAGTTTCCTTACAACGGATATTATGATTCTCCAAAAAGACCGAAAATCAAAGGATCTCTACCTCTGGAATACGCTGGGCCTGGTTGTTCGAAAGCCGATTGAAGTTGATCCCAGCCTCGTCTTTGGTGCGCAATCAAATATGACGCTCGGCTCCAAAGCCCCGTATACAACCTCGGTTACATGGATTTGCGCCGTTAAAGCCTGGGAACGAGGTTACAGTAATCCAGGATTAAAAGTTAACCGCGGTTTTGTCTCGCTCGTTAAAAATATCTTTTAAGGCTAATTTTAAGCTAATGGTAAAGAAAGGCCAGGTAAAAGCTGAGAAGAAAAAGTTTTTAGAAGAATCTTTATTGATAGTAAATGAAGTGGTATCAAAGTTCACGTTAACCGTTAACAAAGGGTTAGCTTGATTGGGATTTGAACAACTAGGCTATGGAGTCGTCATTAGGTGTAGTTCACTTAGCCCTTTTAAACGCGCACGCACGCAGTTTTAATCTTCAAGTGACGACATTACTAATTACCAGAAATAAGTTTGGCGCTTTTGTCGTTACGTTTAATCCCTTACCGCCATGATACAAATAATTTACAATTTGTTTTTTTCGTATAATTGTTTATCCCTCTTTCGAAAATGATGTCCCTCACAGTTACACTTAATTTGCCTTCTTCCTAGAGTATTACATTTTAATGAGACTCGGTCGAAGGTGCGCGATAGATGGGACAGTACCTATCTTCTCCCTCGTTCGCCTCTAACGCAGGTTAAAAAAAATAAACTCGCACTCTTTATTACAATAAATGATCATCTCCTGAACATTCCACTCAAAACTTTTCTAACAGTTTAAATTTTTATTCCAGCCAGCTTTACGCGCATGCCTAGTTAAACAACATTCTCCGAGCTTAAGCTCCTCAATGCAGTGTTTCATAAGAAACGGTTCTTGAAATAAACCTATTAACCCCGCTGTAAGCTTTCCACAAGCGTTTTCCAACGGTTAACAAGCAAAGTGCGAATTCTCTTTTCTCTGGATGCGTTATCAAATCTGAAACGGTATGCGCCGAGTTTAAATACATTGATCCCGCTGTGAAACCCTCAGTAGCACACAACGCGATGATAATTTCCACGCAAGAAACAAATCTAAACTATGAGACGAGGAAGAAAAAAACGCCGTGTAAAAATGCTATCAATGCTAACACCCAAGTCCGTCTGATCCTGATGTACAATACCAGCTTAGGACAAGCTGTGGAGACTAGAAACAAGTGTGACCGGCCCACGAACTTGCCAATATGATAGGCAAGTAGGTAATAAGGGTTATGGTCCCGCGGGTTGAATGGCGCGTTTGGGAACGCCAAGGTGGTAATAATGGTGTGATTTGAAAGGTACTCGGAAAGGTAAGTTATGAATAGGAATAAAATATATGAGAGTATGTGTTTAGCATCATGTAATCTATCCGAGAATGAGATGGTCTGTCTGCTATCTAGCAACTTGTCCTCTTCCGGTGGATTCTGGTCGTTGTCAACTGGCGCCATTTCTTTGCTGATAGGCTCCTTATCCAGGAGAGCGTAAAGAAGGAAGAGCAGAATGGGCAATGGAATAGTTGTCATAATTGTAGTCCGAGGCGAAAGACAAGTCCACGCGGTCAAATCTGGCAATGAGATAAGAGACGCTTACACTTTAAATTCAAAATATATGGCTTAGCCCCAAATTAGGTACGTTTGAATTCGTTAAGTAAAGTACAATGCTATTTTCAGGGTAATTTGGCTCGTCTAGTTTAGGACCATAATAGCCTAATCGCAAGGAATCAAATTACTCACAGAGTTGGGTGATGGGTTTTGGGGGATTAACTGGACTCTATTAAACAAGGACCAAATACTACCGGTCTAACTTTCATGTGTTTAATCCTAACCCATTGAAGGATAAGATAAGTCCCAGAGTGGAGCGAAATGGTTTTTGATAAGTCCTTTTTACTTCCAAACTGTGACAAAAGTTTTCAATCAGTAAGTCAGTTCGAGTATTCCCGTGTCACTGGCTGTAAATGGCCTTACGTTTCTTGTGATCCCACGAGTCTACTGTATATCTCAGTGATGAAACATCCGAACTAGTAATCGGAAAATCACAGGTTTGAATTGTGTCGGGAGAACTCGGATTTTTTTCCCTAGTATACCTGTGTAACTGACCGAAAATTTTAGCTATTAGTTTGTACACTGTATGAAGTCACTGTTGGCTCTTAAATGAACTGCTGGACTCCATTTTAGGCTCTGTATAATCCCCGTTATCTAAGTCCTATCCAGGCGAGAGAGAGAGTAGGGATACTCCTATTTAGTCTATTTTACTTTACAATACAAAACCGGGTTAAGCTTGAGCCTTACAGGCAACTTAGGCAGCGTTTACACGAACGCGGTTTCATTTGTAACCGCATCGCTTTCGATGCGGTTACGCCTTTTGTTTACACGACGCCGGTTGAGACCGTTACCGAAACTGGGTCGAAAACGCTGACAAAAGTGGAGCGTTTTCAAAACGATACGGTTTCATCTGTCTTGTAAACGGCGAAGCCGTATCGATTCGAATACGTTTACTATTTTGGCGCGAAATTTTCCTTGGGCGCGAAGATTCAAAACGGTGAACCTCGGCCGTTTTACTGACTTTTCCAATACTCGCAAATTACTTTCAAACTTTCAACAGGAGTTCTACTTCGTCGTCAGTCTATATGGCGTAGCGGGTTAAAATAATGCCTTATCGTTTAACTTTTTTATATTTTCAAAATAAGTCGGTTATAACTTGCAACCTGCGGTCAGTCGAAATCGATTCATATTTCTGCCCCACAAGAAGGATTACGATACCTGCCTTTAACCTGTTGTGAAAATAAAGACTTCCCTTTTCACGGATACCCCATTTAGAAAATGGGCTTTTACATTTAACGAAAAAAATAAAATCAAAAGTTTGAAAGTTTAAAAGAAAAGCGAGACGTTGATACATCTGTAAAGTTAGGTGAAATAAGGTAAAATAATCCAAAAGCTTGTGAGGAAGCCTGGGAACTAAAACTGTATCTCTCCCAGGCTCCCTGCCGCGCGATCAAAGAATACCTGGGTGATAACCGCTTGTCAAGATTTAAAGGATGGAGGATGGTCCAGTTTCAGGGTTTGGTCAGCATATCAAGGATATATACTTCGCCACAAACCCTTGGAGGACTCAAACCTTAACTACAGGTATGATAATTTAAGTGATCTATATATTATTTTTCACGATCGAAAATGTGTAGTTGTCTCTAATAGATTTGATGACTTTACATAAGGTTAATTTTCAATTCAATTTAATTAAGCTCACTTAATTTAACTTCTCTTGCCTATTATACAACAGGATAATGTAAAAAAACTAAACAGCAATCTCTGTTGCAGGGTAAATGTAAATTGAAGCAAACCTGAACTTAAAAATTTGGCAAGTACATGTAGTTTGTATACTATCCAAATAGCAAAACGGCTAATGGAGTAGGTGGCCCAGAAATGTTAACAAAGTACAGAGCCACAAAAAAAAAAAAAAAAAAAAAAAAAAAAAAAAAAAAAAAAAAGAGTTAAAACTAAGACGGCTTGGTGGCTTCCCAGTCGTGGTCAGAGTTTAACGAAGGAGTAATGTCTATAATTTAGTGGCTTGATGGCAATGGCTTCTCACCAGTCTAAGGTTTATAATTTAGTGGTTCGACAAAAATAAGTAAGCAGCTCGTCAGTCATGGTGAGAGTTTAAACAAGGAGACGTAATGTTTATAATTCAGTGGCTTGATGGCAATGGCTTCTCGTCAGTCTAAGGTTTATAATTTAGTGGTTCAACAAAAATAAGTAACCAGCTCGTCAGTCATGAGAGTTTAAACAAGGAGTAATGTTTATAATTTAGTGGTTCAAATCGACAGTTCAGTGGATTGCCAGCCATGGTCAGTGATTAAAAAAATAGTAAGGTTGATAATTCTGTGGCTTGATTGCTCACTGAGTTGTCCTGAGCCTGACTCATCCCACAAGCCACCATTAGGATTTTTGACAACAAAGCGGTAAATGCTCTAGGCCAAGGTGCAGGCAAAAAAATAGGTTGATTTCTCAGTTTCTTTGCATACGTTTATTCTAATCAAAGCTTATACAGTTGAACCTCCCGTAAGCGACCACCCAAAATACCAAGATTTGGGGGTCACTTACTGGAGATGGTCGCTTACAAGAGTCAAACCAAATGAGGGGTTCTTCTGAGAACTCTGTTCTGACACATCTACTTTATTTGAAGAGAATTTATTGCATACATTTTCGTAGTTACAATATGAGAAGGGCTAGATTGTTATTAAAAGTTCTTTATAAACTCTGAGTAGTGTAGCATATACAGCAGCCATGGAGATTAGACCATTTGTCAAGTGGTTGCTTACAAGAGGTCAAAAACAACAAAAAAAACATAATGCCGTCACCTCAAAAAGTGGTAGCGGTCAGTTGCTACTGAGGTGGTCACTTACAAAAGGATCCAACTATAGGGCTTTGACTGGGAAAAAATTGACCAGTGTTTTGGATAGGTGCTGTGGCCGCTTATCGGAGGTGGTCGCACATGTAGGTTGGACTGTATTAGTCTCAAATAAGTCTTACTGTACCTAGTGACTGTTTGTTCTGTGGATCTGCCATGCCATTTTTTTTCTCTTAGTAGTTAGAAAAATTAATCTTGATCAGAAATTTATCATCCTTGCCAATATGGAGTTAGGAAATATTTCATAGCCCAAGAAATTAATTATACATTTACCACCATCAATTGCACCTGTACCAACTCCCTTCCAAACTGACATTAGCATTTTTTAAATTAATAGAGTTTGAGCCACAAAATGTGTACAAAGTTTAATAATGTGTTGGGCTACAGGTGCAGATATCGTGCCCCATATATTATATTCATTTATGCTATAGTTTATAATTAAGAGTTTCTAATTATGCTGTTTTTCTTGGGAGAAATTTACACAGCTTGAAATAATTTCAGGGAAAGAACATGGGATTTTGACCAACTTTTAAAACCACTGAAACTCCAGACAAATTTGTTGGATTCATGACAGCTAATGCATGTACATGTATGTCTTTTAGACTTGGTATTTGCTATAAAATTATTTTTGTGAATATGGGACTTCATAAGCCAAGGAAGTTCATTTGAAGTCCCAAGGGGGAGGGGATCCTGAAAAGCCAAATAATAATTATTTCAAAACAGTATTTCAATACATTGTACTTGTAGCAATATCGAGTACTGACACTATTCCTTACATCTCATTTTAGCTGTGATGTTCACTACAAGTGATATTTTGACTCAACAACTCGTTGAAAAGAGAGGTTTCAATCACGATGCCAGAAGAACTCTATGGATGTCCATAATGGAAACTATTATTGGGCCGATTCAAAGGACATGGTTTCTGACATTGGAGCGCTTTATACCAGCGTCCAAGGTACAGTTTGTCAAGAAATTGATTGTAGACCAAACAATATATGGCCCTTTTATTATATTTTTCTTTTACACTCTTTCGGGAACACTGGCTGGAAAAGATTTCCAGGAAATAAAACTGTTGTTGCGGGATAGATACGTCAAGACTATCACAGCGTACAAAGTCTGGCCGTTTGTGCAGGCTGTCAACTTCTCTTTGGTTCCTCTTCAGCACAGGGCTAATTTTGTTCATTTGGTGTCCCTGTGTTGGAATATGTACCTTTCTTGGATGTCAAACAAACCTGTGATAAGTGAGACAATAGAATATGAGAGTAGTGACATGATATCAAGTTTGTCGTTGGATGCAACACAGAAAAATTGTAATAAACAAGACTCAACCCACTGAATAATACTTCATTAAATTCATTAAATTCTAAGAAAAAATATTATATCGTGTGGATAACTTCAGATGCAAAGGACCTTTTTGGAATAATTTGTTTTCAAACTCCTACCTATACATCAATGCCCTGTGGGACCAAAAATACTGGTGGGTCAAAGTTAGCCTCTGAGCAAGGTCTCTTTAAAGGCCCACATTCACCCAAGATGTATTGCGCGCCGAGGAACAGTTTTCATATATGAAAACCCTCCCATTTTATTTGAGTGCGAGTCGAGTGAGAAAGCAATAAGTGATCACGAATATTCTTTCCCTCCAGCACGAGTCGCATAGGAAACCTGCATGAACCGCTTGAGTTCGGACAGCCAATAAGATCACGCGTTTGGGCAATACAGCATTTCAAAACAAAAACAATCGACCGCAATGACTCTTGGGTAAAGGTGGGCCTTTAAGGACAGTGCTTACTAATACAGAAGTATTTTTGCATGGTTTATGACTATGCAGAAAAAAAAAACAGATCTAAGCAACTGGTCTATTGGAATCCAAAAAAAAAAGGAGTAACCACAATTTTTTTAGAGAAAATTAAGCAACAATAAATCTAAAAAGCTGTAAAATATAAAGGAATGTACATGGCATTTTTTGTTGTTGTTGTTGTTGTTGTTAATTGTTTGTTTTCAAATTGAGGCTTTATTATCTCTGAAAAATGCATGGCTGCCTCCAATTTTCGTTTTGGATACTACGAGCACTGTCTAAGTTCTGCTGTCTCCGCATAGTTTTAAACAGTACAAAAATATCTCTGTATTAGTAGGCACCACCCATAGGAAACCTGACTATCTCGAGATGCGCACAACGTATGCACAGTAACAAAAGTAGGCACAGTCTTTAAGCTTTTGCAGCTCGCATTGCTCGCTGCTTGTGCTATCCTTCTGCATTGAGATGACCTTAAAGGGTGAGATCAAAGTGGGTGAATTGAGTCCCACCATCTCATATGCTATGTTCCTTTAATTTCAAGATCTTCTATTGTTGGTTAATTCCTAAGGGTTGGCAATTGGGCAGGAATAAATACCTTTAACTGTAAAGTCAGTAAACTCATATTATAATAATAAGTAAACAAATATTAGTAGTAGTTCTGTAAACGCTAAAGCCCTAATTATTGATATAGACTGTAGTACAAGTGTACTAGTTCCATATTAAATGCTAATTACGCCTTTAAACATAGACAAATATTTATGTTCAATTTCTCTTCTCTAGAGCCATTATGGTCAAAGAACTTTCAGCTTGGTTTAGCTTGCCAATTATGTTTCTGTATGTCGTAGGATTTCCAAATTTTGTTTGATGTTAATCACAGTTCCCCTTTTTGACGTATTATCCAAATCTATCCATCTATACATCCACCTATCCATCCGTGTATCCATCCATCCACCCACCCACCCATTCATCTTTCCATCCACCTGTGTGTCTGTCTGTTTGTCATCTGTCTATCTATAAATCCAGAAACGGTTAATCTGGAATCCAAGGGGAAGCATTGTATCCAAAATAAGTAATGAAACTGGGAATGATTGAATAACTGTGTAGCCTAAAATGGAGTTTCAGTGCATCCTGTTACAATGTATATTTTTGCTATTCATCATTAAGCCATCCCCTCATTTTAAACTAATTGACTTTCTACAGTATTTATTAAATGTACTTAGATAGGTATCCAAAAACACTCTTGTATTAACATGCTGTGAACTCAAATTTTGCTCTGTTTTCAAATGAATTGTGGCCCAAATGCTGATCGTCTCAATTTCATTGACCTGTATATATCTTGTATTATCATATTTAAATTAGTCATTTCTGCTGTAGCATGCCTTATATAATTTTATATTTTCTTATCATTCAGTGGGTAAACAGGGTCATCAATTTTATCACTGACACATGCTACCCTCTTAAAACAAAGTACGTTTATTGTATTGCCTTGTAGTGTATTGTTTTGTATTATAAACAGTAAAATATCCTCACTGCACACCTATTACCCCGTCACGGAGAACTAAGTTATGGAAAGATGCCGCGACCGTTAGGGCAATAGGCGTGACGAACAAAGGGCAACGGCGAAGCCAACCGCCACCAGGGGAGGTGGGAGGGGCGAAACTTAAACGCCACTTTCACCGAACTCCGTAGAACTGGCCAGGAAGCGGCTAAAACCGAGCTATTTGAAGCGAGGGCCGCAAGGCATCATGCGCGGCAGCACGCTGGCCCGGCAGGACGGAATTTAACTGATTTTAATCTTCCCGTGCTACGGGCTAATTATGTATGCAGTGAGAATAGGGCAATATCAGAAAAAGAGAAATAGAAAAACTGAAACCTTAAAAATAATTCGTAGGTTCAGTTTATGCATGCAAAAAGCAATTTAAACAATGATGTAATTTCTCATACAGACTACAAATAATTATTATTAAGCAGTCATTTATTCCAGTTAGACTTGTCACAATAATTAAAGGAGGACCCCAAATCCACGAGCCTTTCTTGGCATCTTTGATGTCGCTGCCACTTTGGCATCATTTTTATATGTTTTTTTTTTCTTGTGTTATTTTATATACAGTACCTTTCTATTATTTTATATCTGCCTTTTTCGTTTCTCATTACAAATTGTAGGATGGTAAAGTTGAGTTTCTGTGAGGTACTCTCATTATTGCAAATGTGTGTTATTAGAGTTATAACAATGGTAAAGCTGCAAGTAGGTCAGTGTTAATAAAAGTAAACAAACAACAATCAAAAGTTGACACATTTAATAGATTATAACGGGTTGTTCAAAGAGTGGATAACTCAATCCAGTGGAAAAATATTATCTAGCAGACAGAATGTTCTCCAACCAACACATTTTATCCACCGGATAGCAAATTATCTGGTGAATAAATGGATCTGCTCTTTGAACAACTGGGCCAGACAGACAACTGAACAGTAAATAAATCAATTTAAAAAATTCTGAGCAAACAGTTTTTCGTTCAAAATTTCATCATATGTATAGAATTTCACATTCTATTATTTATCACTTGTTTTTGTTCGATTGATGAGGAGCATGTGGCAGAAATATTTTAGTAATGATGTATAGGTAAGGCGTTGTTCACAAGTATTTGCCTTTTAATTCTTGAAAAGCTTAGATAAGCAGTTTTTACATCAGATTAAGCCATTAATCAATAAATGAATTGGTCATTCAGTCAATTTCTCAATCAGTTAGTTAATCAGTTAATTGATCAAATAATGCTGTACTTTGTTTTGTCTCGTTATGCAAACACATGAGGTTGAAAAGTTTTACACTTACAGTTTTACACTCACTTTTGCAGTGAGGTTCAAAGCAACTCTAGTCTCCCTTGCAGCCGTTTTTTGGGCTGTCACGCAACGTTCCCCCACCCCCCCCCCCCCCCCACACAAAAAAAATCAAGTTGAAATCTAACAAACAAAACGATAAGCGTTTGACTAAGGTCCGGGTCGCAATACAGATCAATCTTAAATTTGGCTGGTTTCAAAACGCCTCGAAAAATCAAATTGCAAGACCGAAAATGAAATTGATAAGTAAAATTTACGGTCGCATTTCAGTTTGGGTAAAATGCAAACGTCAATCTCACAGAGGAAATTTTAGCGGCAAAAATTGTCTTCAGTCACGAAACTTGCCATGCTGCCGAACGGGGCAATTTACATTACGATTGTATTCTTGTTGTTACTCGCTATTCAGCGTCAGCAAACCCAGTTAAGATGGTTAAACGAGCACAACAGATTATTACTTGCCGCTGCTCTCTTGTACTCGCTGGAGAACTTCCTATTATAACTCTCAGGTGTTCTTTGTTCGGGGCTTAAACCGGGCCAAAATGGAGGTTCTTGGCTTAGGTCCTGAGGGTAGGACGTGCTCGGAATTTGACTGTAGTACGGGTAGAAAAAATCTCGCCTGTCCATGTTTCGATCGGGCAAACGAAATGAATGAGGAAAATTCCCGCTCTTTTCCGTTGCGTGACCTCGCCGTCTCTATCGGGAGTTTTAGGGAGCTTAAGCAACCACGACGACGACCGGGAGGACGACGACCGGAAGTAGGGTGAGCGTTACTGCGCAGGTGCGGCCTAAGAAGGTCGTCGTCCTGATCACGTCGACGACTTCAGAAGTAGTAGTTTCACGTCGTCGTGAATTGAAGAGTTTACAGCTCACTAAAAGGTACGAATTTACTATCATTTGTCACAGTTTATAACTGATTGGAGTTTTAATTCTCTTGCGCGTTTGTTTGGTTTGATGAAGAGAACCAATTTATTTGAATCATTGCTTTTCCTTCACACAGATGACAAGTGACTCGACCCAGGGGGAGAAAGCTGCATAAGTTTATTTTCAAGTTATTTGATGGAAGAGTACTGATTTTCACCTTTCTTGAATGAAGATATTTAGATGGTTATACTATACACTTAAATGTTTGATTGCAAATTGAAAATTGTCGGAAGTAACTTGCAGATTAACCTTTCAAGCGGCGAGTGATTTTATCAGATTGTTTGTTTACAGTAAGAGATTTTAGCATCGCGCTTACGGCAAACATCAAACGCCAGGCTGAAATTTTCTCTTTGATGAAAAACAATGAAGCTTTTTTTGGTTTAAGTTTATCTCCACCCAGTAGGCGACAGCTTTCGAGCAAATACGAAAAAGAGAGAAGTGAGTACGAGAAACACAAGTTTATGCATTTTAGAACAAACAGCGGCTTGACGTTTCCCGTTTGGCGTTAGCCGTAAACGCGAAGCTAAATCTCTCTAGTACCTAGGGTTAAGGCTCTCGAGTTTTGCAAATTGGTTTAAGAACTATTGAAATGATTTAAGGACGGTGCCTACTATTGTTACTGCGCATACGTTCTGCGCATCTCGAGATACTCGGGTTTCCTAGGGGTGGTGCCTACTAATACAGAAATATTTTTGCGCGGTTTAAAGCTATACGGAAAAATCGGAACTTAGCAAATGCTTTTGGTATCTCAAAAGAAAATTGGGGGTAACCATGCATTTTTCAGAGATAATTGAGCTTCAATTTAGGAAAAAATCCCATACATTGCTTTAAATTTTGGCGCTTTTTAGAGATATTATTGCTTAATTATCTCTGAAAAATGCGTGGTTACCCCCAATTTTCTTCTTGGATTCCAATAGCCCTTGCTAAGATCTGCTTTCCCCGCATAGTCATAAAACGCACAAAAATACTTCGGTATTAGTAGGCACCGTCCTTAAGACCATTGTACAACTAAAACGTCTTTTAAAACTTGATTTCCGTCAAGGGGGAAAGCGTGAGACCGCCCATTGCTAGAACTACTCGATGTCTGTTGTTGTCATTTAACTTGCCAAATAAAGCTAAGCTTACATTAAATTAAAGAGACAAAAATAAATAAACCTGTATCATTCTGAAAATCAGACAAACATGGCACAAAATCAGTGACATCCCAGAAGTTTCAAATGTCAAATAATCGCCGTACAACTTATTATTTTTGGTGTTTAAATGCAATTCAGGCGCTACACGTTTAGCAAAGAACTCCCAGATGGAATTTCAGCATGTACAAATGAAGATATGCCTGAAATTGAGTAATTTGTGTTCGATCTTCATATTTAGCGGTAAATTTGAGAGCAAAATTTCATATGCTTTTACAGCCAAATATATGAATAAGGCTTTAAAAAGTGGATTAATTTATTTCTAGCAAACCTCACATGACTTTCTGCTAGACTCAATCAAAACAAACATTTTTTTATTTACTTTGGTAGGAATCCAAACTTTGTGTGGAGTAATGAACACGATATTGTAATGTGCCGGGAGGTTCTTATTGTTGAACCTTACCTATTTAAGATCAGAAGCCTAAGTTTCTAAACGATGTTATTTCTTGTAAAGAAGCGAAACTGAACGAAGGTTTCAAACGTCGTCGTCCTGGAAAACTTCACTGCTTAAGTTTCTTTTTCCCGCCTAAGACGACGTTCTCGTTCCAGTCCTTCCGCGTTTACTTGCCGTCGTCGTCCTCCCGGTCGTCGTGGTTGCTTAAGCTCCCTATTAATGACAACCGTAGACAGCTTTGGCGGCGGGCTCCTTTGTTTTTTCGAAATTTGGAAAATCGGTCAGCTCCACCCAAGCACACCGGCGTCTTTGATGTTATTTTCCGATTTTGAAATTTTTAAAAAAGCGCAAATGAGGGGTCGCATTAGAAAAAAGGCGTGTTGACAGATTTTAATCCCTAGAGTAAACAATTTTCGACAAAATTGGTCGTAATGCGACCCGGCCCTAATACATGACATAACAAAAATTGACTGTTCGTGGCAGAGTAAGTGAACAATGAAATAAGTTGAAGGGCCTCGACAGACTAGAGAAAAACTTGTCGACAACTATGTGAATTCCACGACTATTAGCGCTCGATAAAAGCGTTTCAGACTAAAGACCAAAATGATGCATAAATTTATTTTTGTTTGTAAGAGTTTCGTAACTAGCGTTCCTGCGCATGTCAAACCGCCACAAACGAACAGTAAACATGGCTTCGCGTGATTACATAAAAATATACGATTGACTTTTCGTGACAATGAATAAGTAATGCCGTCTCTTTCTGAGTAAATTACAGTCGTTGAAACTGAAAAGTGTCCATTTTGGTGAAACAAGACGTTGACGCTCGATGTTGTTCAGTGATATCTGCATCAAAATCGTTTCTAGCCAATCATGTATAAGCACGCATCTGGGGAATCAAAAAGCGTCATGCGTCGTTGCTTGTCATTCCACGTGCTTATATATTTACATATTTTCGCCCAAGTGATACTTTTCTAATCACTGACTCGTATCCACAACAGAAACTATCGTACTTTTTCTGAAATGGCGTCTTTGAACGAGATGAGAAACCGTGCCCCAAAGAGGAAACTTACCCACGATGTAACTAGACAAGTCTTCGAGGCTGCTGCTACTGGAAATGCTGCTAAACTTGATAGCGTGCTTCAATGCATGGACATAAGCGAACGAACCGTGGTGTTGGAAACTAGCAGTCGCTTGCATCTTCTTGAGTGTTCTGGAGACGCTCGAACGCAGGGCCGCTTGCCAGCCAAGATGTCGGCGGTTCCATTTCCACATAATGTACGCGAAAGAACACCATTACTGGTGGCTGTTGAAAATGGAAACCTTGGCTGTGTAAAAATACTTTTAAAGTACAAAGCAGATATAGAAGGTCGAGGGCTACAATACAGTTCGTTTGGTGCATGCACGCCTTTGTTTGTTGCTGCTCACCAAGGATTTCTTGATGTTTTGAGATGTTTGGTTGAACATGGAGCCGATGTGAACGCACGTTCAAGAACAAACAACTTAACTCCTCTAATGGCGGCCAGTATCAATGGTGACGTAAATGTTATAAGCTTCCTTGTCACACAAGGAGCTAATGTTGACCTTCAGGACAATAGCAGCAATACAGCGCTTCATCACGCCTTTCTTAATCTCGACGAAAACGAACCAGTTGAACTTGCTGACACTCTTTTAAGTCTGCTTGGAGCATTCCAGTTACCCAACAACCGACGGTTAACACCTCTTCTTGTAGCCAGTAATAAGTGCATGGTTTCAGTGGTAGAGCATGTGATCAAGAGACCGGAGATTACAAAAGAAGAAAGAGTTACTGCTCTAGAGCTACTTGGCGCTTCCCTAGCGGTTAAGAAATCAAATTTGTTCCCTCAGA